>NC_087517.1:24285996-24653496 GCF_963921805.1 Phalacrocorax carbo | reverse complement strand
AACATTTGACAAAACCAGCCTTGGTGTGTTTGGGGATGTCTGTATTGACTGACTGTGGTGTGCTGAATGCGATACGGCACCTGGTGGATGCTGATTACAGAATTTTAAGACGTGTATGATACAGTAACTGGCAGTGTGGGGCAGCTGCAATTGTATCTCGAAAGTGAGTCTTTCATGGGAATCAGAAGATTAGGATGCCAATGATTTGTCTCAAAAAAGTTAATGAATTTGTAGATGGACATTCACTGAAAGATGATAGTAAGGATAATAAGAACGATGCAGCATAAATTATTTTTACCGGAGATGTAGAAAAATCATGTTATCTTTGAGACTGAAGCTTTTTTGTTCAAATCATTCTGAAAAAGTATTTCATTCTTGCATAGAAATTATTAAATTGTGGAGGCTGGAGCAGTAGTGACTGATGTTGTGTGTTGTCCTCTCAGGTCTGGTTTTCAGGCCAGTGGAGGGTGACATAGTGGTGTGAAGGAAGAGGTCATGCTGTGCCGGGTAGGTAAGTCATTCTGCTGAAATAAGGCTGGAGGTGTGAGCACTTTTTTACCCCTTTAATCATGAGGGAGAGCTAGTCTCTTTGGGTAACACAGAAGAATAAGTTGTTGACAAAAATGAAACCAAGTTTTTACTTTTAATGCAAGTGGTAGAATTGCCCTTACTTGCAGTATGTTGAATATATTTAAAACAGCCTGACTTTTTCTGAAGTGCCCGTGTGCCTGTGGTTTCAGCTACAGATTCAGCGGGGTTAGGGCTGGGAGAGCTGCTGATGTTACCTGTGGCTCATTGGTGTGCCAGATCTCTCACATCGCTGTGATCAATTTGCTTGCTATCAACTTTGAAAAGGCAACTTAGCACTGGCTAACCTCCCCTCTGTGTTTAAGAAACTGGGAGCGCTGGTCGTCATCTACTCGGAGGCTTCCCATGAGATGCTGCCTTTGAGCTTCATTGCTCATTTCTGAAAGAGTAAGACGTGGGTCAGCCAGAGCCACGAGGCTCATTGTTGAAAAGTTGGCATCATGCCTTTAATTGCACTGAGGAGAAAGAGGGAGGGCAGATGACTTCAATACATAGTTGTTGATTTTGTTTTAAAAAGCATCTCCTTTTCATGGTGGCAGGAAGGGGGAGAGTATTGTAAAGCAGGGAAATTAGGACTTCAGATGTTTTGGAACCCTTGAAATTCTCTTTTGTAGCGTCTCCCTGGTGCAGTTAGTGTTTGTTCTTGGGGTTATTTTGATGTTAGATAATTGAGAAAAGATTAGGACCATCAAATCTTGTGTTAAAAGTCAAATCCAAAAGAAAATGGAGCCTACCTGTTTCTCTTGGAAGTCAGCAAGGTGCTAGTAACAGAGAAGGGCTCATGCTGGGTTTTAGATGCAATGAAAGGTGAGTGAGAAGTGGAGTATATGTGTTGGTGAAAGAGAAGTAACCTCTTTACTGCACTAATACCCGCTGAAACGTGTTCTCCTGTCCTGCCTGCAATTCTTTCTGGTTTCCAAAATATCCCTGTGCTCGCTGATGGTTACGTGTCAGTGAAGAAGTTGTTAGAAAGGACAGCAGAATTAATGGATTGCTTTTTATTTTTGCATCTCTTAGTTACATTTAGTAAGCCATATGTGTTTAGATTTGAATGTGTGTACTTCATGATACCTCCATGTTCTAAAAATGAAAATAATTAAAAATTGAACCAAGTTGTTCTTGACAGACGGGTTTTGAAGTTATTACAGTATTCTGAAAATAGAAAATGAACTTAAAATATTTGCCATGTCTTCTTTAAAGAGATATATTCTAGAACATTTTATGTTTCAGCTTATTAACTTGCCTGAATAGTTTCTCTCTTCAGCTGTTTTAACTAATGTTCCTTTAACTACTGAAGCTAATCAATTATTCCAGGATAAAAACAAGTTTTCTTAAAAGAATAATCTGGTAAGCTCTGTTACTCCTATCACTGGTGACTTGTGGGAGCTGCCACATTAAGTACGTGCAGCCGTGTTTCTCCTCAGTGGGTCTGTGCATTTAAGATGTACAACTCCTAAAATCTTGAAGATATGCGTAGCAAGTTTCAAGCACTCTGTTTTAAGTATAACTGTGATTTAACTTAAGCCAAGCACACATTATTTATGCATTTCAACCTGCACAGGTGACTCCAGGTGCAAGGTATCCAGCCTACTCACATCTGCTATTTGAGAAAGAAAAGTGAAATCTGCCTGCATGCTCTTCACGAAGTCTCAGTGACTTGTACTCACTGGGGATGTGAGTGAAGTAGATGGTGAGTAGATGGTGAGCAGAAGGAGACATTTTGTTTCTCCAGCTGGAGAAGGGTGAGAAAACATTGTAGGTACTGCTCATCCGAAATACGGGAAGTAGGGAACTTTGCAAAGGAGGAGGAGTACCAACCCTCCTCTTAACTTGCATTCTTCGGTGCTAAATAGCCATGGTGTTGGTGGCATGTTTCTGGGGTTAAACAAATGCTAGTGGAACAGGGGAATCACTGCTATCTGCCTCCAAGCTGACCAAAAGAGAGTGCCTGAAAGCGATGCGGAGATGTTGGAGGTGCCAGTGAAAGCAGCTGTGCCTGCACTGGCATGTGGGGTGACTCTGAAGGAGTAGATCTGGAGAGCAAAGTGGTTGGCACGGAGGACCTGATGTTTCCGTGGTATGTCTTTGAGGGGCTACCTCGGACTAGTTGCAGGCTGGTCCCATGAGGTGTTAGAGTGCAGTTTTCACTTCGGTCTGAAGAGAGAACCAGTTTGCTGTAAGGTACCCAAGGGATGGCCAGTTTGCCTGCTGTGAGACTCGTGTGCAATGCAGAGCAAAGCAGGGAGTGTGTGTGTAAGAGGCGTGATCAGGTGATTCACTTTTAAAAATATGTTCTGGTCAAATAAAAACATTGCTGTAGACAAGTAAAGGCTTACTGCTGTCTTTTATTGGCAACATCAGTAGCAATATCTAGGTGATGTGCTTGGGCACCCCAATACGTGACATTTCAGGCCATTAAGAAGCAGAAAGAATGGAAATTTAACTTTTTGAAGACTATTTGTATCCATGAGTACCCCTCGTGTAGGATATAGTTTTCTGCCCTAACCAGCATTTCCTTCGCTTTCTGTGTGGATTAATATATCATGTAAAACATAATATTGTTTTCACAGTGTGTTACCTAAAGTAAAACAGATGGTGGGCATGCTCAAGTGGTCAGCGATGAACTGGAAATAGCCGTGTAGCTGCCTGAAACTCCGGTGTGTTCATACGGCTGTTTGAAAATTGGAGTAAACATTTTAGTAGGATAAGAGCCACCAGGATGTAGCTGGCCATCTCTTGGCTGCCGTTTGAGTATCTTCGGGGTCAGAGTATTCCACAGAGGAATTGACGGATTTCCATGTCTTCATAAATTCAGTGCTCTGGCTACTGTGGGTGACAGGCTAAAACAAATACTTATTTTACATGGTTTCAGCCGTACGCTTCTTGCTACAAGATGATGTGGATGCTGAAGGTTGGCAAAGGTTCAAAAGTGCTTGGACAAAGTTGTAGGCGAAGAAAACGGGGGTTGATTGAGGGAGGAAAAAAAAACCTGATTAAAAAAAAAAGGTATCACCTCTGCACTTGGAATGTCAGAAATTGCTGGATGCTGGGAGAAAAACCAGTATGTATACCTTGTCTCTGTCAGGCATCTGCTGGGCCATTGTCAAAAACCAGCATGCTGGGCTGGATGGGCCTCTCATCTGACCCAGTGCCACCATTCTTGCCTCCTCTCCAAAGCAACTTTTCTTCAAAGGCTATCCCCAAACACCAGTAAAGAGCATGATCTCTCTAATGTCCTTCCCAGTTCTGCATTTTTATTAAAATCTTTATTCTTGGGGGGGGGGGGGGGGGGGGAGGTATTATCTTAATGTCGTGTTTATTTGTTCTTTCGTTGATTCTGTCCAGTCCTTTAGAGGTGGTAGCATTATCATAATTGTTTTAAATTATTTACCTTTCTGGAAGGATCGTTTCTTACCTGCTGTAGGTTTCCATCTACCTTCTCCCCTTCATTGCCCAAGTTCTCCCTGATCTCTTCCTAGACCACAAGGCCTGGTGGGTCAAGGAGTCTGCATGCCAGAGCACCTGCTTCAAAAACGCCCTCTTGTAAGCCATATTTTTCTTCCTCCTCTCCCATGGAACAAGTTTCCGGCTGGAGTGGCTGCACTGTAGCTGGTGTAGCTTAGCTGAACACCTCCCAGTACTTTATTGATGCTGCCCGTGGTTGCCCGGCGTGGGCAGGGCAGCCCTGCCAAGCACTGCGTGCTCCCGCGTGGGGCTCCTGGCTGGGCGGCGGAAGCAGCAGCCCCCAGGCATTGAGCCTGGTGGCAGTGTGCTCCGCTCCTCCTGCCTCTGTGCCAGCAAGCTGGCAAATAACCCTCGCAGCTTCAAAAGTATCAGCAATGTGCTTTCTCAGTGCAATGATTTATGTTCTTGTGGCTGCCAGGCTTGCTCAGATAATCCTTGCAGAGCTCTGTCGGTCCTTCCTTGGCGGTCGGCAGTGATGCTGCATGCCCGTGTTCCTTTGGGTGGTTTAAACACTGAGCACTTCTTCTACCAGGTGCAGGTCGTAAATTTGTATTTTGAAAGAACAATGTGTGTGGCAAGGTTTTCAGTTTAAAAAATTTTAGCTAAATTTTAACATTTCTCTCCACTCATGAACCCAGCTCACAGAGGATGAAGGGGGAAAATCATTAGAAGTTAGTAATTGTTTAAAACTAATAATCACTGGTTTTAATTTTTATACACACACACATACCCCATTCCATATGTTTGATTATGCTAATCCACTATTTCACTTCAATTAAACCAGGAAAACCACCAGAGGCATTGGAAAAAAAAAAAAAAATCAAAGTAGTGGTATTCATCACAGTATCCAATGGATTGAAATAGTGGTGTGCTGGTTGGGCTTTGAAAGTTTTAAAGTAAATTCTGCGTTTCAAGGCTGTCTTTGAAGCAGTTGTTTCTTGGCTTCTACCTACAGGTAGTGCCCACTCCCGATCCATGGGAGCAGACACATATGGCAGCGTGTTGCATATTGTGAAATAAGTTACATGTGTGTGCTTGCCATCATAAACCAATGATTTGGTAGGTGCCTGCTCATCAGAGCTCATTACGGCTCTGCACAGTTACAGAATGCCTGTAGCGTTTTATTTTCTACATGCAAAATGTATGTGCTCAGCACAGAAAAACTTTATAAACTGTATGGGAAATAAAATCTGTGGCTGTTGCAAGAGCACATGAGATGTGTAAGTTAACAAAATACATTCACCTGAGTCTCGGAAAGTATGTGGGCTGACATATCCGGGCTGGCTGAACAGGAACATGGGGGTTTCCCTGCCCTTTGCTGCTCTGCCGCTACTGCGGGAGGGGAAGGTCTTTGGCTTCAGCACTGCTGAGCCCTGCGGGGCAGGAACTCTGCACAACAGGGGGAATCGAAAAGGCTAAGATTATATATATGGGGGTATGTCCAAACACAGATAAATAATACACTAAGGGCTATTTCAGTGAGGGTCGGGGTGGAAGAAGTACCGCTCTGTGTTGACAATGTTGTTATCCCCAGTGACTCAGACCCTTCAGCTCAAGCAGAGCCAGGAGCAGGGTGTGCTGGCTGCGCTGCCTGCAGACCCCCTGCCGCCACAGCCGCCAGCAGCGGTCCCCCGCCTCACCCGTGGCAGTGCCTCTAGCTCTGACGTTATGGCTAATTTAAGCTTGGACTTGAAAACGCAGAGCTAAACCCCTGCGCTGCTTGTACCTCTTATACAGAGTTCACTTGCTATATTTTGGTGAGCCTAATGATCGTGGCAGCATGCAAGGAGGAAGAAACGTTTGTGAGGGGCATTTGGGAAGCCCGTTTGTGAGGACCTTCACTGCCTCATGGCTCCAGACACCCAGGGAAGATGCCTGCACCTGAAGTACAGCCTGAGGTAAGCATGTGTGGCCCCAAGTTTGGTACCTACTCTGACACCGAAGAAAGAGAGTTAGATTGTGCAAAGGGGTCCATAAAGTTTGATCTATGGTACACATGTAATAATTTAAAGGTTAACAAAGTCCTTGTTCAGTAATGAGGAAGGCTGTTACCGACGTAGAAAGGTTCCCAGGAGCAAGCTGGAGCAGCAGGACGGGCTCTGGGGGAAGACACGATGGCTCAGTGAACGCCAGCACAAGGGTTTAACTGTACCCAGCTGCTGCAGCCTGCCCAAGGCGCTGACGGGATGGAGGTGATGCAGGTGACCTGGCCCAGCATGGGGATCCATGCTCCTCTCTCCTCCTCTGCTAGGAGAACTCACTCGTGCCATGCAAGGACAGAACTAGCTCTTACCAGGGCCTCTGATGCTGTTGAAGGGCCACCTCGCCAAATTTGTCAGCAAAAGATGTAACATTTGCTCTCCTTTGAAAATTGCGCACAAAACCTTTTAGCTGCCAAAGAGTTAAATGCCTCTGAAATCTGAATTGTGTGCGAAGGATCCAAATTTGGTTATAAATCCTGTTTAAGTTTCAAAGCACAGCATTATTGGAGGTAGCAATAGTAACATTGAACAGCCTTGATAAAATCAACAAATTACTAAGTATAATTGTTTGTGCTGGGGTGTGTGCAAGGAGATAAATAGCTCATAAATTAAACACCAGTGCCTGAGGGTGAGTCATTCATGGATTCAGAGCTGTCCTGACACTCACAAGCAAAAAGTAATTTTCTCTTAGTTCAATAATTAAGCAATTCAAGATCTAAGATCAGCAATCAATGCTAGGTGTGCTTGCAAAGGTGGAAGGGTACTTCAGCTATTGGAGTTTCCCATATATCCATCAACAAGAAAGTCTGTTGCTTGTCCCTGTAGAGGGGAATATTCTGACTGAGGTACCGTTCTTCAATAAGATAATGACTTGCATAAAAAAGGGATTAAAAATAGACTAAGGGTCAGTTTTTGCTGATATAAATTGGCAGCACTGTCTTGGCTTCAGTAGAGCAGTACTAGCTTATACTAGCAGAAAATCTGTCCCAAGTTATTAAAGAAAATCAACAAACCCCCTGTGATAACTGCTGTTAGTCATCCAGGCTAGCGCCTGTTTCTGAGAGGCACCTGGCACCTCGCTGACTGTGCTGCAGCTCGTATGCTCTCTTGCGGAGTCGTTAGAGCCCCTTCCTGACTTATTCATAAGACCCCGTGAGGATCTTGGTCTAATCAAGGTTTTCCTAAGGACAGGGAATGGTAATGTAATCTGTTATTGTAACAACATCATCTTGATCTGCTTTTATTTACTAATGTTTTGCCAGCCATTAAATATTTTTCTGCCAAATTCGGATAGACATCACACTGAGAAATCACAGTTTTTGGAAATGTGGTGTTAATCTCACAGCTGTTCAACAATAGTTTCTGCTGGTATAAACGCCCAGGCTTCAGGAGACAACTTGATGTGTAACCTATAAGCCTCCTGACCGCTTGGATTGCAAATAGCCTTCGCCCCATCTGTCTGTGGAGTGTCGTGGTGGGGGAAGAGCGGTGGGAATCCTCTGGAGAAGGAGGGGAAGTCTGTGACAGTCTTTAGACTTTCCCACACAGACAGCTTGCATCCCTTGACTCTGGGCTCCACCCTGATGAACCAAATGGTTGCAACCATCTGACTGTGCAAACAGGTGTGCCACGAAGTAAGCAAGGATGAAGACTAATCAAAAATTATTTTTGAAGTCTCTCTTCAGTTGCTATATGAGGGTGAAGAAGTTTATACGAATTGGTTTTTCCTTCCTGACTGGCAGCCAAACCCTGATGTCTCCTTTGTTCATTGGGCTTCAGTCAAATTCCCCAGGGCGGTGGTGTCCTACTCATGGTCCCCCAGTAGGTTACAGGGCTGGCGCACTCAAGGCTGCCTCTTGTTCAGGCTCGTGCCTGAGCACCACAGTTGTGTGTCCTCGCTGCTTCAGAGGTGTCCCGTGCACAGACCGTAGAAAGGACTTCTCCCTGGAGGAGGAATGTCTGTATCTCTACTCTGGCCAACCACAGCTCCCATCTGTCCTCCTGCGACTGGGAGCTCAGAGGGGGCGAAACAGAGCTGTGAGCAGACTTCTTACATGGAACGGTGCTGGAAGTCTGTGCAGGGCACAAATGGGGTTTTCAAGTTCCTACCAGGGATGGCTGTTATTTAAGTCCAACTGTTGACATATTTGTATTTTTCATAAGTAGCAGTCAGATCCTGCCCTTAATGTTTGTGGAGCCTTTCACAGAGCAAAGACTTCAACTGTCAGCTCTTCCCTAGGATGGGTTCCCTCACACATCAAGGGGACTAATGATGTATCAGTTTTCATCCAAAGATATAGAGGAGAGATGGAAACTGACTGGTGTAAAATTACATGTATGGTGCATGAAGTACTCCTCCACTGAGCAACGCCTTCTTCCTCATGACATCCCCATCCCTTTGCATGCAGCCTGGCTTTTGAAGGCTTGCCCGAGTTTTCTGCAATTCCTTCCAACCCAGTGGTACGGTCACCTGGCGCTCAGGAACTTGTCACCAGGTAAGGGTGCTTCTCCTGTGGCAGGCCACCTTTTACATGCTGTGTTGCAGGCAAACTCTTCGCCTTTGGGAGGTTCACGTCTAAAGCCAGCACGTTCGTTTGAGACACACTTGTGGAAAGTGTTCGAGGTCAGCCCTGGCTTCACTGGCAGATGCCGTTCTGGAAACAGAAGAGAAATGTTTAATTTATATTTACTATTTAGGAAAAAAGCTATAAGTGTGCTCTTTTATTCCAAAATAAAAATGCGTTAATGACTGGAGTGTTTAGCGCATTGGGATGTCATTGTTTTCAATTACGTGCCATTCTGACGGGAGAGCACAGATTCTTAGGCTGAATGGAGATTTGTGCTGCAGCTATTTGTGCCTTTTAAAACATTTTCTTTACTACTTTAAGAGAAAACTGTAAAATGGCAATAATGACATATTATTACAAGTAAATTACACTGTAAAATAGCATTAATATTGCAGTTGAAACCTAGAATTTGAAATAAGATGGAAATATTCATTTGCACACAGCTTTTGTTCTTATCAAAAGCGATTTGGATTAGGAATGAGATTTACTTAGTGCCTGCACTTGCAGGCGAGCTAATGCTCCGTCACCTGGTTGCAGCACAGGCTGTCAAGCTCATCTGTCATGAGCCGCCACAGGAGCCTTGGGCCAAGCCTGGCACACCGCGGGGTGGCACAGAGCACCACGCACCCCAGCGGGAGCGGAGGTGCTGAAAACGCAGCTCAGAAAGAACTTGTGTGCAGCGATGCCTGGGGCTCGGTCCCGGGGAGCAGGCTGGGCAGCCAGGGCTCCTGCGGGAGCGGGGCTGGCCTCCGTTTTGTCTCCATAGCAGAGGTGGATCTGTACCGCAGCACACGAAACCCACTCTTCTCCCATCTAATGAAGGCAGACTAATAGGCATTAGAGATTAATAAAACCAAAGTGGGTGCAGGATAGTAACCGGGGACCTTGCCCTTAGGAAGAGTGCTGAACGATTTAATACTTCATGAAAATTGTCCCTTGAATTTGGCAGGCCTGTTCTTTAAAGGTCAAGGTTTTTTGGTCTTATTTTCTCCTCCTCCACTCATACATGGAAAATTGTCAGACCCTTGAAGGGTCACTTCTGTACAGAGAAATTTTGTACCGTTAAGGTCTGCAAGCGAGCCCCTTCAGAGGGGTACATAGAAGGTATTGGGGTATCAAATTGCATTTAAGGCGTATTCTTTTCTGGGCTGTGTTGGCATTAAAGAGTAAGGAAGACGAGAAACCACTTTCTCTTAATTTCAATATAAACCCTTTAAGCAGATTTCTTTGATAGTAGACCTGCATTTCCAAAGGCCTTTGTTTGCCTCTTACATATCCTGCAGCAATGTTTGCTCACATCCATCACCTACGTTTCAGGTAGGACATGCTATTGCACATTTAACCAGGACCACCAGCAAGGCCCTGTGAACCATCTGTGGCAATGGGTCTTAAACCTCCCCTCTCTCCATGCTTCGTCCCCGAACAGAACAGATCTGTTCTGTTCTGTTCTCCCCTTCCTTGCACCTGAGGTGAGGGTAGCCAACCCACCAAGGCACAGTAGTGGTGATTTGATGGCCACGGGATAAAAGGCGAAATCCCAGGAGTCCAATCACCTTTTTGTCACAACTTTTATTAATTTGTATTCCCATCAGCACAAAAAAAGAGAGTAATAAATGTAGATTGATCCCTCAGGCAACTTCCGTTTGATATTACACTGCTAGCATTTCTTATCTCTGCCAAATTGAATAATACAAGGGAGGCACAAAATCTCCATATGTTGAGTCACCAATATCTCTATAATGCTTCTCTGCAGCAGTGAGATATCTCCGTTTTCTGTCTTTGCAGTGATTTTTCTGTGGCACAGAGAAAATGAACTGCCAATCACTGAATCCTGTCTTGTGCTCCTCGTGACCCCACACGCAGGTGCTTTGGGCCACTGATGGTGTCTGTGGGAAACAGAGGATGGTAGGGCAGGCCACAAAGTGCTGCTGTGATGCTGCTCCGAAAGGTAAGCCCCAGCCAAACTTCCCCCTCTGCAGGATAAATAGGGCTGCAGGGAGGTCCATGCTGTTGCTGCCAGACTGCTCCTGGTCCTGCGCACAGCCTGCGTGCTCCTGCCCTACGGATACACAGGGTGTGCTGGGAATAAGCCAGTTATCCTTGTTGGAAACACTCTTATTCAGTAATTGCCAGACTGCGAGAGGGAGCGTTTGGAACGGACAGAGAACCAGCAACCTCTCATAGCTGCATCCCAGTCCCACCCCTCATAGCTGTGTCTCAGTCTGCAGCCCAGTGCCTGGGAGAGAAGCTGCGAGCATGGCAAGCCTGCGCTCCTTCCCACCTCCCCCTTGTATTTCTGCAGTGAGGAGGAGGTGCTCCCGTGACAAATCAGGCAGTGTTAACATTTAACATGAGTTTTAGCAGACAAGAGCACCTTGAGATTATGTCTGAGCCATTAAAATTTAAAAATAAAAGGAATTAGGATGGTGATGGGAGTCAGAGGAAGCAACACCAAGGTCTGCCTATAGCTGCTAGAGGCAGCCCCCGCCAGGGCCTGAGGAGCTTGCAGGGGGCTCCTGCTGTGGTGGATCTGCCTCCCTCCCCTGTTTCTGGCATCACCTGTTTTAAAAGTGGTTGTAAATATCCTGCATACTCCTGACGGTGTGGTCCTAGTGGCAATGAATTCACAGAGCTAAGTGACACTCAGCCTTGCATGTACTCTGCTGCTGGGACGTTGTTCCTGCAGGATCAGGTGTGTTTCTGATGGGTGAATGACTTATTTTGGCAAACTCTGCAGTTTTGAAACATTTTTCAGTTCTTCCATGAGGAATAATCTGCGATGTTGTATAAAACAGCCTCATAAAATATATGTTTATTTCCTAAGTGAGCTACTGGAGTGATTTGGAAGGCCACTGGCATGACGGCCACTCTGAGATGGGTGCGTTCACTCTGAAATTAATAGTTCTGTTTTCAAAGGCAATGGAGGTCTATTTGCATGACTCACAATTTGCCATAGTATTAAAATATATCTCAGAAGTATTCATGTATTATTTCTAGCAATCAGTAAAAATACGTATGTTATTTCTATTCCATTTGGTGGCTTTATTTGGGAGGAAATATATTTAAACACGTTAGAAATAAAGATGTACCATATCCCTGACAATCAAGGTGGGCACTCTCGAAATAAGAGAGCTGATTGAGGATCCAAAGACCAGCCCATGAGCCCAAAGGCATTTGCTGCCTGAGCCTTGCTGGGGGGCTGAGGACCCCAGTGCCTGGCAAGTATGTTGGTTCCCTTAGGTGTACCCACCAAGCACCCACACCTGAAAAATATCTGTCACTCTTCTTATTTTGCTATGTGATCTACCAAGCAGAAATACCCATTCATCACGCTACCAGTTCCCTGTGTCCCCTTTGGACGTAGAAATCAGTTTGGGAAAGTGGGGTGTAAGAAATAAGTGTCCTTCGCTTGATGCTATTGATTAAAAAAAAAAAACCAAACTAAAACCAACCAAACTGGTTAATCAGGTTTTGAAAATGTCTGTAATGAGAAAGACATTTAAAAGCACTTTGACAAAGTTACCTCAGAATAACAATGAGTGAATAAGCAAAAATAAGCATGAGATAGGAGAGAGAAAATGTTGTCTAGGTCTTCCATTCTAACAGAAGAGTTTATGTGCTTTGTGTCTGAAATAACCAAAAAGGAAGGCAATGTCTCAGGCCAGTTCTCTTATGGTTTGCAGGCAAATGCAACTCTAATGATAATAATCCCACTGTATTCAGTGAAGCTATTCTGTGCTTAGACTAACATATGTGACTAAGTCTTTGCCTAAAGAGAAATACATTTTTATAAGCAAATTAAGTTTATTCATGCTCTAAATCTTGGTTATCCTGGTTAAATTGGGAAGCTTTTCTGGGTGAGAATCAGAATAGACTTATGTATCTCGAGTATCTAAATATTTTTAACAAATTTGATATTTACCTATGCCCAAATGATGAGTGGGTATGTGGGAAGCGCAGTGAAACATTATAACGTTTGTAACGTATTCTAGCATATTTAAAGATTTATGGACTTTGTTCATTGGCCGGGTTTATGAGCCTGCAACACCGCCTGCGCATTTGTGCTTTCACTTCTTCATAAATCTATGGAAACTTTTCAGAAAAGTTTTAACTAAAACATGTCAATGAACTATAAAGGAAAGGTTTATTTTGTATATACCTTCTTTACCTGAGGTCCATGGTTAGACTCTGCATTAAAGCTTCTGACTCTCATGTGCTCAGTTTGTGCTTTTGATCATGCCACTCTTTGCACAAAGCTGAGAGAATTTCTGCTTCATGAAGAGATAAATACAGACACGTTTTGATGTCTATAGAATGCATGCTTGCTCTTATTTTTGAGGCAGGGGAACTTAGGGTTTAACATCTCTACAGTTCTTCCTAGGTCTCTGTGCAATCAAAGTTTCCAAGGAGGACTCAATGGGGAACAGAAATCATTTGGTTGTGGTGGTGTACTTGATACATTTTTTCTTTAAGGGTTGTACACTGATAAAAATAGCAAGTAACCTAGTCTACTCATAACCGCTTCATCTTTAAGTTCATGCAAGTTTAGGGAGCTGTAAGTGACTAAAAGGATGAGTGGATTACGATTCACTGAGTGATACTGCAAATACAAGGACTGAAATACCAAAGGAGTAAAGGATATATAGACCTTTGCCCATTACATCAAGAAAATGAAAAAGTTAGGAAGGGGGAGGGGGGATTCCTGTGCTACATTTTTCAAGTCCTACTCCAAAAGGGGTAACCAGCCCATTAGTATAGGTGCCAGGAAGCTCGCTTTTGTGACATCTCGCCAAACACACCTACTTTCACTGGACCATAGAAAGATCAATCCTGTCTGAAAACCACCCATTACCTAAGACACCTAATTTATATTAGAAGCTCACTAAAAGGCACTGTCTGGCCCCCAACCTTCACTTCCAATGATAAAGAGGATGTTTTACACCGTATGTGACACTTAATCAAAACCGATATTCTTTAACAAACCCTTAACCTCTAGCACACAGGAGTCATATGAGGCCAAGGGACAAGACACAGATCCAGCTCAGGGTGGCATATCCTTTGATTAAGATGATACAGATTTCCCATTTTTATCAGGGTTACGGATTCTGGATATATCCCTTTTTGATTTGTCAGCATTAAATTTCAGTAGAGGTTCAAGCCAAAGAGAGACCAAGACTAGTTCTGTCTTCAACTGCGTATTAGGAGATAATTTCTCTGAATCCTCTGCAGTAATGATCCTCAGATCTTCTGATCTTTCTGTAAGCAAGTTTTCCTGGGAACCTGGATTTAAACTATGGCACAAACCTTGCTTGCATCTGGGTCCTTTCTTAAGGAGGAGTATCTAAATACACTTATTCTGTGAGCCCTGAAATGGACCTTTTTTTCCTTTCCTCAGGTCTTTTTCAAAGAGGCAAACCTTCAAGTGAGTTCTTTCACCCTCCCTTGGATTTCTGGGGCAGGAGGTTTTACTTACAGAGTATATAGTACTTTAGACATGGATTACAAACTTCAGGGGGTTAGACAATTTTCACTGCCTGCAGTACATTGGAATCGCAGTATAGTCGACTTTACTCCTGGGAGATCCCCGCCCCCCGCCCTTATTTAGGTAACCCCTTGTTCTAGCATTAGTATGTGGCTGATTTGGGCATGGGGAAGTCTCTCAAATTCCCCAACATAGGGGAAAGCTTGGCTGTTTTCCCTCTTTTTAATCATATTTATAAGTTGGAAATTTAGATGTTGTTAGGAACATGGTCCTGCAGAAATTATTTCTAGACATTATTCCTTGAAAATAACATGCTGCTTGATTATTAGCATGTAAAGATGATCCTGGAAAGGGTTTTCTTTTTCAGCTGTATATTTTTAGACACTGACATGGCACATCTGTTCTGTGAGGCTCTGGCTGCCTGGAGAATGGCTGATAGGGGCTCACTTCTGCTGAGCATGTGACACCTTTGTTCAGCACTCTGAAATGTTTCTTATTTAGACTGATCTCATTTTTATGATCATTACTAATATAATTATAAGAAAAGCTCTTTTTATGAGGAACTGCCTTTCTCCTACTTTTCCATAGGAGTAGGGAAGCCCCGCTCCCCTCTCAGAGAAGCCCAGATCATCTACAAATATCTCTAGCATAAAAAGGAAGGACAAGATTTTTCATGACTTCGGGCTGCCAAGAAAAAGAGACGAGCAGGAAGCATTCATTCTCAAACCTTTCAGGCCTTTTTTTTTTTTTTTTTTAATCACTGTAAAGGAAGAAGGGGCAATTCATATAAGGCTACATTTAAGACAGAACTTCAGTCTTAGAGAGACACCTGTAATCATGTTAAATTATATTTAAAGGCAACTTCTGTTTAGCAAATGCAAAGCTGGCAAGCAAGAATCTGGAGGACCGGTTCTAGTTTATGGCATATAGCATAAATCAAAGGTCAGTCTTTCATCCTCCTGTACCTTGGTTTTTAAAACTTCATTAATAAACAGAAGCATAATTGAGGAGAAAGACTCACATCTCGGTTGCTGTTCCCAGTTCCTTACCTATGTTGACTTCTTAATCAGAAAATTAATTGGGCCTTGAAATCTTATTATTTTTTTCTTAAATCTCTCCAGATTTAATCAGAGTGTTCTGCTGGAAGCAATCTTTCACTTAAGATTTCATAGCAATGTAGCTAGAGAAACCATGTAATTTCCTGCATCAAATACATCAAAGTTGTGTGCGTATTGCGTTTTTCTAAGTATGTCTTCTGCTTCAGTTTCAGTCTCTTTGCTCTAAGGAAAGAGAGTGTTCTACTTCTACTAGGGGGTGAATCTGCTCTACTGCAATGCAGTCTAAAATTAATAAATTCCCAGGAAAGGAGGAGCAGACCCCTCCTCCTGTGTAATGTGCTTGGATGGGAGCTGACAGCAGTGGCGGGCATGCTTTCTACAACCAACGCCTTCTCTGTTGCACATAGTATGAAGGAGACCCTCTTCATACCATTGTCTAACTGAACAGCAAACTCTGCTGTGCCTGAGTGCTACCACTAGTGGTTAACTGGTTTCCCAATGCGCGTGCTCTACAGGAGAAAGGGACAGGCAGCTTGTGGGGGAGCCTTGGGTGGGCCCAGTTTTACCTGAAAAGGAGAGATGTACAATTGCACAGCAAAGCTGAGCCGGTTTGAAATTGCGTCTCACTGCTGTTCCTTGCAGGAGGACTGAGTCTGCCTTATCCCTAACTTGGGCATTTGGTTTGCTGTTTTTTATGTCCCGGCAAATACTTTTATCCTCTAACGAGATGGGAGGGTAGTTAATGTTTCCAGATTTAAAGCTTGCTGTTGCAGAGATTTGGCTCCAGAGTTCACAGGAGGAAGGTGCCTCTAGGGGGCCAGAGGGCTGGATTAAAGTATTTAACAGCTCGCTCAGGTTGACTTTACATATGGGGTCAGTTAAAAGCTGTGCAGTCCCATGGCAAGGTGCCAGGTTTGTGTTTCATTTTAAATTAAAGAGGCTTATGAATGTTGGGGGAGGGTTTTCTTTTTTGGCTTTGTTTTAAACCCAAGATTTGGCCCCAATTTTAAAGGCATTGCCCCATGAGGAGGGAAATCTTGCTTGGCTTTGCTGCACAGGTACAAACACTGTTTCCCACCCCTGTCCACAGTGCGGCTTCAGGCTCCCTCTGCTGACCCTCAGCTCGGGAGGGCCCGGAGGGACTCCTCAGGGGCAGGGGGTTCCTCCAAGGCTTCATTAAACCTGATTTCAGCCCAGCTGAGGATACACAGGTGTGCCAGGGGTCCCAGGGCACAGCTTGTCCCTGCTGGCACACCGGGCACAGGCATCCCCACTCAGGCAAGAGTCTCCTGCAATTACCCTCCCATCCATTTATCCCCTGGCTGAGGTCCCCCAAGGGCTGGTGACCCTGGTCTGTGGGCTACCACTGTGTGTGGGGCACCCACTTCATCCCAACCGTCTTTATCCTGTGGCTGAAAGCAAGCACTGGATACCAAGTGGCTGGATGTCATGCCTTGTGTTTGTGAATGTGGAGCTGCTGTGATGACAGGCCATTGGAGTCAGGTCCCCTTTCTCTGCTCTTACCTCTCCCAAGAGCCACAACCACTGCCTTTCTGTTCTCAGAAGCTCCTCTCCTTGCCGGCTTTTCTAACTGCTAGGCTACACAAGTACACAATACACAAATTCCTGGAATACACAAATTCCTGCATGTGCCCTCTGCTTTACAAGGCACAAATTAGGAAATAAGTAAAACACTGCCTGTCTGTTCCAGCGATTGCAATAGCAACCACAGAGCACAGGCTTTTGTCCGTGTTCACAAATATTAATAAAAAAATCCCCTCTTTCATATTTGCCCAGAAAGCAAGCTGGAGCTCATTATAGCCACATGCTCCATGGGAGCTTTAAAAGTGGTGAGTACGAGATACCTGGTAAAACTTTAACAACATATAATTAGATCCAAGTTGCCTATTTTCTGAAAAATATATTGAATTATTTGCCAGCTTTGGTGCTGGGATTAGGTTGTAATACAGAATGCTGAGAGTTTTGAGAAAATTCAGGAGTGAAAATACAAACCAGCTTGACACAGACTACTATAAAAAAAAAAAGGCTATCTTCAATGCTGGTGGCAGGCCAACATCAGTATTTAGAAATTAAGACCTAATTCTGATTTGTGGACTAGCAGCAGCTTGTGATGAGTGCTGCAGGAGGTGAGGGGAAGCTCCAGGGTCCCTGCAGGGTCCCGGCTCTCTGCAGGCTTTCCAGGTGGCCTCTCCAGGCCAACTGTGCTGACACCACCCCAGCAGCAGTGCAAGCCAGGCAGTGGAGCTCGAGGAAGGCTGCTCTGCCCACTTCACCCCAAACCTCCCGTTGGACTGGACAAGTGGCAAGAAAAATAAGAAAACTGATGACACTGCTGTAGAAGGATTAAGATGTCTCTTGATGCCCATCTTGGCCATGCAGCTACAGCCCTGCTTTCAAAGGTGGTGAGGTGCTGCTCCGCTGGCCATACCTCCCTCCACGGCTTGCAGGCACGCAGGTCTCACCGGCTCCTGTGCGTTTGAGGAGGATGAGGATCTTAGGTCTTGCAAAACCAACCAGGGAAGCAATATACAGCACCCCTGAAATGTATCATGAGCCCATCTACAGCTGGTTGATGGATGCAAATGCCAAGAAGAAAGCTAACTCATTCCACGGGAGACGTAGGCTGTGGCAGATACAGGGCTATAAAAGGTGCGAGCAGGTCACTCAGTGCCTGAGGAGGGACAGAGCTGCTGAGGGCCCAGCACACCTGCGTGCTGTCAGGCCTTGGCTGCAAAGTGCCCTGAATCCCCATCACGAGTTTCCTTTCACTTCCACCGCTAATTGGCACTTTTTACCCATTTTTGCATGTGGAGTGTGTTAGTACAGGATAGGGTTATTATCAAATTAATTAGGAGCTCCCTCCAATTATTCCTGCTGTGCCTGACAGGCTCTCCCTGCTCCCCCCGATGGGCTGATTGGCTACTATAAACTCTCCGGCTTTAAATGACTGAGCGGTGCCACGGGCTCATTAACAGCGCTGCCTCGCTGCGCTCCCCCGCCCCATCACCTCCCTGTCGGTGCTGGCAGTGCCGCTGCTGGTTTGCCTCCCTGGTGCCAGCAAAGTGCCTGGGACCCAGCAAGCCCTGGAGCTGACGGGAGTTCAGGTGCTGCTCCAAAAGGTGAGGGTGTCTGCCCCATCTTGGTTCTGGGGAGCTCGGGGATGGCACCAGCTGGTGAGCGACCCTTCTCCTTGCACACGCAAGCACAGGTCTTCAGCGTGGTTCTGCACCCTGGCAGGGCAGGGGCGGTTGAGCAGCATGGCTTTAGCTGGGGGATGTGACAGGAGGGGTGGTAGGGTACAAGCGGAGTGGAGAAGTTTATCCCGCCACCAGCGAGGGTGAAGCTGGGGTACCTGGTGTCAGGACCAGCCAGCTGAGGCTCTCAGGCAGGGGACAGAGATTTAGATACTGGATCTTGCAACATACAAAACCACAACAGCAGCTAAAGCCAACCAGAGTGTGGAGATTTGCTTAATTGAGAAATAAGCACATAGTTGTGGGTCACTGACTACACAGCTGATTGGCTGAGGCTATTTTATTTTGGAATAATTTACAGTTGTTAAATGGATTTGGAAAAGCCTTAATAGTGGTTATTAAACTATTGACTTAGCCTGACGTGTTTAGTGTAGTAATCTGTGTTTGCATTTGTCGATGATGAGGCTGCTGGAGCCGGGAAAGGTGCTGGAGCGCTGTCAGCCTCAGGCAGGGAGCTGCACAGCCGGCGGGGCCGCAGGGCTGGGTGGGCAGCGCTCCTCCTGTGAGCCAGGGAGGACATCAGCAAAGCGCTTCAGACTTTATCTGGGTCAGAAATGATGCTTTGCTTCCCCATAGTTACAAATTCATTATGTACATCTCCATCATCATCTACTGAACCTAATTTAATATCAAAAAACCCTCCCGTACAAAGAGTGGCTTTTTTGCACCTGTGCAGAAGCAGATTCGTTTTTAACTCATCTTTGCAATGAATAACTTCAAGTGCAGTACTTGTCGAGTGGCCTTCTGGCCAGCAGTTCAAAATGTTACACATTCATTTTATACCACGGTGCAGGATATGTTAGCTAAGGACTACAGAGCACATGTTTTACAATGCATAGAAGAAATCCCTGCAGTTGAACGAAATATCTCCAACTCATCTCATCTGCTGTCCACAGGTGATTTACAGAGCAGTTCTTATTTTCTTTTTCTTTTCTTTTGCATGATGGTTAAAAAGGCAGTGGACAGATACTTAAAAGACAAATCCCCCTTTTTTGCTTTGTTTAACCCCTAAAATGTGCACAGTACTAAACGCTGGTCTTGCCTGAAGCGCCGTTCTGTGGGCTGGCAGCTGTGTGTTCAGTGCTAGGAGGAGTGGAGCTCTTGGACGTTTTACAAAAAGCTTGTTTCGCCAAAATGTCAGTTGATGACTGAACTCCAGTAGACGTTAACTAGGAAGCAGGAATGCTAAGCAGCCAGATTTAAAAAAAAAAAAAAAAAAAAAAGAAGCCTTTTCCCCTCTAGACTTTCACTCCCTTGACTCAGGCAATGTTATTGTTTCATTAGTTGCCCAGTTAGCCAGAACCCCTTCTGGGAGAGGCAGGGCCTACATTTGGAAAGGAAAACAAACAAATAAACAAACCATTGTGCTGAACGTCTCATCTATCCCTGCTAGTCTTCAAAGCAAAAAAAAATGCAAGTCTTCTTTAAAATATGATAAAAGGGCAGGGGAGGTCAGGGGCTCACGGGCTGCCTTTGTAGGTCAGCTTTGAGGACTGCTGCGCTGCAGCAGAGCGCTGCAATGTTTTTATTTCCCATCCTCTCTTAAGATTGCCGCTTTGGAAATGCACCTTCAGTGTGAACGACTTGCTGGACTGAAGGGGGATTTTTAGGTTGCAGCAGAGAAGAAAAAACCCACCTATCCAGTAACAATTACAGAAATGGTGTGAAGTCCATTGTCAGGAGCACCGGTGTGAAGTGCCCAGGTACAGCCATATTTTCAGCTTCAGCAAACCCTGACTGGCAATGGGAAACTCACCCTTGTGGCCCATTTACAGCCAGGACTCTTACACCTGCCCGGGCTGCCTGGCACACTCGTTGGCATACCAGCAATCACGTTATTGCTTTTCCAGCCACTTCACAGCTCCAAGGTCAGATCAAACAGCTCCTTTTCTGGCAGTGTTCCCAAGTGTTCGTGTGTGCTTCGCAATGCAAAACCAAGTAACAGCAGCAACAAAGTTCGCCCCGTCCTGATCCAACACTTGCACCTAAGCAGTCATGTCTCGATATGCCCTGGTGATGCAGGAGTGCGCCTGCAATGTGCAGCCAGGTAAGAGTTGGGGACTTTCTGCAGTAGCTTCTGGAACATCAACACTTCTTGGGCTGCAAAAAAGTGGGGAAAAGGTGTTTTGTGAGTCAGCAGCAAAAGTGTGCTTTTTCTCAGCCCCAGTCCCCTTTTCTCTTAATCATCTCCTGGTGGCTTGGATGAGAACTGCAACTGTGGGATTTGGGAGTAGTCCCAATAAAACTTCATTTTATTTATGATTTTTTTAATGTACCTGGACATTTTTTAATTCCGTTTGCCTTTTTACCGATGGTCACCAGTATTTCTACTTTAAAAAGACCATGTTCTCATTTAAATTTTGCTACAATTGGCTTGGAATTGAAAGATATTTCTCTATTTTATATATATAACGTATATGCATAGACAAATACTCTCTCTAAATATATACACTACTGCAAGTGGGATTTGCTGCTTTTCACACATACTCAGCTATTCAATAGTAAAGAACAACATGACAGCTTTCTACCACGAAATGAAAAGCACACACAAATTTAGGGGCTCCACGTATTTCAGAACTGTGTAATGTCATTGTATTTACCTCCAAGTACTTTGTGAAGTATCCTGTGTGAAGGCACTGATCTAGATAGTTTATGTAAGACTGTGGAAATTCAATTCCAGAAATGAACCTTCGCATCTCTAGGAACAGCTGGAGAGGCTCAGGTCTACTCATCCTGCTCAGAACGGACGCAAGGAATTTGGATTAGATACAGATGGAGTGGGGATTTCGTTAATGACAGAAAGAGAGGCAAACATGTTGAGGCATAACTGCCTGAATACAAACGCATAATATCTGTGTACATATTTCTGACTTTAAGCTACGAACACCATAAATATGCTATCATGCAAGAGGCAAAGCATATGCAAGCGTAACAATATCCCATTACCTCTCCAGCAAAAAAGAATTTTCATAACTCATTCATACCATATTGAATAAATGCTAAGATTCACTGCTGGCTGTTAATTATCCTCTACAAAGACCTGGTTATTGTGTTCAATCTTAGTAAAGGCGCAGTTGTTATTGTAGTGTACATAGAGAGAATGGTACCTGAGGGAGCAGGGAGGAAATATGCTTGTGCAGAATTTTAACGAGAGCTCTGTTGCACAGAAGGGATTCATAGGGTGGGATTTTGATATGTGCTTCAGGAAATTAAGCTTTTTCAAGACAAAAACCTTGCTGTGACTCTCTGAATACATGATATCGCTCAGTATTTGAAAGATGCCAGCCACTTAAAAATTGCTCACTGTTATTAAAAGGAATTTCTAAGACTACTTTGACTGAAGGGGTAGAAGGGAGGAACTGGTCTGTTTTTCCCCTGAAGTCTTATGACCCCATAATCATATCAAGCTAGGTGCACGCAAGAGCTCGCAAGGCCTATTCCTCTCTCTGGGGTTTTTGAGGAGCACTTGAAAGCCACCAGCCAAAGGCAGCAACCTGCTTCCCCCACACCAGCACGGTGGAGGAACTAGGACCTTAGACGGGAGCTTTCCCCTCAGGTCTCAGTGCAACGGCACAGCAGGAGAGAGCCAGCTTGAACTGCCAGCCGGGCTGGGTGCAATGCTAAGGCCACCAGGACTCATCAGATTTCAGAAAATGAAAAGCTGAGAACAAAGGTGATGTATCCCAGGGAGCCACATACTTTCTGTGCTGAACTTTTGGAAACGCTGCAGCTGCTTGGCATTTCAGTGGGTTCAGGGGAGGTCCGATGAAGGTGTTATTTTAATGGGTGAGTCCTTCTCATATGCCCTCCACTATCTGAACGTCAGACAGGAGGAGGCAAAGCCTTGTGACATTTGGGTTGCTAAAGTCATTGCTTTCGGTATGAAGTGGGTTTGTGGCTCTAGGTTCATGTGAGAGGACTAGCCTTGCTTAGAGGTAGCACAGTGGCTGCAAGGAAGCCAACATCTCTCCCTATTTCTTCTTATTATTTCTACTCTATGCCCCTCTTCTCCTTGGTTGCACAGGGACAAGTACAGAGCTCACACAGTTGTGCTGCTTATTCCAACTGTGGATGTTGAATGGAGAGAACAAAGCATATCCCTTTGGGTGGAAGTACTGAGAACAAGAAAACAGAGTAAACAAAGCTGAAGAAAAGAGAAGTAAAACTTCTATAACTACCAAGCATAGCTAGGGATGAAGGGAACAGAAAGAAGGTACCGTAGGTCAGGAAAGTGAAGCAAGAACTTTGGGGCGGGATATAGGAAACCATGAGACATCACAGGATGATCTCCTGTTGGTCCAGCTTAGGGAAACGCTGGCTGTGGCACAGCCCTGTTGAGGTGCCCTTCCCTGCAAGGCCAGTTGGATAGGACTCTGGTAGTCCTGCCATTGCCTGCTCAGGGGGCTTGAATGGAACGGGGCGTTTACTTTTGCAGTCCCTAGTGGCTAATCCAGTTATAGCAGGTAAGAAAACGAGACCAGAAGACACAGTTCACTTCAGAGATGCTTGGACCCTCACCTTGCGTTGAAAAGGAAAGACCCGTGTAGCCTTCCCCTAGAATCCCAAATCTGGTTTGACTGTAACAGTGAAAGGTTAATTATACCTTCTGCTCATCTGTTTGCGTTCAGCATTAAATCCTCTCTGACCTTTGAGCCAGATACTGGTTTTCTTCGCACCACTGTAGTTGAGAAGACTAGTATCAGTTCATGCTCAGAGGCTTCCAACTTACAGCAGCTAGAAACAGTTCAATAATAAGAGTGTAGATAGTGTGATATATTGTTTCATTTGCTTCTTTTAAGCTCTTTGAGACCAAGCTGGGAGATGCCCACTGCCGGATGGCCAGCAGGAGCTGTAGAGCCTCTCTCCCATGGCGAGACCTTATATTTAAACCTGATGTTTGCTGCTCAAATGGCATGTGTGAACAAGTAGGATCCCAATGCATTTCCACTATAAAAAGCTCGGGAAATTTTACAAGACCATTTTGTCTGCAAGTCTCCTTGTTAGCAGAATTATTTTTTGCATTTTGGCACACCCCTGGGTTAGAAGGGAAGACTCTAAATACTTTAGGAGTTTCAATAGTGTTACTACAAACTGCGTAGTATTCTAATGGTTGCTTGCAAAGTTCTTGCTTATTTGGGAGGGAGTTGTAAGTATCACATTTGTATAACTTTTAATGTTTAATGTTAAAACATCTTGAGAGGATTTTAAAGATTTTTTTTTTCCAGTTGATTTTTGTGATAAGTCAGAAAATAGTTTTGATGCCCTTTCTTCCTCGGATTTTCTTGACCCCCCCCCAGCTGTTGTCCTGCAGCTGTAACAGATGAACACTTCAACTCCTGGGGTCTCACTGGCAGCATGAGGGGAAAATAGCCCTTGGCAAAATCCACAGGAGGCATGCTGTGCTCCATTTGTAAAGCTGGTGGATCAAAGACGTAAACTAGGAGTATGTGGGTTGGTTTTTTTTTCACTTCCTGCAGGGGTTAAGACTTGCCTTAGCTAGATTTAGCTTCTAGGAATGCAGTGTCAGTGTGGAAGAATGCTGAGTATTCCCACTTCCTCAATGTCCGGATCATATTTATCAACCTTATAATAAAAGGATACCAAAATGAATATGCAAAACATTGCAAGGCGGAAGCGATCAGCTGGCCAGCATCTAAGGGATGCATTTGTATTCATGTCTCAGAAGTGCAAGTGTGATAATGTTCAGGTGCTCAGGCAGAGCAACAGAGTGGGCAAACTGTCAGGGCTCCGACCCGAGGAGCGGTGGCAGTTTGCTTTCCCTCCTCCCCTCCATTTTTTTCCTTCATTCAACCAAGCAGCATAACCACCTAGCACTGCAGCATGTAAGTGCTATTTTGCAACAGATGCACAAAACACAGAGCATGGGCTTTTCTGCTGTATACGTTATTATGCCTCTCCTAATCTATTTCTAAGTGTGCTACTCCCAGTGATCGGCTGACATTTTCTTAGGGCTCAACTCATACCACGGTTAAACATTACACAGCAGATGAGCAGTCCATTTGCTTGATTAGCCTTCAGTTTTGGTCTGATTAGTGGCTTTTATCTGGTTAGTCTTTATACATGAGGGAAAGAAACACCAAGGCAAATGCTGTCTGCAAGTCAGAGAGCTGTTGAGATGATCTGGGATCTCTGAATGTTCAACCAAATGTGCATCAAAATAAAAAATACCTCATCTCGGCAGTATTTGCAATCTTGCTTTTCACTTCTTGTGTTGCAACAGCGGAGGGTATTTGCTCAAGGGTGGTTGTTTCCTGGTCTGTGTTGTGCCTTAATGTGATTCAGAACAGCACCAATGGGAAGGAGCAAAGGAGCCCAGCTGGGACTGCCAGCTCTGAAGGGTTTGGGCCCCCACAGCGAAGCCTGGATCAGCCCAAAACACCTGGCTCCTCTCCTGGAGGAGACTGCACAGTTGGAAGAGCTAGAAGAAGGGGAAGCTGTATCCCTACCTGAAGAGTAGGGAAGGGCATCGAGGACACACCTGAAAAGAGAGAAGTCTGAGCAGGGCTGGCACACAAGGTAGGTGACCACAGCTTTGGGCACCTGATATGCACCTGGTTTGTGCTGCATAACGGAGCTCACTTGGGACTTCAGCGTGGACACCAAATGCCTGTGGAAGATAAACGTGTGTCAAATGCACAGGTGATGGATGCAGTGAGTAATCTCACAAGACAGTGAGAAAAAACATGGAGATGAGATCAGCCACAGGGGAGGTAGACCAGAGACTGGGTAAAAGTGGAAAAGAAACGAAGGGAAGGAGAGTTATCCCTCCTTTTTTGACAGTTTTGGGGACTAAAACAGCTACCTAGTGTAAGCACTGAATCAGAAATGTTTTTTTTCTTCTTTATGTGAAATAAACTAGAATGTATTTTTAGATCAAGAGCTGCCACTAAAATATGGGCCTGCTTACTGGAATGGAAAAAGGAAAATTAGGCAGCAAGGGGGTTAGAAAGTAGCAGGAGGAAGGACTTTATCCTTCTCCTACTCATCCTTAACCTTTTCCAGGGAATTACCTTTCCTGATGGAAGGATATGTCATGTAAACCATGCAAATTTGTTTTTTATATAATGGATTCACTTCAAACGTTAAAACGAATGTGCCACTCTGGGCTCGTTCTGGCCTTCTTGGGTGAGTGTGTGTGCCTAAGGCTCGGCGTTGCAAGAGCAGTCAGAGAGCAACCGGGCAGAAAGGTAAGGGGCTGAGGGGCCACTGGGTGCCTGGGTTTGGAGCTCTGGTGGGAATGGAGCTGGGAATGCTATTTTCTACATGACACAGAATGGTCTGGGACAGACCATTCCTGTGATGGCCAGATATGACAACAGTAAGAGCAGCAACTGTGAGACCCAGAGTCCTTGGGCACGGGAATGTTACATTTTTGGTTTGGTTATTTTGAATATCTTCCTGTTATTAACAACCATCCTGCTGAATGCCCCTTCCTACATGCATGCAGGCTGCTTGACCGCAGGCATGCCAGCGCAGTCCGTCACATAGCCGGCACTGTGCAAGGAGCCCAGCCCATGGCTGTGTGCCTGTGAATGCCTCTGTACCCTTGGGGAGTCTGGTTGTATCTCATACCCCTACCCGGGCGAGTAAAGTGAATGGCCACCAGGTCAGGCTGCGAGGGCATTTTGATTTAATCGCGTCTCTCATATGGCAAGGGGTATCATTGTATTTTTCAGCTTTGCTTTTTCCAACAGTTTTAGATACCTCATGTGGGGAAAGTAGTATCTTTTAAAGAATACATTCTATATTTGGTAATGATTCGAGGCATGAACGTGTCTGAAGGAGAAAGGCTTTTCAAGCAGCGTGCTGCTGGCTCAAAGGTTCCTCAACATATTCTGCTGGGCTCTGCCTCTGAGCCGTGCTGCCCTCTCACCAGCCTGAGCCTTGAGGGATCAATTCGGGAACTGCTTGAGACTCTGCACGATATTCTTCAATGGCCCCTTTCTTCTCTGGAAGAAAGATACAGGGAAATGTCAGTGAGAATTAACAACTTAGATGGGCGGGTGGCAAGGCTTGAAAACCGTACAGAGAAGATTGAGAGAGGAGCACTGTCCCACAAGGCAACAGTTACTGCACAGGTAGACATGGAAAAATTGGCTTTGGTTTTTTTTTAGGTACAGAACAACCTTAAAAAAAAAAAAAAGTAGAAATCAGATCTAAATAATCTCCAGCCAGTATCTTGGCAATAGCACTAACTGACAAACTGTTGGGAATGGCTTCTATTAACATCCAGGCTGAAAAGCTCAAGTTGCCTATAATGCCCAGGGGCCGTAATGATAAGCTTCCTACACATGAGCGTGCATGAAGTGGTCCAAACTGGGGAGTGTAGGCCATGTGTCGGCAGGCTCTGTGTGGGCTTTGCAGGATTCCCCACTCAGATGCTGAAGTGCCCAAGAGGACAGAGAGTTGTTGATGAATTCATGGCTGCTCCCACCATTAACACCTTGAGTTTTTTTCCTTCTACATGACTACACATGCGTGGTGCAGGCACAACCTGGGCTGGTGCTGTTTGGGAGTTGCATTTGTAGCTGGCCTGCTGCTTCCCAGGATGTATAGGGAAGAGTATAGGGATGCCGCCCGGTTGTGTAGGGATGGGGTCAGGAGGGCCAAGGCACAGCTGGAGCTGAATTTGGCAAGGGATGCAAAGAATAACAAGAAGGGCTTCTACAGGTACGTCAGCCAGAAAAGGAAAGTTAAAGAAAGCATACTCCTGCTGATGAACAAGAATGGTGGCCTATTAGCAACAGATGAGGAGAAGGCTGAAGTACTCGACAACCTTTTTGCCTCAGTCTTCGCTGGTAACCTCTCTCCTCACCCCTCCCAAGCCGATGGACCACAGGATGGAGACCAGGAGGATAAAGCCCCTCCCACTGTAAAAGATCAGGTTTGGGACTGGCTGAGGAACCTGGATATGCACAAGTCTATGGGACCTGATGAGATGCATCCCAGAGTCCTGAGGGAATTGGCTGATGTAGTTGCCAAGTCACTCTCCATGATATTTGAAAAGTCATGGCATTCAGGAGAAATCCCTGGGAACTGGAGGAAGGGAAACATTGTGCCCATTGTTCAAAAGGGTAAAAAGGAGGACCCAGGGGACTACTGTCCTGTCAGCTTCATCTCTGTGCCTGGGAATATCATGGAACAGACCCTCCTAGAAGCCATGCTAAGGCACAGGGTGGACAGGGAGGTGATTTGAGACAGCCAGCATGGCTTCACCAAGGGCAAGTCCTGCCTGACCAACCTAGTGGCCTTCTATGATGGAGTGACTACATCAGTGGACAAAGGGAGGAGCTACGGATGTCATCTATCTGGACCTCTGTAAGGCCTTTGACATGGTCCCCCACAGCATCCTTCTCTCTAAACTGGAGAGATACAGGTTTGATGAGTGAACTGTTTGGTAGCTAAGGAATCTGCTGGATGGTCGCATACAGAGGGTAGTGGTCAATGACTCAGTGTCCAGATGGAGGCTGGTGATGAGCGATGTCCCTCAGGGTCCCTACTAGGACCATATGGTTTAATATCTTTATCAATGACATGAACAGTGGGATCGAATGCACCCTCAGCAAGTTTGCAGATGACACCAAGCTGAGTGGTGCAGTTGACACACCAGAAGGACAGAACGTCATCCAAACAGACCTAGACAAGCTGGAGAGGTGGGCCTGTGAGAATCTCATGAGGTTCAACGAGGCCAAGTGCAAGGTCCTGCACCTGGGTCGGGGCAACTCCCGATAGCAATACAGGCTGCGGGATGAAGAGATTGAGAGCAGCCCTGCAGAAAAGACCTGCGGGTACTGGTGGATGAAAAGCTGGACATGAGCCAACAATGTGTGCTTGCAGCCCAGAAAGGCAACCGTATCCTGGGCTGTGGCCAGCAGGTCAAGGGAGGCAATTCTGCCCCTCTACTCTGCTCTGGTGAGAACCCACCTGCAGTGCTGCAGCCAGCTCTGGAGCCCTCAACGCAAGAAGTACATGAAGCTGTTGGAGCAGGTCCAGAGGAGGGCCACAAAAATGATCCAAGGGCTGGAGCACCTCTCCTACGAGGACAGGCTGAGAGAATTGGGGTTCTTCAGCTTGGAGAAGAGAAGGCTGTGGGAAGACCTTATTGAGGCCTTCCAGCACTTAAAGGGGGCCTACAGGAAGGATGGAGCAATCTCTTTAGCAAGGCCTGTTGTGACAGGACAAGGGGTGATGGCTTTAAACAAAAAGAAGATAGATTTAGACTGGATATAAGGAAAAAATTTTTTACTATGAGGGTGGTGAAACACTGGAACATGTGCCCAGAGAGGTGGTAGATGCCCCATGCCTAGAAACATTCAAGGTCAGATTGGATGGGGCTCTGAGCAACCTGATCTAGTTGCAGATGTCCCTGCTCACTGTGGGGGGGTTGGACTAGATGACCTCTAAAGGTCCCTTCCAACCTAAACCATTCTATGATTCTGTGTTAACTGATGCTGTCTGGCAGCAATTTGCAAATTGTGAAGGTATGTGTATGTGGAAAACCTACAACAGGAAGGAAAAACATTCTCCAAAGAACAGAATGGAACAGTAGCCAAATAATTAGGCTCTTACTCAAAACAGAGGACAAGGAAGAACGTTCCATTTTTCTTCTTTGAGGTGGAAAGAAGGTGAAAGGGAGGATGGATTTGGATCCAAAAAATGGGAGTTTAGTCCTTGGTTCTCCTGTTGATCTCTGGCAAGGCTCTCAATACTCCTGCACATATCAATCATGTCTGTGAAATGGGGATAATCTCTTCCATGATCAACAGAGATTTTATGAGGAGACATCCTCAATGGGATGTTTGAGGAATGTTTGAGGTAGGGACAGGCAGGGAGGGGGAGGTAAAGCAGTATCAGAGGGAGTTCTCTGATTTCTATGATGGGCACTGCTGAATTAATAAGCAACAAGCCAGGATTTCAAACAGTTTTGGAGTTGAACAGCGTTGGTATCCAACTAAGAGCAAATGTTTTACATCGGGAGATAAGGATATCTTGTTTCTCACAGTGTAAACAAGAAAATATTTGCCTTTGTAGATTAGCTGCAACAATGAAAATACTTCTCATAGTCACTAGTTGGGAGTTCTCAGACTCTGTTACTATATACCAAATGATCAGGCACAGACTGGAATGGGGAGTTAAATCAAATACGAGATACTGGGCAGGCTGAGGCCTTTTTGCTCAGGATACAACAGGTTATGTTCTCTGTGAAGTCTCTTCTTGCTTATAATCATCATACTGATGACCTGAGTATCAAATGTGGACAAATGGTAGACAAACTGATGAGGAAATGGGAGAAAGGAGCATTAGCTAGCTCACTGTCATGTTGGCGGCCACTTGTTTTTGATGCGCGAGTGGCTGGCCCTCTGACCCTGTGGAAAATCATTAACATACTTTAATTCCTATTGGCTTCTGTATGACAAAAGTAATATCTAGCTCACACTTTTCCCAGAAGCCCACTGGGGCTTTTTACACTGACTTTCACAAAGCAGTTTCTTCTCCCCATGGAAAGCCCAGAGGCAGGTAACAAAGTTTCATGGATCATTTGGAAACCCCTAATTTTCTTTTTTCCTGTGGCCTCAGAAACCTGCTTCCCAGCCTGCCTCCTTCATTGCCTGAAAGTCATGGGAATAAGGAAACACTTTCTGACTACATCCCTTCCAACTAGAAGCATTATCATGAATTACAGAACTGTGAGTGTCTGGGTCCCAGAATCTCCGAAATCAAGCACATGTTGAACATTTAGTCCATGCAGAGTTGTACTGCCCTGGGGTCTTAACTCCTTAGGGAACAGTAAATAAGAATATGGCAGCTTTTTCTCCCTCTGGCCTACAATTAACTGCAGATTTAATTGACCTGTTTTATTGCAGATGTTTATGTTGAATTGTCCTGCTACAGGAATTATCGTCCATCCAGGAAATAAAATGGCTCCAATGACTAACTTGAGTGTCACATAAAAAGCTGTACGAGTACTGCCAGATTTCTAAGGTTTTATGATACTGTTCCCTTATACTGTTAAAATGAAAGTAAATTTGTTAAATATTTACTTATTTGACAAACATGCTGTTCTAACTTCCTCTCTATACCCTTCAGTAATAAATGACAGAGCACAAAAGGAAGGCCACTTGTGTAATTTATTTTAGATTAGTGCAGGAAAAACAGGGACTGACAAGTATAACATACTGAAGAGAATGGATATTTATTTTCCCATAAAATAGCAAAATGTAGCTAGTTTAGAAGACTGTAACTTTATTTCATTGCTCCAAGCCTTGGAGATTCTTATCACTGTGCCAGGTCATTATTATTCTCTTAGCAACAAAAGACTGAAAAAAAAAACACCTTAATAAAAAATATTTCGGGCTAACCTCACATACATGTAGCAGCAATAATAATAATAATACCACACACATCCCTTTGTCACCCTGTGACAAGAATGGGCACTTCTGGTTTTCTTGGAGTTAACCTTTTTGGGAAGAAGAGGGGAATAGCAGGATTTGGCTGCTGAATGCTTTCATTATCTCTCCTTCCTTTGTGTGGGGTATGAAGGACTGTGAATCAGAGCACTGCTAGATATGGCTACAGGCATCCAAGGTAGCCTAGGTGCATTGATTGCCTCAGCATCTATGAGCAAGATTGCTGAGCTTGAGAGCCAAGTTTCCTTGCTACACAACATGAAGAAGAATAAAAAGTTCCTGGATGATATTTTTAGAAATGTGAACGTGCCTAGCACAGAAGGGTCTGAAGCGCACAGTGCAGAGGAGAGGGAGAGATGAAAGATGAGTTACTGTGACTAGGACATTAAAAGGCAGTCAGTCATCCAGAGGAGATTGCAAATGCTGGGAGTACCAGCGTTTGACTCCGGATGTGTGACTGATAGGTGATGAACACGCAATCCTGGGGTGAAGTAAACAAACCTTGTCAAACGTACCCCAGCTGTGAACAGGGAGAAAATGTGACCAAGACAAGCACTATAGTGGGCTAGTGTTGAAAACAGCGTGTTTATTGGTACTATATGCAGAAACTGGTTTGGACCCTCTTGCTTTCACTTTTCCTTTGGCATCCAGGCGAGATGCCAAGGACGTGGCACTGCCATGTGTCTTCCGCAGACCAGCAGAGCCGAGGGCCCCATACTGCACCAGCAAGGGACAACAGTGCTGAGAAGCCTGTCTTACTCCTTCTACCAGCTGTGTCTTGTGCATGGATACCACACCTCTATTACAGAAAAACTGGGAAGGTCCATAGGCCCAATATACGTATCCCTCACCCAACTTCTCAGAATGGTTAGACCCTTGGACATAAGTGGTGTGACAGGTTGGAAAGTGGGATGAAAGGCTTTTTAACAGCACTGGCTCTTGCTAACTTAAACAAGGCCAAAGTCCTGGCTGCTAGGGCATGAAGTTTTTTTTCCGGTCTCCATGGTTCAAGAACCTGAAGATGATGTTTTCTCTTTGTCTAGTGTGCTGCATGCGGATCACTAAGACTCTGATGAGAATATCCCATGGGGTCTTTGAGAAGACATTCTCGTCCTGCCTTTCATCTTGGATTTCAGCTCACCAGGTTTGTATGAAAAAAAAATATCTTTTTGTCCCCAGAGTCAAAGCGCAAACATTGAGTATGTCATCTTCACACCTGGACAGCAATGGAATAGAAGTCCAGCACAAATGAGTAGTCCCGTGAGCTATGGATCTGATAGTGTTTGGTTTCCCTTGTGTAGTCTCTTGCTTGGATTCTCCTAGGCCTACATAGCTGGAAGCTCTGACAGCAGCAATTCCGGTGGGTGTGTGTTCATAACACCTTTTACCTTTGCAGCTTTTTTGGTGCTTAATAAGGTTTTAACTCAAGCTACAGTGGGTCTCTCTTCTTTTACTAAGCAGCCAGTTTTCATGAAATGTACAGGAACGTAACATTTTTAGGCTTTTACTGCTCTGTCAGATGTGGTTAAAACTGGCTACTGTTTGTTCTTATTCCCTCTCTTTCTCTTGCACAGTGTGGTGTGCAAGTATGTACGTGTACATACGTGTGCACACATGCACACACACAGAGATTTATTATACATATGAAGAGATAATGATCTCAACACCCTTTTAATTTCTGAGGGCATCCGGGCTAAGAAAAGAAAAAGTATTGCAATGCTTTTTCTTTGGGAGAGGAAAAAGAGGAGGAACTAATTTTTTTTTTCTACGCAGCAGAATATTCAGTTACCACTCTGTTTAAGTGTAGCACATTGCTGAAAATCTGGCACTACTATTGTAAGGTAAAAGCTGTAGTGGGATCCTTGCCCTGGAACTGCATACTCGTGCTTATGCATGGCACGCATGCTTTGCCTCCAGTGCCTGAGTGGTCCTGCTGAGACTGGAGGAACACATAGGCAACGTAGGCTTGCTGTCGAGATCTTGTCTCCTTTACGTCTTTTGGAGTTCTGCCATGGAAAGGAAGGTGTTTTACCCTTCATTGGTAAGTAATTAAGATGATAGTGGGGTTTCTGAGTTTTCCAACTTTGTGAAAACAAACTAATAGCAATGATCCACTTCAATAATTCAGATATTAATTGACATGAGAGAGAGAAACAATACACTAAAAATAATTAACTTTTGTTAATTAATTTTTAGAAATAGGAAGGACACCTGAAGCAAGTGCAGATGTTTGCAAGTGTCATTAGATTGGGAGGGATGTGCAGTAATTCTGAAATGAAAACATGTCAAAGGGACCAAGAGCAATCTGCAACATGGTCTGAGTAGTGTGAACTATGGGATTGCTAGTGAGCTGCAAAAAAGGTGATGATGTGCACTTTTAAAAAAGATATCCACAGAAGTCAGAGGTTAATTAGTAGTTAAAAAATGTCTATTGTTTTATGTCAGCACCATCAGTGTGTTATTGTCATTTTCAAGCCTCAAATGTGCCTCTTTCAGACTTAAGCTGAGATAGATTGATGATTCTTTTAATAAGACATTTCTTAGATATATTTTAATTAGTATCTTTTTTTCCCGAGAACTTTTTTCTATGACCAGAACTGGAATTTCAGATCTCACTCAGCCTTCTCTTCCGTGGTATTTCTGATGCAATTCCATTTGTCTGTGGTATTGCAGGAAGGCAAGGTGAATGTATCTGTTACCATGGTCTTGTCTGAATTTTAAATTTTGACTTTTCTGCAACATAGACACAGAAAAACCTGAAATGAACCCTAGAACTTTCCACCTCCTCTCAAACATGATTTGTTCTGTTGCTCTTAATGCTTATGTCTACTTTAATGAAATTATGCTTGTAGGAAGAAACCACGAAGGCTTTATATGCCACCATGGACATGCCAGAACTCTGTTCAACAACTGGGGCTCCGCACAGGGAAGCAAGAGCAGATCAGGTGCCTCGGGGGCATCCAAGCCAGCCAGTCTAGAGATGGCACGGACTGTGTGCAGTCCCCTAATGCCAGCTAAAACAAAACACTGAAAACTGCTCCGAGGTCAGGTTGTTCCTGCATCAGACACCTCCCAGGGAAGGTTCTCCTGCCACACCTGGCCTCCAGCCCTCTTCTGGCAGTCACTGCCCACAAATCCTCTTTCAAAGAGCCCGTCAAGGATTGCTGTGGCTTTTTTTTAAGAAAAAACAAACAAACAAACCCTCCCTCACCTGAAGATATGCAAGAGCTTAGAGCTGTTATCCAGGTTTATGAATCTCCTGTACAGACAAAAATGGACACTCACTTGATCCCTCACAGTTCAGACCACCTTAACCCTCTGGCCGTTAGGCTGCTGGAACTGGGGCCGCTCATCAACAACCCCGAGACCTGCCAGAGAGCGCAAGGGCTGTGGTTTGGACTGAAGCCCCAGACTTCCTTCTAGAGGGAGCCACAGAGGCCTTCTTGCTCTGGGAATGGGAATTCATGCGAGATTCCTAAAAAATGTCACTTCATCCCTCTAAAAATATTTCCTTTCGGAGTACATAGCTCCTGCTATTAAATTTTCAGTTTTTCAGTAAATATTTGTGCATGTATATAATTTGCCAGTCTCTTTCATTTCCACAATGGCCTACTTTTCTATCAGCACTATTAAAAGTAAAATGCCAAATGGAGACAGACAGAATTATGCTAGACAAGTACCTAACAACACACTTATTTTTTCCCTTTCTGGTGAATTTATCTATGTATCTATTTGCCTATTTCCATTTTGATTTCATGACAGGGTATGGAGAAGGATCCTTAGATGCCATATTACTGATTTTGCAAGTCATGGTTATGGACTTCTCCCTCTGAACAATTTTTCTAACCTTACCTAAAGGATTTATGATTTTTTTTCAATTATTTCTATAATTGTAGCTGTTGTGATGACCTTGAAGCGTAGGAACTAAGCATAAACAAACAGGATAACAATGGGGCCCAAAGGCAGTAACTTTTAGGACGCTTGAAGGAGGACGCGTGTATTTCTCATTTAAACAAGGTGAAATGAGACAGTTGTCTACAGTTATTTACCTGCTAAGGGGCAAGTTTTCAGCTATATACCTATCTGCTTTTTCCTGCCACCTCTCTTCACATGGGAGGGAGATTAGATGAACTCTGTTAATGAAAAATTTCTTACTTAGATGGAATAAGCTACCAAGGGAGTAAAAACCACCCAATTTTCCAGAGAACATATAACTAATATAGTCTTTTATTTATTTGTATACACAATTAAAAACAAGAAAATACAATTAATGGGGGAAAAAAAAACTCATGCAAGTACACTGAAATTCTTCTCCTGTCTTAGTCACATAGTTTAACGCGAGAAAGAAAAAACAACAGAATTAGTTTTCTCTAACATGTTACTAAGGACAGAGCTTGTTTACCGGTCAAATATTATATGTCCCCATGGAATTTGACAATTTGCAAAATATACAAAAATATATCACCCAGGGAGAGTTGCAGCTGTAACAAACGAGGAGGAATTTCTGACTAAAAGGGAACATGACTTATTTTGTCCTAATTGCTTAAAAAAATTCATAAATACAGTGACTAGGCCAGAAACAATGTTCCTCACACACTGGCACGTGTAGAGCTTGGACAGACTTTCTGTTGGCCCCATTCTTTGAAGATCTGTCATCTGTGTTGGTGAAGAGTCACAGCCTTTAGATTTCTGCGCAGACTGGGTAGTTAGGCTACTTATTCACAGGTTCTTCCTCTTACTGTGCCTAGGCTGCATGTCTCAGACCTCCAGTCAAGTGCAGAAAGTGTCTGGAGCTGGTGTGCTCCTGCTGGGAACGCTGTGCTGCCCATGAGTTTGCTAGGCCTTTCTTTATCCTGTCAAGCGCTTCCACTGGACATGAGCATGTCGGTGAAATCAAACGTCTCCCCCGCTAACAGCTGGATCCAGGTACCACAGATTTCTCTTTGAGCTCTCTTTAATGGAGTTGTTTCAGGCAGAAACTAGTATTTTTAGAATTGCTTTCCCATTTAAAACAGAAAAATTGCTTTTCTAAAATCCAATTTCACTTCTAATAAATAATATTTGTCTTTTATGTGGTTACACTTGGATACCATCACACTTGTGCAGCAGACTATACAAATGCCTTGATATTTCAGATGCTCTCGAGTACTGTTTGTGCTCCTCCAGAGGCTAGAAATCCCAGGCTACTGACAGGCACTTCACACAAACATAGCCAAAAGCAAGTTCCTGTGCAGCCTAGCAAGCTTGATGCTCTGAATTAATCTACTACTTGCTGCTGCAGGGAGTCCTACCTCTTTCCTCATTTGCTCCCACCCATGGAGCCCTGTCCCCCACTGTGTCTAGTCTGACTCAATTTAGCTTCCAGTATGGGGAACAGTATTTTTGCAGGGTTTGTTTTCTGGCAGTTGTGTAAGTTGAGTATATTATGGCGAGGTCAACGAAATATTAGGTTGGCTCAACTTCTTCTGGTCAAACCACACCTACTGCTCAAGCCTGCTCCCGCCTTGCAAAATTTGTGCTCTTGCAGCCACTCATCTCAGAATAGGGAGGTGCTTCCTGGAGGATGATGACACCACCCCAGCCAATACCTTTCTCTGACCGCTGCTTCTTCCTTGCTGATTTTATGCCAGGCAAGGAATGACTTCTCTGTTGATTTCTAAGGGGATGGACTCAAGTCATGCAGCAATCTCCAACTACTATGTGTTGACTCAACCTGTCAGTCCTTCCTGTGGCCCTATGTAAAGATCTCCCAATATCCTTAAGCAAATGGGACCATATGTGACGCAGATATTAAGAGTGAAATGTCTAGGACTAGTAGCTAGATTCTGTTTCCTGTTTCCTAAGACTTAAACAAATTGGAATGGAAGGCTGAAATTCAGAATGAAGCTGAATTCTAGTAAATTTAATAGGTCTCATTCAGAACCTTGTAATTATCTTGGTTTTTGTAGTACCAAGTAAATGTTTGGCACTTAGAAATCAAAACATATGGCCCTCCACATTCTACTTAAATTTTAAACAGATGACTAAAGAAGGTGCCTCAAATTCAAAAGGATACCTCCTCTGAATTCTTGGGTTTTGTGTTCTAGTTCCTTTTTCAGGCATGAGATTTACAGATAATTCTGCTTATCCCTTCAGTAAAGGCTGCATTTTAGGTTGCTTGTTGAATTTGAATCCCTACTGGTTCTTCAATGTAATTTTAAATCCAGCCTTTCAAACTAAAGCGACCCGAGTCTGAGTTTTCCCAGTGGTACAGAACACACCACAGCAGAACGCGTTCCTGCCTGTCTTGTCCAGCTGCATTCTAGGCTTCAGCATGGCAAAACCACCACTTTACAGGGAAATGGGGTAACACAGATGTGAAAACTGAACCGGACCACATACCAACGACCCTTAAATAATATGTTTCTTTAAATAAATGCAGGGTCACCAACAGAAGGGACTACTAAAGACAGAAATAATAAGTCATAACTCAGAAGTTTCAAAGGAGTATACACACAGAAAAGACATTTCCAAGTATAGCCAGCACTGTACTGGACAGAAGTTGTGTTAGGTGGTACGCTTCCTTCTGAACCAATATCCTCAGAGACTGAGCTCCAAATGCAGCACGGAGCTTATAACTGAACTACAGGGCAGATGTTAGTTTTAGCATTCTTTCCACTTTGCATCTTATTTGATCTTTCAAAACCTTCCCTGAAGTTTCATCAGAAGCCGGCAGGCATCACTTCCTTTCCTGAACTCTACTGCTACTTACCACAAAGGCTGCATCTCAGTTCTGAAACAGCTGCATTTTGGTATCTGGTGGAGGTGTTCTCGTTACGTGCAGACCAGTGTGACTTTCTCTGTACCTATACAGCTCCAATTACAACACAGCAAATGGACTGAGAATTCATCCCAGGACTGGCAGTTTACCACAAGCAGCCTAGAAGCAGGAGGCAAGGGCTTAAAGAGGCAGGGCTCTTTAATAATAAACTGGTCATGGTTAGTTTATTCAGATTACATACTGATACAGTACATCTGGTGGGTAATCTCAAGAAAGAGGAAACAATGGCTCCTCTAATTGGGCATGGAGCTCAATCTCTGTGGGGATATCGGCACAGTGCTAACTCAGCAGAAAGACCACCACCTAACAGAACGTCCACCCAGCAGGGATACAATGATCTCCCCGATAAAACAAGGATTTTTCTAGTGAATGTTTTGGTGCTAGTATACTGATAAGCAAAAAGCTACAAATAATGTCTTTCCTCATTTCCTTTTTTCCTTGACTTTTCTTCTCATGTGTTCTTACTCTCCACTGGGAAGTGGTAAATAAAAACACTTTTATTACCAAGCCGTTCCTACATAACATTTCTGAGTCTCTTCTTTACACCCATTTTTTGTAATAGCATACCTTTTTTTAAACTTTCTTGTAATTTATCATATTTTTTAATCCTCTATTACTATTCTATTATGTTTCATTTCTTTTTTTTATCTGAATGTAATATTATTATCACAGTGTCCCCTAATTTTAGGTACTTGACTAGAAGAAGTTGGTCCTTGGCTAGTGTTGTGAAGCCTATTTACATCTGAGTTTTACTGCAATGAAAAACTCCTTAATATATGAAAACAATCTCATTAATATTTCACATCATTCTGTCCTAAAGCACTGCAGTTACATCCCAAGTCTATAATCAGATTTATACAGGTAAACCACTCTGTCAACCACATCTCACTGAAGTCACAGAGCTCGCAGCGTGCATCCAATTGTAGAAGAAAGAGCAACATTCATATTTAGTTTAAGTACTAGACAACGTAATCTTCCTAAAGCAAAATGCCATTGATAATGTTTGGCAATATCCTGCTAATTAGCAAGGGCAGGCTTTTTTAATATCATTCCCACCTTCCCAGTGTATGAAGAGCAATTACTTCTCTTACAGATCAATCTTTAAATGAACCACTTCCTACGTTATTGGAAGTCCAAAGTCACCCGTAATAGTTCCAGTTCCAGCGTGACATGCTATCATCCATTTCACCAACAACTTCTGATATTGCAAAACAAATTGCAGACTTTATGCCAGCTATAGAAGACTTCTTAAAAGATACACCAGTAGTCTTGTGGATCATGTAATCTTACATTTTCATTTTTCTTCTAAAATTTGCTTATGTGTACATACTGACTGATTTTTAGACATTTTGTATTCTAGCTTTTACTGGCTAAAAATTATTGCTGACATTTATATTATTTGTCAAAATAAATGTAACTTCTGTTCCTAGTTACAACTTTTGCTTCTCAGAGCGTTCTGTTGTTACCATAAAAATAATGAACTGCAAAAAAAGCTTCCTCCCTTCTATCGATATGTTATTTAACTTGCCAACAACTGATTCTAAAGTAGAATCACAAGAGACTATATAAACAAATATAGACATTTTAAAAACAGAAGTGGAGTTTGGTTTTTTTACTACCCTGGGAAAAAATGAATTGTGACAAACAGCTATAGGATTAATTTACAACTTGCTATTAAAAGTCATCTCAAAGCACTCTCAACATACAATAGGCCTTACAATAGGACTACACATCACACAGTAAAAGCTATCTTCCACTGACAGGGAAGATACTGCAGTCTTCCACCGTTGTAACTTCCTGATATTAAATTCACATTTTCTCAGTGTGTTTTTATTCCTTCTGTAATAATTTCTAGGCTGAGCCTGAGCAGTTACTGCAAGGTCATAGTGCTGGACTGATTAAAAAGCACTGTTTATTCTCTGCTCAGAGAGGCTACTGAAAATCCTGATTGTATTTCTGTGTTTCCTAGTTACTAACTTCTCCATGGGTTTATGTGGCTAGCCTGTGGCTACAAATACTCAGCACAACTATGGACATACGAGACTAAGTTCACTCTATCTCCTAGGTAATTCTCAGTGATAATTACGTTAAATATTCTAACAGGAAAGTAGGTTGGAGCTCTTCAATCCAATGTTTTTCAGCCTAATTCACAGACTCCCTAGAACACCACATGAAAGGTAACTAAGAAAAATTCATTCATCAGGGGAGTTTACAAGCTAAGGGTCAAAATCACCGCTTCAGGCTACACACCGTCCCATCATCCTGCGCGTGCATTTGGACTTGAGGAAATGCCAAGCTGAAGCTGATCCCCTTTACAGGAACTCTTCCTAAGCTACACAGCACAGCAGGGAAAAAGGCCCCACTAATAATAATTTCTGTATCATCATTTACTTATATAATGGTTTAAACACATTTCCTGCCTTAGTTTAGCAACCCTAAAGCTCCTGGTTTCCTTTGTGTTGCGTAACACAAGGGACAGAGCAACAAACTGACGCCGAGATCTTACTAATGCCCCTTGATGTGACTAAAATAAAATCTGCTGGCATAAATACTCGGTTTGCGCCAAGGCTCAGCTCCCTAGCTCAGAGTATGTCGTTACCGTTGACGCTCCCGTTGGAAGGATGCGTCGCCTTAAAATCTTACTCGCGGCCTTACGCTCGATAGGTTTTATTTTACTGACGAGGCAAAGGGGCTTTTCAAAGGTAGCCTGCCCGGGTCGGTCAGGTGCGGGGCCCGCCACGGCCAGAAAGCTTACGCAACGGCCCTGGGGCCGGCCATTGAGGTGTGGCCGCGCCAAGGCCAGCGCTGGCCGGCTCCCCCGTCCCACATGAGAGGCGGCCTGCCCGGGGGGCTCCGGCAGCAGTGCGGGTCGGCCGGCGGCGGTGCGGGGCAGGGCCCGCCCAGGCGGGCCGCCCGACTCCCTTGGGGCCGGCGCGCCGACATCTTAGCGCCGGCGCTGACTGCCGGGAGGGCGCAGCTCGGCCGCCGCCCCGCAGCCGCGGCTGTCGCCGGCCGGCCGTGAGTGACACCCCCGCCGGGAAGATTTCAAACGATCGCGGCTCCCCGGCGCCTCCCGGGCACAGGCGCACCGCGCCGCCTGCGCGGCGGGGGGAACGGGGCGGGGGGACGGGGAGCGCCAGCGCCGCCGCCGCGCAGCTGTGCCTCTGCGCTGACCCCTGCGGCGCGGGCGGGCGGTCAGCCAGGCCTCGCGGTCCGCGCCGCCCCGGCGGGGTATCGCGGCGGCGGGGCCGCCTCCCCGCGGCGCGGGGGCGGCGGGGGCCCGGGCCGGAGCAGGCCGCGGGCTCTCGGCGGGTCTCGCTCATTGTTCCTCGCACAACCCCTGGCAAACAGGAAACCGCCTCGGCATGGGGCGCCCCCCCCGCCCCTGGCGGCTGACTGGCAGGCCGGGCGGCCAGTGCGAGCGGCGGCGGCGGCGAGGCGTAGCCAATGAGCGAGCGCGCGCGGGCGTAGGCGGGAGTTCCGGGCTGGCAGGCGGGCGGGCGGGCGGCGGTGTCGGCCGGGCCCCCTCTCCCGCTGCAAGCCCCACCTTTCGGCTTTCCCGCACCGTCAATCAAAATAGGAAAAAAAACCCCGGAGTAGGCTCGGGCCGCCGCCGCCGCTTCAGCCCGTGAGCACAATAAGCATGTCCCCGGCGGCAGCCGCCTAGCCCCCGCCAGCAGGGCCTGTGTGCGAGCCAGCCAGCCTGCCTGCCTGCCTCCCGCCCAGCCAGCCAGCCAGCCGGCCGCTCGCACTCACACCATGACCGGTACGTACGCACCGACCGAGCCGCCCCGCGGGGCTCCCTGCTCCTGCTCCGGCCCTGCGCTTCCCCGCTCCGGCCCCCGAGCGTCCGTGTGCGAGCGAGGCGAGAGCGGCACTGAGAGCAGCAGCAGGAGGAGCAGGGGGAGGAGGGAGAAGAGGGGCAGGGGCAGCAGCACGGGGAGGAGGAGGAGGAGGAGGAGGAGGGCTCCGTGCGGGAGGGCGGGGGGAGCGCTGGGGTTAGGGGGGGGGAGAGGGAGGGAGGAAGAGGGAGGGGGGTGATCGCTCCCGTCAGTGACTCTCCCCTCCCCCTCCCCGCTGTGCCCGCAGCTCCCGAGAAGCCCGTGAAACAAGAGGAAATGGCTGCCTTAGACGTGGACAGCAGCAGCCACAGCGAGTATCTCCAGCACGGCAACGGCGCCGCCTCGGCCTCCGCCGGGGCGGCCGCCCCCCAGGTAAGCGCAGGCCCGGCCGGGCCCCTTCCCCCCCTCCCCCGGGTGACACGTTGTGAGCGGCTGCGGGAGCCGGTGCCGCCGCCGCCGCTTCCTGTGTGCGCGCCTGCGAGGAGCCCGGTCGCTGTCCCGCACTAACCGCCACCCACTTTCTCTCCCTGAACCCGCCCATTGTGGGTAGGACGCTCAGCCGTCACCGCTCGCTCTGCTGGCGGCCACCTGCAGCAAGATCGGCCCGCCGTCGCCGGAGGAGGATGAGGCCGCCGCCGCCGCCGCTGCCTCTCACTCTGCCGGAGCGGTGAGTGCCCGCCCCGCCGCTCTCGCACGGCCTGCCGGGGGGAGAGACAGCACAGCCAGCCAGCCCGCCCGCCCGGGGGGAGGGACGGGACACACGGCACTGCCCGCCCGGGGGGAGGGACGATAGCAGGGCCGACCTGCCAGGAGAGGGGTCCCCGGGCTCCCCTGCCTCTCCAGGAGGAGCCGGGCTCCCAGGAGGAGGAGGGAGCCGAGCTCCCCCCTCCCCCGCCGTTGGGAGCGGCGCCTTCATTTACTTTCGACAACGGGGGGAGGCGGGGGAAGCCTCCCTCCCCCGGCCCTGGCACCGGAGCGGCTCGCTCGGCACCCGGCGAGGCTGGGAGGCACCTCACCTCCACCTGAGCGCACCCCGGTGCCCTCGCCTCGGCTGCCAGCCTGCAGCCGCGCGCCCGGGCGGGAGCACAAAATGAAGGCCGGCTCTAGGGAAGGATGTAGTTAGAAGTAAAATGGCTGTTTAGAAGCGAACGCGGTGGTGGAAAGCTGCTTCCTGTATCGACGCTGTTTTTTCTAGGCGCAGTTATCATGCGGTCCCTCGTATTGCAAACTGGATTTCTGTCCTTATCTCGCGTGCGCTGTCGGCTCTGAAAGGAGCCTTGATGACCTTGGGACCTTGTGTGTTGAGATGGATCTTCCAGACTAGAAATGTATTCTTGTTGAAGCCAGTTTAACTGTCTCTGTAACAAAAGCCTAATGGGAACTCGTGTGTTCCTTAATGGGTCTAGCTAAACTCTTGTGTTGGCATATGCTCATAAATTTAAAAGAGGTGGGGCGTTTCTAAATAACCGATACCTAAAAATATCGGTATATTAAAAGGGAGTTCCAAAATACCTTTTAAAATGGCATGATGAAGTATTTTTTGGCCTTAGTCCTTGGGAAATGACATCTATTACCTCTGATATATTTATTTATTTTTACAAAAAGGGTTTTAAAACAAGCCAAAAAAGCTCCTTTTTTGCTTTTAAAGCAAGACTTGGTTTTTAAACTCGCTATACAACAGCTTTGTATGTCTTCAGGATTCTGCAAATACGAAAAAAACCTGCAAAGCTTTTTACTGGTGGATGAAGTGGCTTTGGCAAGCTTTTAACAAATGTCAAAATGTTCATGATAATGTTAAGTTTATTAAATGCTCAGGTGCTACACTTTAAAATACTTTTCGTCTGTACATTTCAACTTCATGTAAAGGGAAGCTGCAGCAAAATAATTGTCTGAGGTCAGGCAGCAGGTTGTAGACTAATGTCAGAGCTCCAAAATATATTAAGATTCTGACCCCCTTTCAAATGTCCTTTCTGTTGAACCTGCTTATTTTCTTAAGCAGTACACTTCTAAAAGTCTTTCTAGGCATTAAGTGCCTTATACCTTTAAAATTTGTTTGATAATACCAGATGCATACAGTGTCGAGAAGTAGAATGTTGGATCTGTCTCTTGCATAAACGTACACATGAACAAATGAATGGTGCTTAAAATGATAGCTTTCTTTCCTATATCCACCTTAAGGTTGTTCTCATTTTAAAGCTGGTATTGTGCATCTGGAGGATCGGTTGATGGCTTAGCATGAGCAGTGCTAGGTCTGATGGGGTACTAGGGTGCTAGTACAGGACACATGGTTCCTGATAGTTCCAAATGGGCAAAGCTGTTCTGAAATAGTACTTCTTTATTGCTGTTAAATTCATCTGTTGTTATGTTTATATATAAGGGGCTTTTCAGGGCAATGCAGAAGCAATTCAAGAGAAGCTAAAATCTTAGTTAAAACTAAATGTGAATATAAACTCACTACTTCCCATACATGCAGATAGGCCTCTCCTACATATCTGCTGTGAGTTAGGTTATAGCATTCTGGTAATTTTTACACTCCTACAACATAGCTCTTGAATGATTCAGAATATTTTGGGTGGAAACTAAATATAAACTGGAGGAGATACCTACAGTAGCTGAGCTAGACAGTGGAGTTAATTAAGACTACCTTAATAAAGGGAGGGGATTAAAGTCCTGAAACATATTCCTCATGAAAAACAGAATGCTGAAAGGGATTTAGTGCAATGAAGATACTTTTTTCTTTTTTTTTCCCTGGTGCCCTGAGTGTATCTTATTGGGGAGTGGAAGAAGGAGGGAGGAGCTAAAAAGGCTTAAATTGTAGGTACATCGTAACTCGTATGGGAAATGAAATCTATATGCATGGACACAGACATATTGTCTTCCTGGGGTGTTGCATGCTCATCACTTTCCCAGGAGTATAGATGAATCAGTTTGATATCTCTGTATGAGTGATGGTGTCTAATGCAGCGATGGGAAGAGTTCTTTCCCAGTATCTTCTATGCCTGCACTGCAGTTCTGACTGCTGAACGTCTGGTAGAACTCTCAAGCCCTATAAATGGAAGTAGAAGTTAAACTAGACGTTTCCTATTAGAAGCATATGAAGAGTTTGGATGTATAAGGATAGAGGTGCTGTGTTTTGGGGGGTTATTTTGTTAATGCATTACTGACATTCGCTTTGTAGGAACTGGCAGGGCTGGAGCCAGTATGCTAGGCTAGCCAGTTATTGCATGCTGCTTTCCTGGCTGAAATGGTATGCTGCAGCTGCTCCCCAAGAGACCAGGAGTATGATTTAAAAGTAGCAGCAACAACAAGACTCTCATAGGAATGCAGGGCATATTGCATGTCGGGGATTTGGGGAAGAGCTGGAACAAATGTGATTGTGTTTGCTGTTATCTAGTTGGCCCTCCTCTGAGCCCAGGTCTTGGACCAGTTGACCTTCAGAGGTCCTTTCCAACTGAAATTATGCTATGATTCTATGTGGGTATCTGAATCCAATCCCGCTGCTGGAGTGGATGCCACTTTTATGCCACCGAAAGCATTAGTGTGGAAAAAGATTAATGAATGTGGCAACTGCTTGGTATGGAAAGCAAGTGAAGAAGTCACTTGATAGAACTGAAGTCAACCCTCTTCTCCCTTCCATCCTGTCAATGAACTGGGCAGGCTGTCTCTAGTCCATGAGGTTTTCAGCTTGACCCAGGATTCTGGTTAGAGCTATATTTACTTTTCTGTAGCAAAATACTAGCAGGCATTACTGCTGATCTCATCTTTGTGCGTTGATGGAGATTGCAGTCTTTCAGCTTAGGCTTTGACACTGTGATTTATTCTGCCTATGATCATCCAGCACCAGTGCTTTGTGTTTTGCCTAGTGGTATTTGGTTTTAATGTAGATGGCCTTGAGTTTGTGGCTTGCTTACCTGAGAATCTTCTTGGTTGCCATAGTGGTGCATCCATGGTTGGTTCAAATGCTTGCCATGGAAACTTCCCCTTGAATATTGCTGCCTGCTGGTATGTATGAAAGCCTTGTTGGGATGGAATGTGCTACTGCCTGACCTAGAATGACAGCTCATATGTTTTGACCTCTCTGGATGTCTTTCGCTCTCTTGGGAATTTAAAGTCTGAGAAGTTTTAGTTTGGGTCTTGCTTTTCCACTGTTTATCGTTGACTGAAATAGGTGAGGATACAGTGCAAGACTGATGGGACTACGGGGTGGGAGGACTGGAAGGTAGGTGAATTGAGAGAAGTGGCAGGCTGGCTGAGAAAGCTGTTGGCTCTGACAGTCGCCAAAGAATGGGAGCTGTCAGAGATGATGGCCCCAGTTGTGGTATGTAGCTGCATCTAGTGTGCTGCAGGCTGCACTGATTCTTCAGTCTTTAAAAAAAAAAAAAAAAGCAGAGGGGAATGATTTATTTGTGTTGTTGTGTACCAGAAATATGTGGAAAACATTTGGAGAGGTTAATAATTAGCAGTGTGGGGAAGATGAGTATTTCTCTGCTGTAGACAAAGCATTTGTTTGTATCTTTTACTAATAAAGGTTGGAGTGTTCTAGGACTGCTTTGCCATATCCTGAGCTTTAGAATTGAGTATGAATGCTTTACAGAACTGGAATCTGGAATTCCAGTTTGTTTATGCCTTGGAACATTATTTTAACCATCTGATATGCAACTAGCTTAAGCTCAGTTTAGGTGGAAATAGTAATAGTGCTGATAGGATAGAAATATGTAGGCATTTTAAATTTAATGTTTTCCACTAGGCAAACATGTGGATGAATGCCATGCATCAGAGTTATCCATACTTCTCAGTTCTCTGGCCTATATGGTGGTTTTGAGGAAGCTCAGAGTTATTCTGACATGCGTTTTCTCCTTTATGGGTGATAATAGAGCTTCCTGATGCTAAGTTTCTGGATGTGAACAGATGCACCAGAATGTGTTCAGCCACCATAGAAGAGTCTGCCTGGGATTGTCTTGTTTCTCTCTGTTTTATACTTTCGCAAAACAGAAAAGTTTCCGGTAGGATGTACTGCCTAGCAGTATGTTTCCCCTGCTGCTGTCCAGAAGCTCACCTTTTAAAATGTTCTTTCATTTTCTTATTCCAGTTATGTTTTCCTAGTGCTGGATCAGAACCACATGTAGATGTTCTTTTACAGGTGCTTTAAGGGTGTTCTTAAAAAATTTTCTTAAATTTCTCTTTACAGTGTTAGAGAAAGTAAGAAAATACATGTTTTAAAACATTACCATATTTAAAGACAGCATAAAACAAAAAGTGTTCTTTCTGACATTTCAACATTAGTAAGAAGCATAAGATTTCCTAGGACAGTTGAGGGTTATGAGGTTTTCTGGAGATTGTCTGGTCCAGCCCCCTTGCGTAAAGCATGGTCAGTGAGAGCAGGTCACTCAGGACTGTGTCCAGTGGGTTTTGAATATCTGCAAGGATGGAGATTCCACAGCCTCTCTGAGCAGCCTGTTCCAGTGTTTGATCACCCTTACGGTTAAAACAAAACAAACAAAGAAGTAGTTTTTTCTTATATTATGGGGGACAGAGTAAAAAACCTGCCTAAAGTAGTGATAATATCCCCTGTCTAACCCCACCTACCAAACCAGTCGTCTCATCATAGAAGGTTGTCGGGTTTGTTAATTAAGCATCATTTTCCCTTCCGAAGTCTAGGCTGACTACTTCTGACCACCTTCTTCTGCCTGCCCCCCAAGGTTATTTGAAGGTTACACCCCCCCCCCCCGGTATTTTCAAGGTTATGTGCTCCATTGCCTTGCCAAAGATCAAGTTGAGGCTGACTGGCCCCAGGTCCTCTTTCTTGCTGTTCTTGGTGATTTGGTAGAGCCTTCAGCACCTGAGTTGAATGCAGGAGGAAAACGTAACATTTCGCAGGAACTTCTATGCAAAATTCTCATTTGGCATGCAGTTATGTAGAGATTAATACGCATCTATAGATTAATAATTAATAAACAAATGAAGTTACATACAGTCTAGTTAAAAATGCCTCCTTGTTGCTGTGTCTCATTACTTGATACTGCAGCTTTCTTGATTCTACTAATGTCAGGATGTTGCGTTATCCTAATTTAGACATGTTCTGAACTTCCGCTGATTAAAAACAAGCAATTAAAGTTTCGGGTGCAGTTGTCCATCTCAAGCAGAAAAATATAGACATTCCTTAAATGAGACACAATTAAATGTTAGATACGTTTCCCCAGATTGGAATTGTCTTTTAAAATAACATTTGAAGCACTCCCAGATAATACTTTTTCCCCGAAACATTCTTTGATTCTCTGAACTTTTGATTTGGGCAAATGTGTGTTCCTCTGAATTGAATGGGTTCATTGGCAGAGGACTGAAGCATGCAACAGAATTAATTTGCCTTAACAAGCAGCTTTGTGTCAGCTGAACCACAGTGACTGATGTTGAATGTGTTTCTAACCTATGGCAAATACAAGATAGAATGTGTTAGCTCATACTTTAATGAAAGAGTTGAAGCAAGTGCATTTTATCTTATATTTGTAATGACCTAAGAATGCATAGATAGTTTACTGTAGCCTGGTAAACACATGGTATTAAACTCATGCATTAGGGCCCTAACTCATAAAACAACAATTTGGATGAGGCAGTGGCCAATCTTCTTCATTAGGTGTGTGATTTTTAAACGTTTAGGAGCTCATGATTCATTATCTGACCACCCCTGCTCATTTTGCTGATGCTTTTGCTCCAGGACTAAATGGCGCAAAAGTGACTGAGAAGTGCAGCAAAAAGCAGTCTACTATAGACCAGCACAGATAAATGTTTGGTAGTTCTGTAGCAATAAAATACCGATGGCTAATGGCACGTGTCCAGTTGATCACATTTCATATGTTGAAATACAGGACGTACAACACATACTTTTTTTTTTTCCAACCCAAGTCCCATCCCTCAACGTTGTAGAGATAGTTTTTAAAGGTATTTTATCTTCTGTATGTGTTTCTCTTATCTCCTTCCACATTTGACTTAATGTTGCTTTAATTTTCTCTAAACAAATTGAACAAGACAATTATTAGATTTTTATTTATCAAGACCCCTCATTCTTCAGGGATGAGAATTTTGGCTTAGAGAGATCTTTCTATTACCTGCTGGAAATTGTACAAGGCTTGTTAAAGAATCAAAGGACAGGCTGAACAGCAGTTGTTGCTTCCACTCTTTGGTGGTACTTGACCTTTCTTCAGGTGGACATGTCATTTGATTTTAATTCTTCCTGTGCCTCATGCCAGCTACTCTCTTTGCTCTGTTCCTGTCTCTTTCTCGTGTTTCCTGATACTGCTTCCAGTGAACTTCCCGTTGCTTCATGTTCTCTCCTCCTTGGCTGAGTGGTGCTAATGCTGAACTTTCCTCAGATCTTTGTGGCTTCCTCTTGACACAGAGCCTTTGGATTGCAACTGTCCAGTCTTGTCTTAAAGGAGCAGCTTCCAAATAACTGTTGTCTGAGAATCAGTTGATAAGGAAAAGAACCGTTGCTTTATCCCTGCCCTCTAAGTATTTTTCATGGATGGCTGAGAGACAGCAAACTCTGGTCTGTTAGGACTGCACTGTGTAGATCAGTAAGCAAGTGGGCTATAGATGTTGCTGCTCATACATCAGTGGTAGAACTTTGAGTTAATGCTTAATTGTTTGAGGATGCAGTGAAAAGTTCCTACTCTTTTTAGTAGAAAAGGGAGTCCAAGAAATGGCCTGCTAGCTCAGCAGACTTTGAGAAAGGGTACAACAGTCAAGCTTGTTATGACAGGTTGATGACCAGTTGAGGTTAGAGGTTATCCTCAAATACTCTTTACCATACAGGATATTTTTGTGCTTCAATACTAGTAATTTTGATAGCTGTCAGATAGCTTCTAGAAAGCCTCACCCTCTTTTTCTCCTCCCTCCTCATGATTCATCTGGTAGTGACTGATACAGCCAGCTGTAAGAGAAACATGCAAATATCAGGCACTTTATGTTCTATGTGTAGCAATAGCTTGACACCCACATGGATGGCCACCCTAAACTTCTCTAAAAGAGTGCTTCTGTTGAGCTAAAACACTTAACAGAGCAGGATCTGAGGGAGGATTTTGCTAGATGATGAAAAGGTGAGGAAGATGTGTGCCCAGCCTGAAAAGGGCAAAGACCATTGAATGGCAATATAGAAATCAGCATATGTTTGGGGAGGAGAAGAATAACGTAGGTCATTTCCATATTGTGAAGGAGACAGGTTCCCTTTGAACTAATTCTGTCAAGGATACTCATATGTATTATGTATGAGTAGACATAGACACACTATTGTGTGTTCGGTCAGTCCAGTTATAGCCTAAACATTCAACACTTGCTTGTACATAGTCTTAAATCAGTGAGAAATTATATCAGGCTTGTAATGGTTCCTATTAGTTTTTCTTTCTCTCTTGTTCTAACAGATACTATCAGCACCTTATGTTACACATTTATTTTATAATGACACACCATAAACATGTAACAGTCATATTTTTGCTTTTGGTATTTTCTGACTGATGTTTACTTACGACTTTTATGGGTCTTTTGATACTGTATAAACCTTCAGTTAATAAGTATTTATATACTAGTGAATTGAGTAGTTATGAACTTTCTTAGCAGCATTTCAGCAACCAGTATCTGTGCGTAAACAATAAACACAAGAGTGTAAAGCTAATGTGGTAGCAGAAAAAAAATTGATTTTTTTGCCTTTTTCTAGATAAGATGGCATGATATTTCATAATTTCTTCTAAACTCATCAATTATAAGATTGAAAGACTAAAGGATTTAAATATGTCCTTTAAATTAAAGGCTAATCAGTATAAGAAGAAAAGAAAATAATAAAATGGAATTGCCATTAGTCTTTTTTCTCTTTCTGATCCTTAAAACATTAAAGCTGTAAAATTAGTTCTGTTCTGGTGATGCTTTATCTATTTACTAATAAACTATCTGAAAGATTTGAGGGCAAAAGAAGGCTAGCATTATTTTTTTTTATTCACAATTATTATTTGTACAGCTTTTGAGAGGAATTTAGAACCAAGATGTGTGTTTCCTTATTGGAAATGAAGCTTGCCAAGCACAGCAAAACTATTTTTTTAGTAAGTACTCAGACTTAAATAGAGTATTTTTCTTGTACACGTAAACATTCTGGTGTCGCAACTCGGAATAGGATAAGAAAGTGAAACTAGCAAAGTCCCAGCCTACACTGTGTACTAAATTCACTCAGATGCATGCACAGGATTCATTCAGGCTGGCTAAGTCTCAGTGCCATGTTAGAGAAGAATAAGCTGTGTGCTGTATTTTGCATATCCAGGTTTTATTCTAAAGGAAATCAGAGTGCAGCATGAGAAGGAAACTGCGATATGCTCCGGTAACTGCCCTACCAGAAATGATCACGGGATCAGTGCAGAAGGACAAACTAGGGCTTTTCTTTCTATGTCCTGTGGACTCTGCCAAAGAGACAAAATTTGTTTCACAGAGCTGAATGAGTTGTAAGACAAGTTACTTGTTGCTAAATATTAAGTTATTCCATTGGTTTACTGTAGTGCTGTAAAACATATAAGGAGAAACTTAACTACATCTTTTTTAGATTGATGGTTATTTACAATACCAAGTTGGTTGACTACACAAATCTGTGCTAAGCATTGCAGGATGGTAAATCTAATTCTTAATACTCTATTCTGAAAAAGCTTGCTTTGGTAAAGAAAGGTAAGTGCAATTTACCTTTTCTTTACTGAATAAGAAACAAAAGCATACTACATCAGTCCTTAGGTTCTTTAATTTTTAACTATCTGGGGGGCTGTTCTGAAACATTGGCCGTTTCTATTGTTCCAACTTAATGAAAATAGATTTCCCCCCTGCCCACCCCTACCCCGCCCCGTAACGGATACATATGACTAATCCAACTGTGATTTCAGTGTAAAAGTCCTTAGTTTAGAAGCCTTTTTCCCTAGTGAAACAGTAACTCATACAAGCTTATAAATACTAGGACTTTGTATTATGCGTAACTTAGACTGACGCTATCCAATCTTTCCAACCGTGTGACTAAGTCACCTCTTAACACTTTCTGTACTGCTGAGAGTCACAACATGCACATCTATACCGTATATAACACAGAGTCAAAAGGCAGTGGAGCTCCAGGAGACAGAGGTGACACTGGCTTCACAGCAGTTCCTTCACTTCTGCGTGATAGGTGCTGGGCTAGGCAAAGAGCGTAGCTGAGTCCCAGGATAACCTGGTGATGACAGCTCCAGCAGCCCCTGCCAGCTCACTTCTTCCCTCAGCCAGGGATTTGGATTACCCAGCAGCCCCCACACCAGAATAACCCTGCTGCTGGTCACCTGACGTAGCCATGGCACAGGAGCTGCATTTGACCTGCTCGCGAGCAACATGCAGCTCATGACCCACAGGTTGGTTACCCTGACTTAGGCATTAGCTCACTTACAAAATCTGTATTTCATAGTTCTAATCCAGTTGCTGTTGTTCATATGGGCTGCATTGCATGTTTTCCAGTAGTGTATCAATCTCTAGTGTTGAATTGCATGACTGTTCTAGCGTATAGTCTGTATGCCTCTTGTTTTAATTTTGTCTTTTCTTTTTTCTTTTTATTCAGACAGGGGATTTGGCTTCTGTGCAATTAACAGGAACTCCAAATAGATGGGAGGTCTTGTCTGCAGCTCCTGCCACTATAAAGGACGAAGCTGGTAATATAGTACAGATTCCAGGTGCTGCCACAGTAACTTCAAGTGGGCAGTATGTCCTTCCTATTCAGAGTTTGCAAAATCAACAAATCTTTTCTGTTGCACCAGGATCAGATTCGTCGAATGGTACAGTGTCTAACGTACAATACCAAGTAATACCCCAGATCCAGACAGCGGATGGTCAGCAGGTTCAACTTGGCTTTGCAGCCTCTTCTGATAATAGCAGTATAAATCAAGAAACTGGTCAAATTCAGATCATTCCTGGCTCTAATCAAACCATCATTGCCTCTGGAACACCTTCAACTAATATTCAGAATATCTTATCGCAGTCTGGTCAAGTCCAGGTTCAGGGAGTTGCAATTGGTGGTTCGTCTTTCCCTGGGCAAGCACAAGTAGTTGCTAACGTCCCTCTTGGACTGCCAGGAAATATTACTTTTGTACCCATCAATAGTGTTGATCTAGATTCTCTGGGACTTGGCAGTGGTTCTCAAACCATGACAGCAGGCATTAATGCAGATGGGCACTTGATAAATACTGGACAGGCCATGGATAGTTCAGATACTTCTGAAAGGACTGGTGAGCAAGTTTCTCCTGAAATTACAGAAACCGCCACTGATAATGACTTATTCGTGCCAACATCATCTTCATCACAATTGCCCGTTACCATAGACAGTTCAAGTATATTGGAACAAAATGCAAACAACTTGTCCACAAGTAGTGGTCAAGTTCATAGTTCTGATCTTCAGGGAAATTACATCCAGACATCAGTCTCTGATGACACGCAGGCTCAGAATATTCAGGTCTCCACAGCACAGCCAATTGTTCAACACATACAGCTTCAAGAGTCTCAGCAGCCAACCAGTCAAGCCCAGATTGTACAAGGTATTGCGCAACAGACAATCCATGGTGTGCAAGCAAGTCAAAGTGTATCTCAACAGGCTCTTCAAAATCTTCAACTGCAGCTGAATCCTGGAACTTTTTTAATTCAGGCACAAACAGTGACCCCTTCTGGGCAGATAACCTGGCAGACATTTCAAGTGCAAGGAGTTCAGAATTTGCAGAACTTGCAAATTCAGAATGCACCTGGTCAACAAATAACTCTAACACCTGTGCAGACTCTCACTCTTGGTCAAGTTGCAGCAGGTGGGGCGTTGACATCAACTCCAGTTAGTTTAAGCACTGCTCAGTTGCCAAATCTACAGACAGTTACAGTAAACTCTATAGATTCTGCTGGTATTCAGCTGCATCAAGGAGAAAATGCTGGCAGTCCTGCAGGTATTTATTTTACTTTTTTTGCAGAAAATTGTTTTTTGTTATTGCATGTGGTTGGTTTAAATGGTGATAATCATAACATTATTGTCTTGCTGCAGAAGCCTACAAAATACAGTGGGTTAAACATAGTGATGGTAGATTTTGTTTGAAACTACTGTTCCATTAGAAACCGCTGCAATGGAAGAACATAGTCCCACCTCCCCTCTTTTAGTATAAGCTCCTGTAACTCCCAACTGGTCATATTAGCTAATAGCACTTCTAATACAGTGTTTATTGGTGCTTATAAGTCTTACCATGCAGAAGATCTGCATACTAAATTGAGAATGGAGAAATCTATCAGCTACCACTCTTCTAAGGGATCAGTGTCATTAGCGTACCCCATTCTTCCCAGTCCTGAATAGATGAAGTTTTCATGGAAAATCCAGATATTGCTGCAATTTAGTTTTTCCCCTGAAAATTTTCTGACCCCCTGAGGCACTGTTATTAATCTGCTGTTTTGTTAAATTTGTTTCCAACTGATTTAATATCAGTGTAACTATGATGTACAAAACTCATGTAAGCAGAAGTGAAACAAGCATGTAAATATCAAAATGGAGGCTGTGCTTTAGAACATACGTGAATTTCCTGTACTACTTATTTGCATTATGTTTCAGAATGTACAATTGTTAATGATAAACTTCACAGTGTGTTTTATCTTTGTAAGTGAAGAACAACTATTTTCTTAAAATAGTTGCTTCTTAATGTAAGAAAAAATAAACATGCCTGTTTATTTTTGGTAAAATTGATACAGTACATTCCAAATTTCAGGGCATAGCTACCTAAAAGAAAAAATAAGACATGATGAGATTCAGGTCATTTTGCTGTACCAGAAGCCATTTAATCTCATCATTGTGAGGTTGTGCCCAGGCTAGTTATGAGGGGCAGAGTGAGCAGTAGAGGTAATTTGGGTGGGAACTGTTGCACAAAGTAGCTCAGGAATCACTGTTTTACTGTAACTATGTGATCCAAGGCTCTGGTTCATTAAGATACTGAAGCATAAATGTTTAAGTAAAACATAAATATTTTGTATTGTATGCCTATTTAAGCATGTGAGAAGAATGCAGTGTTGAGTGAAGAATGCCTAGAGGAGCTGCTGAACTGGCTTTGTTCCAAAAGCATACTGATTATAATACTTATATAGTTATTGGTCTTGGTATATTCTATGTCAGGAAGTTTGCTTTCCCTTTGGAGTCTAAAATTTGAGTTTAAAATAATAAGATGGGATGGCTTATTTTAGTTCATTTTGTTTTGGAAGTGGCTTCTATATTACGGACTTATCAAGGCAAAGCTACCCAGACCCTAGATAAGCCTGCTTTTCATTGGCATGTAGGCAACAGCACCAAACAAATGAATGTGCTGCTTGATCCTTAAATTTTCTATTTCCAGTGACCACAGAAAGTCTTCATTTATCTCCATCACCTTGTTAGCTATGAGGACATGGGGTATAGACATCAGTAACAAAAAGCATGTATTGTGCATGATAATGCAGCTAAACTCTGATGACAGAATCTAGCTCTTGGAAAAAGGGCCCTGTGGCTAATATTAAATACAAGGAAGATGAGAACTTCTTTATTTCTGAGATTTATATTCGGTATAGGATCATGTAGCTAATGTTATTGTTTGTTGAGTAACATAGCAGAAACTTGAGAAGAAAGATGAAAAGGAGAGAGGGACCAAAAGAAAAGACGCATGAAGAAGTTGAGCCTGCTGTGCACTGTGTGTATTAGTTTATGGTCCTTGAGAGTGTTTTAATGGCAGTTCAAAATAAGATGCAAAGGAGTTGCATGAAGCATTCCTTAACTGTATTTACCTGTGAGGAATTTTGCATGGGAAGGGAAGAAAGTAAATGGGATATATGAAATGAGATTAAATAGGCAGAATCAGTAGAAGAATAGCAGAAACTATTGCCTGAAGTGAATAGCTATAAACATCTGGTTATATTGAAGATAGGGTGGAGATTTATAGTGACATTTTTCATACTTGTCTAGGAATAGTAAATGGACTGGAAGGTATTAAAACTGCCATCCCCTACATTTGGGGAGAATTTAATTGATCCCTCCTTTATGTTATAAGAAACTCACTTTCCAAAGTAACAATCAATGTGAAACAGCTTCTAGCTAACAGAATCAGACTGAATTATCCTGATTGACCTTCAGTTTCTCCTCCATCTGCATCTGGTATTTTGTCTATATCAAAATTGCCTGAGACAATCTTCAGTGATGTTCCTTCCCTTATTTATAATGCCTTACAATATGGTATAGCACCCTTTCCTCAGGTTGAAGAATATACAACTAGAAGCAGATAATGAAATTATAAAATTTTTTTTCAGTCAAAAATGTGTTGCATGTCTGATCTGCAAATAGGAAAAACAGTTTAGTTTTAAACTGAAAGAGGAAGGTATGTGGAAGGGACAGCAGAATGAGAGAAGTTAAAGCTAAAGGGTGAGAGGCTACTTGATTCCTCTTTTTCTGCAAACTACCAACAGCTTTTTGAAGCAAGATAAGAAGGCCTGGATAATACACTTCCTTCCAGAACAAATACAGTCGGGCCATATATTCTGTTCTCATTTAGCAAAACTTTTCTACCTGAGGCAAAATTAAAAAGAACATATTCCTAGACTTCGGTCAGAGATGGTTGGTAATTGTCTGAAGTCCAAGTAACAGAGATTGCTCTGTTAGTGGTGTAGCTGTGAAAACTGTGGGTTAGGTTTTAGATTTAGGTAGCTGCAGCACACTGTGTGAGAGGTGTTCTTCCAAGATTCATTTCCTAGGTAGGCAACAGAGGACATCTTTACTGTTCTCATGAGTGTGTGAGAAGAAAAAATGTCTTTACCTAGGTCCTACATTTTGTTTACATAATGGAAAGTCATCACAACCCTAATACAAAGCTAATAGCTTTGTCCAGTAAATGTACAGTTTTCTTTGAAAAATGTCCAGTAAGTATGCTTCTCCCAAAATGACGGCATTACTAGGCGTACATACGCAGAGGCTTCCATTGACCTGAATTTGTTCTGAAAGGACTTGGCTGAGCTTGTTTTTTCTTAGAATGTTTATTAGAGTTCATATTCCTCCTCATTGTGCTTAGTGTTGTCTTGCAGTGGAGAAGGGAAGGGCATCGGTTGGTCATAGCTGAAAATTTCTTCAGCAGTGCTTTTCAAAACAAAAAGCTATATCAAATAGTATCTATGTGTTAAACACTGGCAAAGAGATGTCTTTCTCACCTGTGTTCTGGCTTCAGTCTTCTGGCCTTGAGAGAAAGTTAAACCTGAGAAAGATCTCTAGTAGTCTACTCCTTTTGTTGGCAGTTTGTAATAAAATACTGCGTTGTGTGTAAAAAAAAAAAAAAAAAAAAAAAAAAAAAAAAAAAAAAAGAGCCGTTACGTGCACAGTTCGCATTACTCTTCAACAACTTACCTGTTCAAGAAATGTATTTATTTTTATTAGCACGTTTATAGATTTCTTCTTCAAACATTTCATATAGAGTAGCATTCCTGTTGGAAAAACACAAGGTACTGAAATGTACTGACTTGGTTTTCATGTTTCTGATCTGTAAGTTTTGTCAACTTGAAAGAGTTTTTAAGTTACTGGATTTTTTTCTTCCCATAAAGTCATTGACGAGACAAAGGAGACTTAACAGTGTCAATCAAAATCTAACTGTAATAGTGTCTCAGCTAATTTATTAATGTACTGAATCACAGCTTTAAATTGGTTATTTCCTGAAAAAAGGCAATTTTACCAGGTCTTACCTAGGTTGCTTAACTTTTTATAAGATGCTGGATGCATTTTTTTTGATACTACTTTTGGCTATTTCAGTAGCATCTGAAGAAACTAGCAAGTGACCTGAAAGAAAGTAGCATTGGCTTGAAAAGGGATTTTGCTGCTTATCAACCTAGATGCACCCAGCTGGAAGATTCATTTGTTTAAAAATAAAAAAAAACCCCAACCTACTAACAAATTTCCAGATTGGTCTACAGTTGGAATAAAGTCAAAGGTATTCCTTTCAAGAGTTGACTCAATGTGCCACTGCAAAAATGAGGTCTTCATTTCTATATCTTTCTTCCCAGCTCCTCCTCTGCAGGAGTATACACAGCCACTTAATGGACTCATCTGCCTGCTGCCATTGAAGCTTACAGTCATGCCTGTTGATCAACTTACACCAGTTGATAGAGGGTGGGAGTGGTTGGCTATTTGTGGTGGGGACTTCATTCCATTCCTGCCAGAACCTGAAGTCTTTATCATGCTGAAGTAATTTAGTTATTCTAAATTTGGCTAAAAATTGGCTGACAATTTTCAAGGTAAATAGTTGCCCAAGTGACAACTTACCTTTAATCTGCTGGTATTTTGTGAGGCTTTGGTCTAATAGCTGTTAGGTAAAGCAGTCTAAACCTCCAAATGAACAAAATTAAAAATGGGGTATTTACAGTTTTACTTGCAGGATAGTTGTTTCAATGTTTTAATGCTTCTGGTGAAGTAGTGCTTTATTCTGGTATCTAGAACTTTATAAAAAGTTTTGGCTGCTTTTCAGTCTTACACAACTTAGTTTTTTCTCCTTCTTTTTAAGTTCCAGTTTTGAACTATATTAGTTTGACTTTGTTATGCATTTTTTCCTTCTAATGTATTATACCAAACTTTTGAGAGAAGGGCATGGTGTTGTTATGAATTTCAATCTGATTATTAAAAAAAAGTCTTACGAAATGCATGAAGTAAACTGAAAGAATGATGTTAAGTAAATATTTTCATCTGACAACATCTGTTTAGGGCTATCCCATTTACATTTGAGGCACTTAGTTTGCATGTTGTAAAAACAAAATAGTTAAAAACAATTCCCCACGTATATTTTCTATCTGAAAAATTAAATTGGAAACACTGACAAATTTGAGTTAGTGGAGGAATTAGAGCTATTTATGTACCAATCTTGTGTAAATAGTGTGCTTTCAGCATGCTTAGTTTACATTCCTTATTTTCTCATCATTTTTAAAGGAAATTAATAAACTATGGAAGGATTAGATGATCATGCTTGTATGTATTTCACAACCTTGCTTATAACAGCATGTAGTAAGTTATCTCACTTCAAGCATTAGAAAGTTTGCATAACTTTAGCCTGATTTTTTTTAATGCACTATGTACTGCTGTGGAGTAGAATTGCACTTTTTCTTCACATTTTTGAAAAGATTGAATTGTCGCATCCTTCATCTCCGTACTTCATGTGCTTTTCTGCTCTGTGTTCCAAAACAGCCCAGGGTCTGATTCATTTTCTTATAGCCCATGGTGGTGAGGTGAACCTTTGTTGTATGTCTGTTACTCTTAAGTGAATATTCTGTCATGTATGCTGAACGTCTGGTGATGCAACTTAGATTCTCCAGGTGAAGGAGGTTAGCCTGAGTTATTTTAGGCTTAGATATCCTCAGGATGTTCACAAAAGAATATATTACCCAGTTTCAGGTACTCATTCCTTTTTCATTTTTCAAATACCCTTTTTGCAATATACTCCTGAAGCAGAAGGAAAACTCTCTTAATCCTCTGTGGGGATGTATGGCAAGTATCCATGAAGTGACAGAGGCAAGGGATTTTATTTCCAGTACTGCTTCAACTTAAAAAGAAGGCTGGAAACTCATCTTCTCTCTTTTTGCAGCCTCAGCACTTCAGGTCTATTGTTTCAGGTTCTGTGCTTGAACCTCCTGGCAGGATCACATACTTTGGTTCTGATCCCTCAAGCTAACTTGTCAGTGTGTCTGGCTCATAAAAAGTAGCCACAGTTTCTACCAAGGACAACGGCAGTCTTTTCATAATGCCAGGAATGCTCACCAGGATCCTAGTTGTGATTGCCCTCTTGAAGATAAGGCTGGGTTTTAGATGGGTTGTCTTTCACTGATGTAGAAGAGGTGTTTTTTCAAAAAGTAGTAATTTTTAAGGGCAACGGGGGGAAAAAATACACATTGTCAGTGATGTGTCCTCACTATTTATCATACAGAAATGATCATTCTCAATCTGCATTTAAACTTCATGCCAGTTTTTAATCCATGTATTTCACATATGCTTTGTGCTTCATTTTTCTTAATGAAAATGTCTTACTGTATCCTAATAAGTCACTTGCTGTGCAGAACTCTCAAGTATATTATATCAACAATGGTGTCATCGTTGATTAAAAAAAACAACTTCTTTTGAATCTAATTGTTCCCATAGTCCCATTTTGAGTGGCATTAATTCTTTCCCTACTTATTTGAGTCTTTGGTTACCCTTTTTTAGTGTTATCACAGTGCTAGCTTTTTTCTAACCCACTGGAGCATTCACGTGGTCAAAGGCTTACAGCACTAAAACTGCAGAGAGCTCTTCAGCCTTCTCTTAAAATTATTGAATGAAAATTATCCTAATCTGTTGATTTATTAAGTGTTTATTTCAGTAGCTGATTTTACATCTTCCTGACTTACTGTCAGCGGGAAGCTTTTCTTTCTTCTCTAGTGATAGGACCATTATTTGGCTTTTATCTCTATTTATACAGAACAGAAATACTTCGACTGAATTTCCCCTTCGTGCTCTACGTAGTACTAGGTCTTGAACTTAATTAAGAAGTAATGGCATATAGAAGTTCGAAAGCATGGGAATAAAGCAGTAATAAAGAAAATGCAACCTTCATTTCGTCTGTGTTTGGTAAAAAACAAAAGTTGCCTCAAATTTACCGGTGTTTGAATCAGCTTGTCATGCCTTTAGGGATTATGCAGATTTTGGGGGGGGGGGCAAATTTTTTGCAGAGGATGTGTAAAACCTTGTGTTCTGTCAGTTGAGACTGAATTAGAACAGAGCACGTCCAGTGGAACACCAAGGGAGAAATGCAGAGTGGTTGCTATCTATATGAATTTGCATGATTTCCAGTTCCATTGCATTGGAGAAGACTCTTATCTTTTGCACTTCTCCATGGTTTGCCCCTTCTGCTCCTTCATTTTCTTACTGTTGTCCAGGTTACAGTGGCACCCCCTCTTCCCCCAAAAAATAGCAGGTGGAATTTTCCCTCATCACTTGCAATAATGTAAAACCACCACCTTGGAGGGCAACAGACTCATTGGTTCTAAGGACCTTGTTAAGGCAATGAGATTAACTACAGGATTTGATATGATCCACCACTGTACTACATCCTGGAGAGGCTAGATAAGCACTTCATCTTTTAATATTTAATTTAATTTTGTTTTAAGTATAAGCTACATAATTAAATATTAAAAAGTCTCCTGCCAGTTTACTTGTACTTTTCTGTGTGCCTGGAGTAGAAGATGGTCCTTCTGAGGAACACCTAAAGCAATAGCTACACTTTCTGCCTTACCAAGACAACCAGGAAACACAGCACAAGATTACAAATGCAGTACTACTTTGACTTCAATTCAGTTTTACATTTCTTAAATAATACTGTAAACTATTGTATGTCTATGCAAATTATTGCTTTCTCCAGTACCCTCAACTCTTAGGAGTGCTTCATCTGTCCCTCTCTTTTTGTCCAAATAATTTTCTCATTTATGGCTCCACCATTGTGCTGCTGCAAAATGATGCTGATGGGGAATGACTGGGAATAGATGGATAGTGATGAAAAAAGTGGAAGGAGCTCATGATGAAAGCTTGTGAAGTGGGACAATTGTTGCATAAGTTGAAGGCAGAAAGTCCTGGATACTGGTGTGCAGAAATAGACATTCTGGACACGTTTCTATTGTTAGGTGCATCTCTGTTACTAGAGTGTGACTTTGGGGTGTCAGTATAACAGGAGAAATCATATGTTATATGGAATGTTTGACTTCAGTAGTAGAGTTGGGTCTTGGGAGCACAGATCTGTACCCTGATTTGATGCAGTCATCTGTGCTAGGACTTGTTGATATCTTTTTTGAAGTATGTGTATGCACTGTTAACTGGATTCAGCCACTGACTTTACAAACTCACTATATACCAGTGTCTAGTGTTAGGGAGATCATAATGAAATTATTAATAGAGTGTTTTATTTTATTAGCATTAATTCTTATTTTGAATAAAACCAGAATTTATACAATGTACATTTTGTGGAAAATTTGGCAAAAGAATTTTGAGTATGATATATAACATATCCAGTCCTAAAGAACTGCTTGGAGTCTTGAATTGGCCTGTGCTGGCAGCATTGCTGCTTTGCTGTGTTTAAATACCTATTATGTGCCCTGTTGCATAAGAGCAAATTGGGCTTTTACCTTTGTCTAAAGTTGCTGTAAGTTAATGTATTAGTATACTTAATAGTAACCAGTTTGAAAGAGCAATTTTATAAACTCTTTGTATGTTGTATAGTTGTTTAATCTTTACTTATGTAAAACAAATGTTATATATAACATGTATATACAAATTATTACGAATTATAAAATTATTTCATAGGTGAGTCTTGGAAAATGACTTAATTTGGTAGGAAAGATAGTTTGGTGGGTAATGCAGAAGACGAAGTCAACACAGAGGTTTTCTAGGTCTTCACATGAAAAATACTTGTTATGTTACTGTCTGAAATTGTGAACTTCTTATGGTAGCAGTGAAGCTCAGTGCGCAGGTGGTTTCCTAGAGAATTATTTTAACTTCAGTTATATCAGTGATGTAGTTTACAGTACAGTCCTGCAAATGGTTATACACGTGCAACTAAAAGGAAGGCAAATGGTGGTGTTGGGAAGGGCTGGACTGAGACTTTATTAGTACCAAGGAAATTTTTGTGCGTAGCTACATCGTTTGTCTCAAAAACAGATGAATGCTAGAGATGATTCAGAAGGTAGACCAGGTAACTATTACTCTTTACCCAGTACAGTTTTTCTTATGTTTTATCATGCAATCTGTGCAGCTTTGTCTTCATCATACAGATGATGACTGATGCACTGACTCCCAGAAAGAATTCAGAGTAGCCACAGTGCTCAGTTAAGGTTTCAGTGTCTGAGTGGGGTTTGGGTTAAGGACAAAAATCTACATGATAACTGATTTTGTTCTGCAGAGAAAGCAGTCTCTTAAATATATCCAGAAAGATACGTGGCTTTTAGTTTGAAGCTTCAACAAAAGAAAAAAATAAAAACAAAAAAATTTGATGGTTTCCTAATTTGTTTGCACTAGTGGCTAATCATTTTCACTGAAAACAATACAAGTAAGCTACCCTGCTGAACCAAAGAGGGGACTGGGGTTCACCTTTGTAAAATGATGTATAGAAGCTGTCTTTTTTTAAAATCCAGACTTACAGACTTTCAGCTCATTGGGAATCCAGAATAGTGTCTGAGGGGAAAAATATTGCTATTAAAATGTAAATTTGTTAAAATAGTTGTTGTTTCACAGTGTACTGTGATGCTGTAATTAGTTCTTGGATTAGATTGAATGAATGCTCTGTAGGGAGAAGGTACACATACTTGAAAAAGTCCATCCTAGGAGGATAACTTAAGAGGCTTTTTTGCATCCCTGAAACTGCAAAGACCTATTTGGACTACTAGCTCATCAAAATGTTTAAGTGATTTGTGTGTTGGTTACTTTCTCTCTAATGTTGAATAACATTCTTCCCTAAATGTTTTCTTCTCTATGCATAGTGGAAAAGTCATGAATTTGAGGCGAGAAGGGGAAAATTGAACAGACATATGCTTGTTTGTTTGTTTTCCTTGGGTATCTTGGTCTGTCTTAGGTCAATACCTTTTATTTAATTGATTTATCATATTACTTCATATACCACTGTTCATACTGAAAACTTCTGAAGGTCATTGAGAAAGGCTGTTCCTACTACAAGTGACACTAATTGAGAAATCCTGTGGAAACATAAATGGCTACTCAGGATCATTTGAAACATGCGTTTACATATTTTTCAACCTCTGTCCAACCTCTTGTTCCTTAGTTTTAACCAAGCTTCAAGCAGGCAAAATCCTCCTGGTGACAGCATTCCCTACCAAGAACAGTTCAAATTTAAACTTTAATACTTTGTTATAGCTTGTCTTCAACTTTGAAATGTATAGTAAGGTAAACTTTTTAAATACGTTACAGGTTACAAGGGCACAGAAGTAATGTCAGTATGCACTAAAGGATGTTGACTTTTGACTGACATAGTGCTCTCAACAGTAAAAAGATTTGATCATTATGGTTTCCTTCTCTCTATTTAATGGGCTACTTATGGATCTGTGTTTGTTCTTTTCCTCAGATATTAGGATTAAAGAAGAGGAGCCTGATCCAGAAGAGTGGCAGCTCAGTGGTGATTCTACACTGAATACCAATGATCTAACACATTTGAGAGTACAGGTGGTAGATGAGGAAGGGGACCAACCACATCAAGAGGGAAAGCGACTGCGACGAGTAGCTTGCACGTGTCCCAACTGCAAAGAAGGTGGTGGAAGGTATGTAATGTTCACTGTCATATAGTGCATGTAATAATGAAAACAAATAATGAGTGAGGAAAAAAGGAGCCTTAATTAACAGCAGTTGTCTGCAGCGAGAGGAAACTAGAGGCTTATGCAAAAGAGCTTATGCAATAAAGGACTGCCACCATTATTTCTGGGTTTGCAGGTGGACGGGGAGATTATTCCATCCTCTCTCTGTTACTCCATTGAGATTAATTGGAAAAATCTGGAGTTAGGTGCCACCGAGTACAAGTGAGGGGGGATACAACATTGCCCTAAATAATATGAAAATGAAATATTTTGGAATGTACACATCCGTGATTGGCTTCCTATCATATGTCAAGGACTTGATTAAAACCTCTGTTCCTGCATTTCCTCACTGATTGAGCTTTTTTTTCCCACAGTTTGATTGCTTTAGAGTGTCATAAAAATACAGTTATCCTGGTTTTCTCATTCACCGGTTTCCTAAGAAAAACAAGGTTTGTGTAAAACCTCTAAATACCAAATTTTGAATTGATTGATTGTTTTCAGTCAAAGTTAGTGGAGATTTGGCTAGCAAGGAGGTACTCAAGTTCCAATTCGTATAAAACTAAAGGGCTGCATAGGAAGCCATGTTTTATTATTCTACATCTCACGAAAGTATTCATCTTTTTGTTATTATAAAGATTTTATTCTACTCCAAAACACTTCCTTTTAAACATCTTGATTATGGATATGAGAGAGGAAGTGGGGATAATAGACTGCCTTCTACAAGTGAAAATATTTGTGTGTGTTTTTGCTTGCTATAATTGTGCAGGGGCTTCTTTCCACTAAAGTCTCTTTACACTAAAATTTGTCCATTTTGGTAATAGTTTCTTCTCTATAGTTATCACATAAATAAGACTTATATTTTAGTGTAAATTACTGAACTCTCTTTAAAGAACCTGTCAGTGTCCTATGGCTGTAAGAGTTGTAAGAGTACTGACTGAATATGTCTATTGTCAAGTCTCTTGTGGGTTTTTGCTGTATGTTCTAGATATCTTCTTTGCAAGCACAGAAGTAATATCTTAGGCAGCCATGCCAAGTAAATATTAAGTGTTAAAGACAAAAACACTTTCATATGTTCACATCACGAATGAAGCTAGTGATGATATCTGCAGTTAGGATTATATAGCGTCTTTGTCCATCAGCTTCCTCATGTTAAATTCCGATGTGTTGTTCACTGAAACCTGGCACAGACATTTCTAAATTCTTGGTGAACCTTGGCTCTGCCCCTGGGTTGAGGTTTGCTTCAGTCTGGGAGAAAACTCTGAAAATGTGATTTGCACTGTCCCTACTCTTAGGAAACATAGAGATTTCACATGTTGTGACTTCCTTGTGCTCTATTCCAAACTACCGTGGCTTTAATTTAGAGACAGCTTTACTTCAAAATTTTCTTCCACCTAAGTGGAATTGCTATAGCACCAAATTTTAAAGTCAAAGCCCAAGATAAGATCTTTTAGAGAAATGGTTTTGATGAAGTCTGAAAAAGGATGTAGCCTGAGACTCATATATGGAAATTTGGGAAGGAGTTGAGATAAGAGCTAGGGCAGAGTTTAGATAGGTGAGAATCTGAAATCCACTGTAAAGGAGGACTGGACGCATCAAATTCACAAAGTAAGTAGGAAAAGTAGGACAGGAAGTCAGGATGTGAGAAGAATTAAGACTGGAATAGAAACAAGATAATGAAGGAGACAATGGTGGGGAAACAGAAAAAGAGTGCAAGTGCCTACAGTTGCTAGAGCAACTTTCCCACCAGAATGTGGAATTCCTTCAGAGCTTAGCAAAAAGGAGTAAGCCCATTTGGAGGAATACATTCCTTCTCCCTCTGATACATGTTTATCATGTTCCATAGCTGCTGCAGTTACGTGTTTATCTCTGGTGCTGTAATTCTGAGTTTTGATTTGTCTTACAACTCTGCTGATGACTCACAGAGTTTCAGATAACAGGACATTTGCTTTTATAAATTTCTTCAGATAGCTTTCACAAATCTTAAAATGATGTTAAGGTTGCAAAATTGAAAACTTGGAAGTTGGCAAATGCAGAAGTTAACATATCCTGGGCAACTTTAATTTAACCCCTTGTTCAGATACATTATAATTTTGTTTCTAATTACATGACTGCATACTATTTTTTTCATATGACCCCAGTGCCATTCAGTGGATGGGATGGATGATGCACAGGGAGTGAATCAGGGCTGTGTAATGATTGGCACCTGCTTCACTTATTGCAGAAATTGGAAGGCATCTAGGGATCAAGATGCAGGACTGCAGCAACAGGGCTCTGAAGTTTTGGAGGTGTTTGTGTGTATCTACCCCACCTTTTCCACTGCAGAAGTACTGAGTTCATTCCTGTAAAGAAGTCAGTAGAGCTGAACTGTGAACATCTACAGTACCCTAAGAAAATATGCTTCTGCTATATTGAACTTAACACCTCAAGCTGGGGGGTGTTTTGACAATTTTGGCCTTAATCTCTTTCTACCTCTTATTTGGATGTATGAAATAATTGTACTAGTTCAAGTTCACTACACAGGAGTGTTGCAGGATGATAAATTCATTAATGTTTTGTGAATTGCTTAGACACTGTGAGTGTTGTGAGTGCCCATGCTGAAGAAGAAGAAAACCCTGGGGAAATGAGTAATGCTGTATTTAAGGTAGCACTTAAATAATGTGTAACTAGTAAGGCAAGAAAAGTGCATTAACTATGAAAAAGCTGAATAGCATTTCACTCAATGAATACTACCCCTCCTGTGCACTCAGTGGGATGGGAAAAGGTAGTAATACATGGCTCCACATATGCAGACTTCATCATAATTTCATCTTTTGTGTAGCCTCAGGTTTGGCATTTTATGTCTTTTCTGTTTTCTAGATGCAAAGGGGATTGAGGCGTTCTTTGTCTTTTTTGTTATTGGTTTTTGTTGGCTTTTTTTCCACTCTCAATACCAAATTAGACCACGTTGCAGTCTTCAGAGGATTTCTCTTTGTACCAGTCCTGTGAAATAGGAAGCCACTATTATCTTTACCTTACTTGGCGGGCGGGGAGGTAGGAAAGGAAGAGGATGATGTATTAGAGGTGTAAATTAAAACCTTATAGCCTCAAGCTTATATAGCATATGAGGGATAAGCAAGGGGCAGGGGAGAGAAAGAGAGAGATAGATGTAACTCAAAGGATGACTCTGATCCCAAACAGACTGTGTTTAGTCTTATAGTTAAGGTGTCTGAAGTTGGGTGGAAAGTTCACCCTCCTCTCAGTTACATCTGGAAATTTCACCCTCCTCTCAATTTCATCTGGAATTACATTGAGATGTAACTTCTACTGTCTGGGTCTATAGAGGAACATGCTTCTGAGTATCACTTCAGGTACATAACTCTAAAATACACATTCTTAAAATAACTAGTAAGTGTACGTTTTACCCTTGAAATACTTGATGTTCCTCCTGGAAGTACTGCTGGACTGGAAGTCCAGCTTCTCAGTGGAAGAAAGTGTCTTCTGCTGAAACCATTGCAGTCTGCATGGTTACTGAGAAACATGGTTTCCAATCTTTATAAAGCTACAGTGTACTCTGACAATACTTAATTGATTTGAAGACTCCAGTCAAGGAGTAGGCCTGAGTCATATCTTTTTGCTCTGTGATGATGGTTAATGGCCAGTGCAGCAAGAAAGGCCGCTTACCATGACATGTTAGGGCATAGTGCCAGACTGTCACAGCTGCAAAGCGTTCAGATAGAATTTGGCTCGTATCCAGCCAGTTTAGAGCACACATGAAGCAAGCATGCAGATGCCTATGTGAAGCCGTGTAGAATGAATACACTTAGGTACTCATTCACAGTAGTCTTGCAGATTTCATTCTGTGAATCCCTTACTTTGAACTTCGGAGTCCACTATGCAATTCTGTCACCAATTGGGTGAGGTGCTTAGAATTATGTATGCTACACCACCTACGTACAGTAAGCTAGCCATGAGTTGAACCTTGGTTTCCTTCAGTCTAGACTAAAGGTGCAATTAAGCAACTTCAAATGGTTGACTTAGGAATCTTAAAATTATTCTAAGGGAATTTTGGTGTTGTTTCATGTCATTTGTATTACATTTATGTACCATATCATGCAAAGTTCCAAAATATTTGTACTGTATATTGGGGAGAGGAAGACTAGTTCACTTGGAGAAGGTGTGAGGATGAAATACCAAATACAAAAAAAATTCTATATACAGAAATACATTCTCAAATGCAGAAGTACATTTTGTTATAATAAGTACAGGCTGAGCAATTCTTAGGGTTACATGGAGTTGGACAGGCATTTAAAGACACAGGATAGTGGGATCCTCTGGAGAATTCTTTCTGTTACCGAGACTCTGTAATGGAGAAGAGCCATGGGAGTTCCTTTGCCTTGCACCACAATTGCTGGATGATTTGAGCCACCAAACGAGGACCTGAAGAAGAGCTGTTTAGAAGTGATTCGTTAGATGAAGATGAATACAGAGCCTGAGAACTGTGGAACTGGTTGCAGTAAGGCAAAAGGAAGACTTCAGGAAATTTCTTCCTTGGAGTCCAGGGAGCTGGGTGTTTTGGTGAATAGGTGAATGGGACTGGAACTCTTACAGGTACAGTGAGTTTTGTGTGATGGTCTAGCTGTCTGCAGAGGCTGAGAAACTAGAAGAGAAAGGGGGCAATCTAAAGGCATTTTGCTAAATGCCTTTGAGATTGGCTGAATGTTCAAAACTTGTAAATATTGAGCTTTTGTGTAGGTGGCATGGTACAAAGTTAAATGCCTGACATCACAGTTAATTTTGCTTTTTAATATTGGCTTGAGGGAAGGCCACAGAAGAGTGTGAAACTGACAGTTCAGATATAGCAAAAGTTACCAAAAATTGATGTTTCAGCTGAGGTAAGAGATGTAAAAAAGGCAATGTTTGTCCTGGTCCAAAGAATTGATTTTTTGGGACATTTGAAAAAGGCAAATTAAGTCAGAAGTATTCTTGCCAAGACTAATGACGATAGAAGAGCTTAAGATATCAGGTCAGATGTCAGAGAATTTTTTGCATGAAATTTATAAACAAGCTGAATAAAACAGGCAGGTGAACTTTCTGTGTGGTTTAGGATTGAGGGGTGTCAATAAAACAAAAAAAAAATCGGTAGACAGGTAAGCAGAATCTCTTCTGTCACCGTATCCGTAGGTTCATAGGAGTCTTCTGCTACCACAGCAGGGTCAGAAGTCTTCTCGACTCTCTACTTCTGCCATTGAATTTGTTCTGAAGTCAAACCTGGACTGTTGTGACAAAAAATTAGTATGTAAAAGTGATCATTTCTTCTTCTGAGACAAAATGACTAATGAAGCGCTATGACTATTGCTCTATATTGAGACTTCTTAAAAACATCTTCTAGGACTTAATTGGATTATATTTGCTTTTCTGGACTGTCTGGAATGTTTTAGGTGCCTATGTGCTTAGACTGGAATTCCCTTCAGAGTGATTTAATTTCTGTGCCTGTTGAGAAATGCGTGCTCCAAGTGCTAGCTCCTTAAAGTGTATATGCATTTTACTGTGAAACCCTCATTAGATGTACACCAGAACTGTCCTGCATACAGAGATGAGAATGTAGGTCTAACAGTGGCCTGGCAAATCCTTCAGCCACTGGATGGTTAAGCAGAAGTCAAGCACCCAATTCAAGGAAAAATATTGCCCTGGGGAGGCAACTGAATATTGTATAATCAGTCATGGAGGGTGGAGTGCCCAAGACTGTGATTTCAGAATCCACTTAAGTTGTTCTAAGTTAGCACTGCTGATGAATAAGGTGGCCTGATGCTTGACTGCATTTTTCAATCTCCTCCCTTGTACCAGCATTTACCATTCTTATAGCTGCGTTGTCAGCCAGATCTATTCCCTGGAGTGCCCCTTTCAGCAGCAGCAAACACTTAAATTGGCTAAAATCAATCATGATGCCCTGCACTGGCCAGGCTGATCTCTTTCTCTGGGTCTTCAGAGGCTCTTATCTCTCTCTGGTGACTTACTTTTATTTAAAAAAAAAAAGAAAAAAAAGGGCTTTTGTGTTAGGTGCTTCCACTGAATCAATCACCCACCATTTCAGTGAGGCAGCATCTTAAAATAGGCATTAAGCTCAGTAGTCTGGATTATGCTATCTGTGAATGTGTTCATTTTGGTGGATTATTTTTTTTAATGAAATACCAAGGAATTAATTTAAATGTCAGCAAGATCAGCTGTTTCACTGCCACTCCTTTTAGTGGAAATATTCAGGTTAGTATGCTTGTCCTCCAACCCCAAACTGCTTCTCAGATTTCCCCAAGATGCCAAAAGTCCCATCTGTTCTCATCCCAGTTGCCAAAATCTCCAGTTTCCGTTTTGGCAATTGCAGTCATTTGTGTTTTTCTTTGCCAAAACTGTATTTGGTATGGTAAAAAATGAAACTGGGAAAAATTTAAAATATGGGCACTTCAGCATCAAAGTAGTACAAACTGCTGTATGACTATTTGTAACTCCATATCCATACATGCTTGCTAAAGACTACACTTCTGTCATTTAAATTTCACATGCTGTTGAATTTATCGTTTGTTGCAGAATTGGGATAGCATGTAGAATTTAGTTCTAGCTTTTCATGGAGTGTACTGGACTCTATTTGAAAGACAAATAGGAAGCTGCTCAAGTTTGTTTGCAGATCTGTTGGTGTATGTAACCCCACTTACATGTATGACCAGTGTTTAGGAGGAACGTATTAGAATTAATAACTTCTCTCTCTTTCTCTCTCTCTCTTTTTAAACAGAGGCTCCAACTTGGGAAAAAAGAAGCAACACATTTGTCACATACCAGGGTGTGGCAAAGTATATGGGAAAACTTCACATTTGAGAGCTCATCTCCGTTGGCATTCTGGAGAGCGTCCATTTGTTTGTACTTGGATGTTTTGTGGCAAAAGGTTTACTCGCAGCGATGAGCTTCAGCGACACCGAAGAACGCACACAGGTTTTCAGTTTTTCCTCTGGTGCATTTGACTAAAGATGTGCCATGGAGAGGGCTTGGATAAATACCTTTTAAGAGGAGAACACATCTCGGTATTAAATTGATTTTAGTGTAGTGTGTTTTCTAAAATCAGCTAATACTTAGAGCTTAGTATACGCTATGGTTTCTTTAGTAGGTCTGAGGAGAAAAAACAGCTACCTTTTTTGATTCAGAACTGACATTTAATGTAGCTTAAGCAGAATACTTTGATTCAGGTTCAGCAATGTGTTTGTTGTTTGAACCAGATTAGAACTGTTGTTCCAGCTTAAAACTTCAATAATTTTATCTCATTTTAAAAAAGAAAAATAAAAATGGAGGGCTAATGTCCAAGAGATTAGATGTCATTCATAAAACCAAGAAAGAGCATGTGATGCTGCATCATTCTGCATCTTCTAGTTTCATGGTTAGACCACTAATTAGGGACCCCAGGTTCACATTTCTCTTGTCTAATACAAAGAAAAGATCTTCCACCTTCTCAAGGAGCAGTTTGTTTCAAATCTATTGTCTGTATTACCTGTTTTCCTACAAACTGAACCCATAATTACATTCTACAGAATGCTTACCTTTTAAAATTAGACTATTTGAAAAACTCAATGACAATATATAAATAATTTATGTATTTATCAGCACTTACATTGCTTAGAAAATTCTTTTCAAAGTCTATGAAAAATATTTGATGTTTTGTACCTACTGGTATGCTTTTGTTAGACGTGTTGGATGCTTGAACCCAAGATGGGATGTTACAGACTGTCTGTCTGGACAGCCAGATGGGTTTAAAAAAATAAGAGGCCAGTTGAATGATCCGGCTCAGAGGGTATGGTTAATGGCTCCTAGTGTACCTGCATACCAATAACTGCAGGGATCTCTCCTTTGACCTGTTTTAACATGTTTATCACTGACCTGCAGGAGGCAACAGAGTGCACGCTGCTTAGGTTTGCAGATGACACCAAACTGGGGCAACTAGTCAATATATTTGAGGGCAAAGCTGCTATTCAGAGGGACTCAGGTGGAAAGTGTGGGCTGGCAGGAACCTTACAATATTCAGCAAGGATAAACACAAAGTACTGCACCTGGAGTGGAATTAACCTTTGTAGCACCACAGGCTAAGCACTGACTAGTTGGGAAGCTGCTCTACTGAAAAGTACCTGGGAGTCTTGACAGACAAGAACATTAGCAAGGGCCAGCAGCAAAGATGTCCGGGGCTGTATCAACAGAAGCAGAGACGCTAGTTCTAGGGAAATTATTCTCCTCTTCTCAGCACTGGTTAGACTGCATCTAGAATATTGTTTCTGGTTTTCAGCCCCCAATATAAGAAAGATGTTGATCAACAGGATTGAGTTCACTAAAGGGTGACCAAGATGGTCAGGAAGCTGGAGCATTTTGTCTTATGAGGAGAGGCTGTAGGAACTGAGCTTATTCAGCTGCACAAAGAGAAGAGTAGGAGCAGAGGGAAGCTTAATGGCAACCTTCTAGTACCTGCAAGGCCACCATTAAGAAGGCAAAAACTGACTTTTCATGGTGATGCATTGGTGGGAGGATGAGAGACAACAGACATAAGTTGAAACAAGAGAGGTTCAGACCAGATATAAGTAAGAACTTTCTCATTGTGACGACAGCCAGGCACTGGAACAGGACGCCCAGAATGTTTCTGCAGTCACCATCCTTAAAGGTTGTCAAGACCAGACTGGATAAATTCCTGAGCAACCAGGTCTGACCTTACAGCTGGCCGTGCTTAGAGAGATTAGACTAGAGACCTCCAGAGGTCACTTGAAACCTGAATTACTCTATGATCTTTTCTGTCAGTCTCAAGTGTGATTCTGCAGGAGCTCATACAGTCTTCCCTGTCCATCATTCAGCAGGTTTTGTTCTCCTCTTAAAAGTTATTTATTGGTGGTAATTGCAGTGAAACTTAGCAGCCTGAGGATGAGCTGTATGGGACGGCAATATTCTTTAGCTTGCCTGAAAGATCGCCCCAACTCACTGATTGATTTTTCTGTGTCTCACTTCTTTCAAAGGATTTGTATGGGTGTCTAGAAGTTTAACACAGAAGTTTATAATGTTGGATTGCTTTTTTTTTTCTTCAGTATAGATGATGTTAGAATTCTGACTCTTAAAGGCAGTAAATTATCTTAGTTTTTGGCGTACATGTGGTATTTTTAATGTTCTTGAAAAGAGTTTTTTTTTTCTTCTGTGACAGGTGAGAAGAAATTTGTCTGTCCAGAATGTTCAAAACGCTTTATGAGAAGTGACCACCTTGCCAAACACATCAAAACACATCAGAATAAAAAAGGTATTCACTCTAGCAGTACAGTGCTGGCATCAGTAGAAGCAACACCCGATGATACTTTGATTACTGCAGGAGGAACAACACTTATCCTTGCAAATATTCAACAAGGTTCTGTTTCAGGAATAGGAACTGTTAATACATCTGGCACCAGCAATCAGGATATTCTTACCAACACTGAAATACCTTTACAGCTTGTCACAGTTTCGGGAAACGAGACAATGGAGTAAATATTACACAAGATACCTATTAATTGTGGTTATTTTTATACAGTAGTGAGAAGAATATTGTTCCTAAGTTCTTAGATATCTTTTTATTGATGTGCAAAAATTTTTGGATTGACGGTAACTTGGTTATACATGACACTGAAATGCCTTACTTTGTATGATATTCCATAGTATATTAAAATGGTAAAATTGCATGGGTTTTGTAGGTACTTTTGGAATCTAGAAGAGATGAAATTTTACCAAGTTATATTAAAAAAAAAAAGAATTTAACAATGGAAATGGTAGTCTAACCAAATGCATCAATCCTGTGTGGTTTAGTGTAAAAAAATGAGAACATGTTGGTATTTATCTATTGTAAGATAAAAGAAGTTGATGGGTGAAAAGAAATCATGTTATGATAAAAGAAATTTTGTAATTTTCTTGATGACTGGAATTTTTATTATGCATAACTGACAAATCAAGTTTCCAAGCAAATGTTACATAGTGTAGGCTTTACTTAGCTCATCAACTTGTCATTTTGAAGCTAATTATTTTAATTAGGTTAACTATGTACAATATTTTAAGCATTACTCTTGTAAGATTTTGAAAACTACATTTTAACATGGAACTCTAGGGATAGTCACCTTTTAAATCCTATTGAAAAGCCATGTTTAAGATTTAATTTGCCAAAATGATGTCTTGTTAATATTCTTTCAATAACCAAGGTGGGCAATATAACCAATGTTTAAAAAGCTTAAAATGTTAAAAAAAAATGTATAGGTTGAGGCATTTGGGTGGTAAGGCAAATGTTATAGTGAAGTATATCCCTTCTTTTGAACATTGGAGGACCAAAAATATGGTGTATTGCGTCTCAGCAGTGATTTTAATCAAATCTTTTTCCAAAAAACCATCTGTCTGCCAGGGCCTTAAAAGCCATCATGTAAATTACCAGTAAAATATAACATATGCAAATACAATAGAAAAATCACTTCCATATTGACAGTACTCCCAAACATATGGATATAGTCATAGTGAACTAGGGGTTTTATGAGGTTTTTATTTGTTTGTTGTTTAGTTTTTGGTTAGTCAATCTGCATTTAAATATCAGCCATCTTTCCTTTTTTGCTTCTTCCCTTAAAAATTGTATGTATCCAGTACATTTAACTGATAAACATATATGTTTTTTATTATGCTGAATTTTCTTTTTATTTTTTAATTACTGTTTATATTTTCAATTATAGAAAAATGTACAAAATGAAGTTATATAGCCAGTCTGTAAGTGCTATACCATTTTCAAAAATTGTACAACAATAATTACTGCAGTTCACCTATTTACAAAACATTTGGAAATCTGTTCATTTGTTATTCTTAAAACCACCTCAAATTTAAAGGCTACCTTATTGTACGTTTAAAGTGTATTATAACAGTGTGGTAGTTAATAAAACACTATTTTTTTTTTCTTTTGACTTGAGTTTACTGTGCTTCTTGTTAACAACAAGGTGTAATTTTGTAATACGTCTTGATAGCCTGAGATGTTTTACTATTTTCCACTAGGTGGTGGGAAGTAGAAATGGAGTTTCCTTTCCTTACATGCAAGGAGATGGTAAGAGACCACCTCCTCGCTCTCAAAAACCCCATCTGTATCAGTGTCCTGGTAACTTTTTTGACCTTATGCTGAGCAGGGCATGAAGGAAACGTAGGCCCTATCCTATAGAATATAAAAATAAAGTTGCATTTCAGTCCCCTGACAGTTATGTGCCACAATACAGTCAGTCTTGATAGGGAACTGTGGCTAAAAGAGATAATGGCCTCTTGCTTAAAGCATAGGAAGAAGTAATAAGTACAAGGGGGAAAAAGCTGTCAGCTTAGAAAATAGGACTGGAAGAGTGAGGTGATGGTTTTAGGTGGAGTAAGAAAGACCAGTGAGAACTGTGAGATTAAAGAGAGTGATGGTTGTATATGATGCTGTAACAAAAGTGAAAAGCTTTCATTTCTGAAGTCTGAAGTCTTGGAGTATCAAATGACTAGAGGACAGATCAGGCTAATTTAGGATAAACCAGGCAGAGTTCAGCCTAGAAAAGGAGAACTGGAAAAAAGTCAGGAAGGGAAGATTTTCTGCATTTGCAATTTAATGGGGAAAATTCAATGCAAATCTTTTGAGATTCAGAGCAACAGGAATTGACAGATACAGAGAAAAGGGAGTTAATTCACCATCAGCTTAATCTTCTATTTAGTAAAATGGGAGAGCAAAATTGCTTTGGAAGTCACAAGAGCAGCACCTTGGGAGAGAAGACAGTTTGGCTTGGACTTGCACTGTTCCATGGATGTTGTCAATATTTTAACATACTCTGAATCCAGTTCCTTTGTACAGGGCTTGGTTTCCAAAAGCTGTTTTTGTTCACAGAGCATGTTAGTGTAAATTAAATCACTTCAATTTCTAATGTTTAGGTTCTGTTTCTCATCTCTCTAGCCATTGTATTCGTGCATTATTTAAGAGGGAGGGAATGAAACTGCTTTCGAAAAGTTTTATGGGACGACAGTTTCACTGATGTGCATCTGTGGCTGAAGGTGTTTTGATGCCTCATTGCTGAAGATGAGATTGCTTTGTCAGAACTTCAATGCTCAGCACATGAAGTGGTAACTTTAATTAATGTTTAGGTAGTGTAATATTTTAAAAGCATATTTTGTTGCTAAGAAGCTTCAGAAGGTAGAAGTTTAGGAAAAATGTAGCTCTGGAAATGTGTAGATAAGAGTCTGATGGAAAGCCTGCAGTCTAAGGGCTGTCTGCCTAATGGCTCACAGCCATAGCGTTTGTGTTATTTGAGAACTCTGCTGCGTGTGTTCACATGTTGTGCAGTAGCAATTTTTGAAAGATCTGCTCGCCTCCAGGGCAAAGGTTCATGAGCCCAAGTATAAGATCTTTGGTATATCTAGGATTGTTGCTACCTCATGACTTTCTTTCATTGTCACTCTAGCAACTAGTATGATACCAAGACAAAATTGTGCACACTGTAGAAGGCTTTCTGAGTTTATCGGTGAATCTGTTCTTCCTGGGTTCCTGATGATGGTTGCTTGGTGTGCTGCTTGCTTCTTATGTGTAAAATGCTACAGACTGTACATATATATTTTCATGTCAGGCTTCCTTGCTTGTATAATTTCTTGGCACGGTAACCTTTAGAACCTTCTATGGTTTGTATCCCTTGCAGTCTGATGTAATCACTAATTAAGACCTTAAAACTGGTTCTGCAAGAGAGCATGAGCTCTAGAGCAGCCTGTGTTATCAATTTCAGCAGTCAGGGTACTTATTTTCAATAAACACAAGGCCTGTACATACACTTGCTATAATCTAAGTATTCTTGGGCTCATTCCTGAACGAACTAATGGTTTGATCCCTGCAAGTTACAAACTACTACTGATTCTTGCAGAGAAGAAGAGGTTTTAATCATTGCTACTTACCAGGCCAAGGGGCAATATGACTAAGGTGAATGATATAATCACTGAAACACTTGTGAGGAGCAGGATTTCTGGTTTGAAGATTCAGATTTTCCTCTGGGAAGGGAGTCCACAGAGCTCTTCTTTCAGCTTGTCTGAACAAGAAATATCAGTCTTTGGTTTGAGGCATTTTGAGATGCTGGAATCAGTAAGATAAGCCTTCCCAGGGGCTTCAGGAAGGCTCTGATATGTTCTCTAACAAGTTCCAGGTGTTGCGGAATGAGGGAATGGAGCTAATAGTCACCTGTCAAACGGTTCTTGGTTCCTTTAAGTAAAGGTCTAATGAGCAGGTGGCTGTCTTTCCTCTAGCTCTTACCAGCACCATTACCATCAGAAAGGCGGAGCGTAGAACAGGGCAGAAGAAGCTGACGTGGCTGACTCAGATCTTACCTTGCAGTTATATTTTCTGTAAAAAGACCACCTCCATTTGATGCTCCAGAACTGCTTTTCATTACTCCTTCAGTTATTCTGGTACATCTTTTCTATAATCTGTGTCTATAGGATGTCTTCTAGAATCTTAGTCAGATGTATGCAGTCTCAAGTATTGCTCCAAATAGGATCAGTAATTTATCACAAGAACCTGTGACCACACCTCTTCCTGGCAGTGAAACAGTGGTTTGTGGGAGCCTTCTACCTCTCTTGGACAGGTATGTCGATCCTTCCTGACTCCTGAGATGTCCAAGAGGCCCTGGGGGAAAAAAAAGGAAAGTAAGAGTAAAATGCTCTTGAGTGGACTGCTGCAAAACCCCAAAATCACAAAGGTTCAAGTTGTCCCTTTGCTTAGAATTGTGCTGCGTGCCTTTTTTGCACAGCATCTCAGCCTTTGTGCTTGGAAAGTAACCATTTATAAAACGTGTATGTGATTTTTAGGTACACAATACATGAGGTACTGCATTGTATGTAAGATTTACACACATTTTTCTGTAAATGTGTGTGTGGGGGAGGTAATATGTGATTTGAAGATTCATCTTTACCCAGAAGCCAGAAATGTTGCTGCCAGTGAAAACCTTCACTGGAGTGGTAAGCCTCCACTATCTCTGACAGTCACAGCTAGCTACAAACTATGTATGGTAAATCCCATAGTTTGGTGGTAACTGGGACCTAAAATTGCCCATATGAAGAAAGTTTAAGGTTTATGTATTTTGAAATTAAGTAAACATAAAACAAAGTCTGCAAATTAATAGTACACAGCTCTTCTCTGATCCCCTGGCAGAGAAAGATGCTGTGCTACCCATAGTGTTTCTACTAGACATGAATTGCCCCAGTGGGGTACTGGTGGTTTGCATCAGGTTGTTCTGTGCCCTAGTTTCTGAAAGGTTTTATCAAAAGGAAACATTTTATACAAGGTGTTCTACATATGTTTCCTTCTTTAATCTTGAAAGTAAGAAAAGAAAAGCCATTTCTGACTCAAACCAGAGAGTCTCTATGTAACTCCAGAGCTCACTTTTGCATTTTGACACTGACCGAGCCCCTGTCTGGACAAGTCAGTACACATTCTCAAGCCCTGTCGTTGCTGAGTTGGCAGAAGAATGCTCTGGAAATTTTCTGCAAGGAAATAACCTTCCCTCCCCTGCTATGCTTTCTCTTCAGTCGAAAAGCCCAGTTGCACAGGTTTTGAACTCAACATGAGATGGACACCACTAGGGAAAGGTTCCAAAGCAAGACTCGGAACTATTTATTGTTTCTGCTCAGCTTCCCTTTTCCCTCTGAAAGCTCAAATCTTGGGCACACTAGTGGCATGCCTACAGATAGAACAAGATTTACTACTTTGCGTATCTTAAAATGTATTGGCATTTTTCACAAGACTACTTGAAGAACGACGCCTTTGCAAGGATTATAGGCTGCTAGATCACCATAGCAAGTAATTTTCAAGCACCAAAGATTAGTTAGTAAGTGGTATCATACAATCCAACACACCTTTCTCCAGGAAGGTTTTTCAAATGAGGTGAGAAGAAAGGAACCATCAGAGAGATGGCTGAGCTGGGTCCCAGGCATGGGCAAAATATCACTGAAATCTTATGTTATCCTAAGGAGTCCCTGACTCCTTTGGCTGGGCCACCCACCCACCCACATTCTTAAGTTCTCCCTCTTGTTTCTGTAGAGCTTACTCCCCTATGCAAGGTATTAACAGAATTTTATTCATAATTTATGCACAAACCCCACAAATGGCTACTTCATCACAGATGCTTTGATTTGACAGACAAACACTTGCACATTGTGTTGCAAGCAACCATTGCCGCTGGTTAAGAAATGACACTGTAGTAGAGGCTTGCAGGGAGAATCACTGGATTTCTGTGTGTGTGTTCACCCCATGGTGGAGACATCATGATGATGTTTTCTGATGGGACTGGTCTACATTTACTGGTTAATTGGTTCCTGATTTCTGTCCTCCCTGTCTAGGCCGCTGCATGAGTCATCATCAGTACATGGTGAAGGTAGTTCAATACAAAAAAATCCCATTGCTTCTGCTCACTGTGGGTTTGGAGGCTTTTTTTTGTATTCTGTGAATCATTCTTTTCCCTGGTACTGCAGTCTGGTTCTAGCACTACAAATGGTACTGCTGGGAGGTTTATTGGTGAAAACTATGTCTGCTGAAAGGTAAGAAGCCATGTCTTGTATTGTTAGCTTGGCTGCAACCTGTGCCGGGACCTTTCACCAGCCCTTCCACTTCTCCAATCTCCTGATTTTTCTGGTCACACTCTTCACCTGTTTTGGAGGTGTTGATCACAAGCTAATCTGACACAGCTGTATTCCTTACTATGTAAGCCTTGGATCCCTATTGGGACCTCTGCTACAGCCTTACATGAAGAAACTTCTAACGTTCAAGTGTGGTTGGAGCAGATACAGGACTGTATGGAAGCACTTCACCATGGTTTTCAAGAGTAGCACTGGGGAGTGTGTAAGAGCTAAGTGAGCTGGTAACAAGCAGCCTGTTAGTACCAGACACTGAACAAGCAGTTAATAAAAGAGTGCTTTTGTGGCACATCTTTATGGGCTGGTAGGAAGACTTGTGAACAAGAGAACGAAGTAAGGATGACGGGAAAGAGGTAGGAACAGATGGGTTGGATAAGTGACTTGGAGCAGGGCTGCAGAAGGCTGTGGAGTCACATAACAACAACAGTTGATGCAATTTCTGGGTCCTAATCCCTGGTGTGTCCCCCACAAAACCTTGTGGGGTCCAGGTTCCAGGCAGGTGTGAATACAGCCATTCAGGGGGGATGTAGATAGATCAGACAAGATGCAATGAAGTGAGGAAAGGGGGTCGGAAGGCAAAATTTGAGTGTTGCATAAAGGTTTCCGGCATTCGTGATGCTTTCATAGCAGACCTGACTACCTTTTGGTTCTTTACTGCTTTGTGCACCTCTTTTCCTGTCATAATTCTCCTGCCAAGTCACCAGATACCGTAAACCCAACAAGAGAGCACATGCTAGACTGAGGTTTGCCATAGATTGGCATTGTTGCTTGAGGACTACTAAAGCTTGTATCTGGCAATATGCATTACTGAAAGCAATTTATGATGGAGAAAAATAGATACGCATTAAAGATCACAGAATCACAGGTTGGAAGGGACCTCAGGGATCATCTAGTCCAACCATTCTACGAAGAGCACAATCTAGACAAGATGGCCCAGCGCCCTGACCAGACGACTCTTGAAGGTGTCCAACGTGGCTGAGTCAACCACTTCCCTGGGGAGATTATTCCAATGGTTGACTCTCCTCGCTGTTAAAAATTTTCCTCTGGTGTCCAATCGGAATGTCCCCAAAAGCAACTTGTGTCTGTTCCCCCTTGTCCTCTCCATGGGACTCCGTGTAAAAAGGGAGTCTCCGTCTTCTTTGCAGCTGCCCCTTAAGTACTGGTACATGGTGATGAGATCCCCTCTAAGCCTCCTTTTCTCAAGGCTGAACAAACCCAGCTCTCCCAGCTTATCCTCATATGGCAGGCTTCCCAGTCCTTTGATCATCTTGGTGGCCCTTCTCTGGACCCCTTCCAGCCTGTCCACATCCGTTTTGTATAGCGGGGATCAGAACTGTACATGGTACTCCAGGTGTGGCCTGACAAGCGCTGAGTAGAGTGGGATAATGACTTCTTTATCCCTGCTGGCGATGCCCTTTTTGATGTAACCCAGCATCCTGTTGGCCTTCTTGGCCGCAGCAGCACACTGTTCGCTCATGTTGAGCTTTCTGTCCACCAGGACCCTCAGGTCCCTTTCCACAGAGCTGCTCTCCAGCCAGGTGGATCCCAGTCTTTACTGCATACCCATATTATGTTTTCCCAGGTGCAAGACCTTACACTTGTCCTTGTTGAACTTCGTAAGGTTCTTGTTAGACCACTCTTCCAGCCTATCCAGATCTCCCTGCAGAGCAGCTCTCCCTTCTGGAGTGTCTACTTCCCCACTCAACTTGGTGTCATCTGCAAACTTCATCAGGCTACGCTTGATCCCATTATCCAGATCACTTATAAAGATATCTAATAACATTGGGCCCAATATTGATCCTTGGGGGACTCCACTTGTGACAGGTTGCCACTTGGAAAAGGAGCTATTTGCCACCACCCTTTGGGTGCGGCCTGTCAGCCAGTTCCCCACCCACTGCGCAGACCACTTGTCTAGGCTATAACACATTAATTTCTCCAGGAGGAGACTGTGGGGGACCGTATCAAAGGCCTTGGAGAAGTCCAGGTAGACAATGTCCACGGCCCGCCCCATGTGAACCAGGCAAGTCACTTTGTCATAGAAGGCAAAGGTTTGTCAAGCACAATCTGCCTTTAGTGAAGCCATGTTGGCTTTTCCCAATCACGTGCTTCATTTGACTTGTGATGGCCCCCAGGAGGATTCGTTCCATAACTTTCCCTGGGATTGAAGTAAGGCTGATGGGCCTATAGTTACCCGGATCCTCCCTCAAGCTTTTCTTGTAGATAGGGGTTACATTTGCCTTCCTCCAGTCCTCTGGGACATCCCATTCTCCATGACTTCTCGAAGATTATGGGGAGTGGCCTTACAATGATGTCAGCCAGCTCTCTCAAGACCCTCAGGTGGATGGCGTCAGGGCCCATTGATTTGTGGGGGTCAAGATCCTGTAGTAATTAATATACTAACTCTTCCTTCACTGACGGTGGGTCAGTGACTCTCGTCTTCCTTTTAACAGAGGGCCTATGTTTTCCTTCTTTTTCTGCTTGTGGTTGACATGTCTGAATTTGAGTTGGGCTTTTGCTTTTCTAACTACATCTCTACACACTCTGGCAATGCACTTGTAGTGCTCAACAGATAATCCTCCACTTCTCCATCTCTGGTATGCTTCCCTTTGGATTTGAGTAGACCCAGGAGGTCATGGTTCATCCACGGGGGCCTCTTGCTCCGCTTACTTCCCCTTCCTTTGTAGAGGATAAATTGGCTTTGTGCTTCCAAGAGAGAGTTCTTGAAGACTTCCCAGCACTCACTAGCTCCTATATCATCCATGGAAGCTTCCCATCGAATCCCTCCCAGTTGAGCCCTGAGTGCACTGAAGTTTGCTCTTCTAAAATCCAGAATCCTTGTCTTAGAGCTGACCTTCAGCACACTCAGCAGGATCCCGAACTCTACAATGCTGTGGTCACTGCAGCCAAGGCTATCACTAATGGAGAGATTACAAAGCAGGCTTTCTCGGTTTGTGACTAGCAAGTCCAGCAGCGCCTCCTTCCTGGTTGGCACATCTAACATTTGTATCAGGAAGCAGTCCTCTATGCATTCCAGGAACTTGGTGGATGACATGCGAGCTGCCGTATTGTTCTTCCAGCAGATGTCTGGGTAGTTGAAGTCACCCATCAGGACCAGGTTCTGTTGGCCGGAAGCTTGCTTTAGTGCCCCAAGTATCGCTTCATCAGCTTCATCATCGTGGTTAGGAGGTCGATAGCAGATGCCCACTGTGAGGTCCTGCTTGGAGAGGACCCCTTTGACTTTAGCCACCATAGCTGACTTCAAAATGTTCAAGGTTTTCCTTAATGTAGAGTGCAACTCCTCCACCTCTTCTACCCTGCCTGTCCTTTTGAAAGAGCCTGTAACCATCCATTGGGATCCCACAGTCATTTGAGTTGTCCCACCATGTTTCAGTTACTCCTATGATGCTGTATCCTTCTGAGTGGGCACAGAGCTCCAGTTCCTCCTGTTTGTTACCTAGACTGCATGCATTTGTGTACATACACTTGAGGTGATTACTCTTCTGTTTCACCTCTTGGGAGGCAGCTAAGGAACCTTTATCACCACACTGCTTGGCCTGACTTACTCCCCCGTTGGACGTGCTGGTGTGAGCGTTTTTGCAACGGATCCCACCCCCCAAGTCCCTCAGTTTAAAACCTGCTTTACCAAGTTAGCCAGCCTACTGCTGAAGATTCCCTTACCCCTTTTAGACAGGTGGATTCCATCCCTCCCTAGCATGTTGTAGTCATTGAACAACACCCCATTGTCATAAAAGCCAAACCCCTCGTGGTGTCACCAGCCATGTAGCCAGGATTTGATATACATTATGCGCCTGTTTCTGGCTGCTCCCTTCCCTCGAACTGGCAAAATGGAAGAGAAGATCACTTGGGCGCCAATGTTTTTCACTTGCTCCCACAGATTGAACTGTGGATGCCGCTTGAGTGGTGTCTTGGTTGAATCCTGCCCTTTCATTTTAAATACAGGGATACCACATCTTGGGAACTGGATTGGAAAGTAGGACGAGGGGGTACTTGGTCCCATGGCAGAATCAAGCTTGTCTGCCTCTTGATCTCCATGGCTCTTTTGCATGTTGGGTTTATTTATTGTCTGAAGAAAAGGTGGTTTTGTTTGCCTGCTGTGGTTAGAGCCACGCTATGCCGCTCTTTTGTCTTACAGGAATGCTGCAGCCAGCCTGTGACGGTGGCATAGGCCCAGGCCCCACCGGGACGCTTGTGCGGGCTGGAGGACCCACAGACCTCCACACACCTCTGCAGCCCTGCAGCTCCGTGGCCACGACTCTGCTGCGTCCGCCTCCACAGGCGCATGGGCACACACACTCACAGAGAGAGTACCATTCAAGTAACATAATTTATTTTGGAGGCCAGTCCAAAGGGCTGGCCCAGGTCCTGCTTGCAGTGGGGGATTCACAGCCTAGCGGTAGGGCAGGCACTACAGCCCCAAGCTCCCTGCTGCCCCTTCATCATTTTCAGGAGGCACACGCAGCTTGTGGGGCTGTGGGGGGGGGAAAGGTAGAGCAGGGGCTGAGCATGGCAGGGGTGTGGTCCACGGGCACAAGCATGTGGCATTGGGCTTCATTTTTAAGTGACGTTTGGTCGGCGTTGGGCTTTCTTTTTAAGTGATGTTTGGCCAGTGTGTTGCCATGCCAGTGAGGATGGTCACTGCAGCTGTGACGGGGTGTCATATGCAGGCCAGTGCCTTATGTTCTTGGCTTAAATCTGTAATTCTGTCTGGGATTATTTGTGCTAAAGCTGGTGTCTGAGATAACAGGATTTAGTTGTAATTTTTCCATGTTTGCAGATGTTTTTACTAAATGTAATGTGTCCTAAATACATAACTATTTAACAGCTTGAAATCCTTCCAAAGGAGGTATTCAAGTCTCTTCTGTAGATAACACACCTTTAAAAATTATATCAATAATTAATGTAATTTTGGGACTTCTCTTACATTTTCTTATTAAAAAAAAGACACACCTAATCAGTATTTCCCTGAAAAATTAAAATAGTACCATTTTCAGTTGTTCAATTGGCTTTTTTATATGACCAATTATGTATTTGCTCATCTGAGCTTTGGAGCAGGAGGTGTTTTCTAGCTTCCCTGGAAGTCCTAACAGTCCTCAGAGGAAGGAATAGCTATGAGAAATATTTCAAATGCAGGAGGATTGGAGGATCTGCCATATTTTACAGTTTTCCCTCAGTACATGTGCAATACCAAACACTAGTGAATGGGAATACAAAGCAATCATGGATGAGCTCCAACTTCAGGAGCAGAGTAAGGGAGGTGAACTGTTGCTTTCCAGTGTTAATACTTTCACTGCCTTGTTTTCAGCTTCACTTAACACACGCCTCTTCCACAGCTCTCCAAATTTCTTAGAAGCTCCTTTGCTCCTCCTGCCTCTTTGAGCAAGAGCAACAGATGTTTCCTGCCAATGTATTTGTGGGAGGCAGAAAGCTCTGGGGTAGGAATAGTCAAACTTTGTTCTGTCCAGCTTGTGAGCGAGTGTGAAAAAACAAACTAAGGAGCCTGCTCTTGAATGTTGAACATGTAAAAAGGGGACAAAGAGGTAACTGTGGCCTGATGTCACTGTGAGGGACAGGTGATGTGAATGTTAGGTAAAGTAAAAGAGCTATTTGTAAATGTTTCTCGTCCAGTCATCACACAGGTTTTAAAATCTGTGTAAGATTGTATTATCCCATCTATATAATTTCATACAATAAAGCCTACACAATTAGAAAAAACTCTCATTCTCACTTTTATTAAAAATATATTTAAATATACAAATTCATAAATAACGTCTTGCTTACAAACAAGTTTTATGCTATTGTTTTGGGAAGGCTAACATATGCCTTTATGACAAAAGTACAGGATTGCCACAGTAAAACTTGGTTCAGTGTTATGCTACAAAAAATGAGTCAGATGAAACATTGTTATTATTTTGAGTAAGGGCTATAAACTTTCTCCCAATGTTCATTACTTTTTTCATACTTTAGAAACAGGTTAGTTTTGAAATTCAGCACCAGAAAATGTAAGAAGATAGCAGATTTCAGGACCAGAACATGTAAACAGCTGTAAAAGATTCCAACAAAATTTTTAAAACATGCAATAAGGTTATGTAAGTTAAAAAACAAACAACACGAAAAACCCCACACATTTGACAGGTCAAATATAAATAGTTTGCAATGTGAATGTTTAAAGACTGGTGTGTGCATGCAAAACGTGATTTGTTTTTCAAGTGCACCGTTCAGTTCATATTAGTGATCCCTACAATTTAAAATGACAGTTCTCTTTGACTGTATTTTAACCTGCACTTAATCTAAGGAACATGAAGTATCAATAACTAGAAAAGACCACAGAGGCCGAAAGCCTTCTCTTTTCTTGTTTAGTTTCTGTGTTTGGCAGCAGTGTGTGATCTGTCAGTTTAGCGTGTGCTGAAGATTTGTGCATAGCAGATAAGTGAAATGTGGTCCTGCAATCCCAAGACTTCAAAACCAGGCTGAGATACAGGTACAGTATTTGATGTTTATCAGGTGCTTAATAAAAGAGATCTTGTATCCTTTGATACATGTCCTTTGTATGTTTAAACTTATTAAGGCAAAGAAATATTAGTGCTTGTTATCTTAGATTCTTGTTTCTTGGAGCATGAAAATTTTGGATGTTCTGAGGAAGACAAAGGTAGTGAAAGGGTCCGAGGCTAGTTACAAGCAAGTATCTGAGCTAGGAGAATATGCTTTCCTGCTTCTCTTCAGCCAGGTAAGCATAAATACTTGCATGAAACTGTTGAACTACTTACTTCCATGCTCTTCTCTCTCATTCTTTTAATTTCAAGAAAGACTGCAGAAAACATTCTAATGGCAGTCTTAAACAACTATCCAGTTATTTATTTTTATCTCAGAGATTGATGGAGTTTTGTCCCCCTTGATGTTCAGCAGATGCAAAATTTCATGCAAGGTGTTAATTTGAGACAGATGATTTAATGGGAAGCATCCGCCACATTTGGGTCAGCAGACTGCTTCTGTCAGACATCTCTCTGTCTTAACATTTTATTTTTCTATCCCTTCTAATTATTTCTCTCCCATTCTTTTTACCTCTCTGAAGTCTTTCCTCTGTCCTCCATCCCTGTCGTAGAAAGTACAAAGTATACTTTTTTAGCCTTTCTGTTCTTAGACATAAAAATATTGCAAATGACTGATTTTTGCTAGACTCCTCTTGATCCAATTTCTGCTGTTACTATCCAGAACTTCACCAAATTCTGCAACAGTTGTCTCTTCCATTTTTAAAGGCTCTTGAACATTAGAATATGACATGAACATGAGAGCATATGTGAGAATGTCATGGTTCAACATTTGTAGGCTACACTACTGAAAATCCAGGTATCATCTGTGAGAGATCAGAATCTATCTAAGGCTAAGCTTGCCTCTCTGAGTACTCAGCCATATGAAATGGCCATTCATTTGAATGTTATGATCATCTGTGAAAAGAGAGATGGCTTTGACTGCCACAAACTTTATGGTTGGAAATTTGTTAAAAAAATAAAGCTGCATAAAGGAACAGAGGAGCGCTACCTACAAAGGCAACCTGAAAAAGCAAACTGTGAGCTACCAGCTTAGAAATCTGCTAATTACTGTTGCAGAATGGGACTATATCTGAAACCCTGAAAGCACAATTAGAGGCACAGCAAGCAAATAATAGATTCGGTACTGCTTATGGAAATAATATTTTGCTGAAACGGAGACAGGCAGGAGATGGAATGCACAGAAGATCAGGAAAATACGCAATGATAACAAAACTCTTAATCCAGTTTAAAGGAAATCATATAAGAATGCTAGTCTTCCCACATAGAAAGAAGGGGAAAATCTCCAAGAATTCTATATGATTGTTAAGAAAAAATTGAAAGGAAAGTACTTTTCTGTATAATATTTAATTCTTTATATAAGAGGATTTTGGGGGGTTTCTTTTATTTTCACGCTGTCTCTGTCTTAGATTCAATTATGTTCTGACTTCCCTACACTTGGCTTGGCCTCACTGGAAAGAGGTTAAATGGCATGGTCAGCCCACACATCTATTATGGAGATTCAGTTAGAGTGGAGTGGGGCAAATAGCAAAAATCTTCTGTCTAACCATTTTTTTAGCACATATCAGAATAGACTTTGAAAGAAAAGGTGGAGCTACCTGAAAAACAGTGTTTCTTCTGAGAACACTGATGGCAGGGAGAAATGCTTATAAAATATAATGAGGGAAAAAAAAGTAGCAGCTTTGTCTCTGGCAGGGAGAATGGGGAAAAGAAGTTGATAGAAACAAATTGCTAGATGAAACAAAAAAAAATATTTGGCAAAGAAGCAGAGGAACACAGATTCTGAAAGAACCCTCAAGCAGCTTACTATCCTTAGAGGCCAATTAAACCTGAATCAGTCAGGAAAGACAGAAAGAGCCCTCCTCAGGCTTAATGAAAATTTATATCAGGCAAAATAAAGCCCTGAGATTATTGGCATATAAGGTGTAGAATGCTAAGAGAAACAAGCTAGCTTGGCTATTAATGATACCAGAGTGGTATTTACATTTAAAACAAAGTATATTTGTAAGGTCTTTGAAGGTTTTCTGTGTCCATCTGTATATTAACAAAAAATCAGCTCCAGCTGACAAAATAATGTATGTAATGAAGCAAATATGCCCCCAGGTTCCAGCTGCCCGAATCACCATATGAAGCCATCTGAGTAAGAAAAAAATTAGAAAACATCTTCAGAAAAATGCCAGTTAGTCCAAAGATTAGGTCTTTTAAATACTTATGAACAGTTTACTTAGCAGCTTGTAATAGTAATCACTATGCTTTTAAAGACTGGTAAGCTTTAGCTTTTGGAAGTTTATACATTGCTTTGTAAAAGCTTGCTAAAGCATCTCTGTTAAACGTCATTGCTGTACAGTATATTAGAAGGCTATAATCATCACCATAAACCTAGCTTATAGTAAGGGCACCCGCTGCTCAAAATGGTAAAGAGAAGATAGGCAAAGTCATGCCTCTTGCCCTGTGTCCCCATATGTTGGACTTCCTGCAGCCATTTTAAAAGTGTGTCAATTGAAGCCTATTTTGGTAGCACACCAATTTCCATAAAAAGAAATCTGAGTGGGAAATTCATGTTTTCAGTTTCCCTATAAATCTCCCTAAAGAGTCAAACAGAAAAGCAAATTGGAGAGATATGTAACTTAGAGTTAAAATCAATACTTCTTCTCAAATTCCCACTTTTCAGCATTCAATTTTAGCATCTTCAAATGAAGCATATACCAAAACCCATGTGACTGCCATCTTAGCTGTCTTGAAGGTCAGTTTTAGTCTAGGTTGGTAGACACTAACAGCTCTCTTCTTTCACAAGGTACTCATATCATACTGAAAAGTTTCAAACTGACTCTGAGTTTAGAAAGCCTAAGAGGCAGAATCTAAAACCCCCAAATTACAAAAGGTAAAAGGAACCAAGATCTAGAAATAAATATCCAAATTAGGTTCCATATCTCATTGATTAGCTTCCTTAGGGGTAGAGAAAAGCCTCTGGATATGGGCTCAGTACAGAAGATGAATCCTCATCCACAGGATTTTTTGGTGGTTTGCATAGAATTTCCCATATTTGATCATTGTTTCTTTCAGAATTCAGCTGCAAAATTTTGAAACATCTCTACACCAATTCCTTCATGCTTTAGGGCAATCCATCTTATCCCTGTTTTTCTACATCTATCTATTGAAGTACTTCCTATGGATATACAATGCTCTAATTACTTCCCATGCTGTACAGTTCCTAATGCCCTTAGAAGTAATACCTAATTTAAAAACTATTTTTAAAGATTGAGAATTTAGGTATATATCACTGTATACAAGTAAAAAATTTGAAATTGGAATGAATTTTAATTGTTGCTCTGTTTCTTGATAGTAAAAAATGCTATTCCAGTCCTTTTTCCTTTATTGATAAGGACTCTGAACTACTATATTTTACTTTCAGCGCCAAGTGCTTCCGTGTGTAGGAATTTGACAGAGTATATTGGTCCTGTGATAAGGTATATCAGCTAATGACTTTGTAATATGAGCTGTGTATGTCCTGCCACAAAACAGCTAGAACATAGAGAATATAAATTGACTCTTCATATGTGAACAGCTGGAATGAGAGGCAGGGGGTTAAATGTATGCTACTGTGTTATCTTGGTCTCTGTACAGTCATTGTAGACCTCTTATTGCTGAGAGGCTTCTTTCAGAAGTGTAAGTATTCTCCCCTCACCATCTCCCAGATCCACTTTTTAGAACCTCAATTATTTCCCTGCATTTGACTTATTGACAGATTCTACTTGATGTTCTTTCCAACTGAAACAGTTATGATGTCTGGCCACACAGAGTGCCTGAGGATGTGAAAATGTGTATTAGCAAAGTAAAGCAATCTTCTTGAGGAATTAATGGCTGCAAGGACTTACTTACCCTTCCCCTAATAGGTGAGAACCACGGATGGAGATGAAGAATAAGTACTTACTGTGTGTGCTGTGTCTGTTTATCAGTATAAACCACAGTGTCTAGGAACAGAATTGGATGACAAGACACATCTGAAATTCTCCTAATACTTTTTTTTGTTTAGTTTAGTGAAATCAAAATAAGACTTTTTTTTTTCTTTTCATACAGAAACTGTAGGTTTTTTTCCTTGACTTTGTTCTCATGATGACCAGTAACATGTGGCAATGATACTAAGGCTATATCTGCTCTAATATCATGTTATAAATATACCAAGGCAGCAATTTTCCTACAGAAATAGAATAAGGAAGTGTATATCCATATATGCAAAGTATATATAGAGTATATATTTAAAAATTGGGAGGCAAGGACTAATTTTGTTTCCTAAGATATAAATTTGAAAGGGCAATGCTGAAGACCTGTTTATAATTTATTTTTATGTTCTCATTAGAATTAAAATACCAAGTGGTTGCAAAATATTCAGATACTGAACAGATCATTATTTTTATCTTATTCAACCCTCCAGAATTCCCATGCTTGAATTCAAAGGAAGACGTTCCCAATTTGAGTCCTGTTTGTTTGTTGTTTTACTCTGCAATCTAAATGGTTCACCTTTCTCTTAGGCCTCATCACAAAGTTACATAAAGAGCATGACATGAAGTTGCTTGGGAAAAGGGAAGACACAGAGGAAGACAGTAAGTACTTAGGAAGGGGAGGCAAGGGTTAAGGCCTGGGGCCACAGAACAGCTGGAATATGTTAGTTTTACAGGAAGGCAGCCCAGAGAGGGAGTGTGAACTGCCAGCAGGTGGCTGGGAATGGTTGAATAACTCAGTGGTGGGACTGGAAGAGAGCTCTGCCTCTTACTGTGATGACTTGACCAATTTCAGCAAAAGCCTGCTTTTCTTTATAACAGCAGACTTTTGTCAAAGTCCATTAAAGTAAATTTAGCATTTCCTGTAAATGTAATAGGTTCTGGATCTGGTCCCTGCTTGTTTTGACACTGTTTTTGTTTTACTTGATTCTGTTTCTGATGAGGGAACGAGGGCTGGTTGACTGCTAGACAGGTTTCAAAGTGTGAGACACTGATGTGTCCCTTGGAGAGACTGCCTCCAAGTCAACCAGGCACTGTTTTGTTATGAGAAGTTGCAAGAAGACAAGTGTGGGAAGGAAGGTCTGCTGGGGTTTCTCTCCCTTCTGCAGTAAGGAAAGCTATGCTGGCAGAGAGATCTGCTCTTACCACAGTGGTGCTTTGCTGTGGTTTGCAGTACTGCTCTATGTTCTCTAAAAGTCCTAGTCATAAAGTGGGCTTTGCTCTGGGTGGCACTATACAAACTCAAGAGGCTGTCCCTGGCCCAAAGGCCTTGCAGTCTAGGTGTAAAGTGAGAGATGACAGCAGGTGGACATGGAGACAGGGAAGCTGAAGGACCCAATGACAGTGTTGGTCTGGGAGCACGGAACAGCAGTTTTCTCAGCATTTAATTGGCATGGTGGTAAAACAGAGTTTGAAGGAAGGATTTGAAGATAACAGAATCCTGCACAGGTGTTTCTGAAAAGCTCCTCCCAAGCGTGAAAGGCAGTGTAGGATAAAGTGTATGTGTTCTTATATGACAATGTAATATGGTGGCATTTGGCAGGATTGGAAGAAACAATACTGGAATAACCAAGTTGTGAGATGACAAGAGCTTGGGGAAGACTTTTATCTATATGGATGGGTGAGAAAACTTTACCTCTTGCACTAAGCAGCAACGCTCTGTGATAGTTGTATATAGCTATTAGGAAAGGACCTACAGAGAAATCTAACTTGAAGATGATGTCTGGGTTATGTGTTTGAGTGATGGGCAGGATGGCAGTATTATCCACTGTGGCTGTGACAGGAGACCATGTGCAAGGTTAACTTGGACAGAGAGAAGGGTGGGGAGAGTAACAGCTCTATTTCAGCTAGTGATCCAGAGGGAGCTGTCAGAGAGTGGGTGGGAACGTATATACAGAAAGATGTAGATGTTGGGGAACTGAGGTAGTTTGTCTTGGCATGTGTGCACTAGAGGGATTTGTGTTTGAAGTCAAAAGCGGTAATGTCTGGGGGGTGGGGAAGACTAACCAAGGATGGAGGTCCAAAGAAGTTGCAGTATAGGTGTAAGATTAGAGACTTCAGATGTTGACATCTGATATGTCCGCAAAATACCTGATAGAGCTGGCAAGCTGAAGGACACAATCACAGGGATTTCTCCATACACGTCCCTGCAAAGGCAACGAGATATTAGAAGTAAAAGAAAATGTGAAACCTCAAGTCAAGAAAGAACAGGGCATCAGGATGAGTGTTCCTGACTGTTGAGGCTGACTGAATGAGTCAGGGGCTGGTGTACCGCAGAAAAGATAAAAGCAACTTTAGAAAGTACATACAAACATCATACGAAGGTGAACATACCAAGTGTTGGTGGTAGTTAGGAAAATGTTCAACAGAGATCATGAGAGGGTTTTTTTAAAGATAGGAGGTCTTAAAATTTGAAGGAACAAGCTGCAGCCAGAAATCCAATTCGCTCATAACTGAAACACTGGTCACTACTGTAGTCTTCGATATCTCTTTACAGAGCTATATTCTTGTTATATTTTGCTGTGTCTTTGCTACTTTCCCAGAGTAGTAAGTAAAATGTTCAGATTTGTGCTGAGGCTCAGCATTTATGAATCTTGGTGTTTTGCTGATAATAAACCTACTTTTTTTCCAGTTTTATATTCTTGTAATTGGACAAAAGAACTGGCATTAAACAGTGTTTAATAGAAAATACAGTTAAGAATTGGTACTTATTTTCATTACAACTAGCCAAAATCTTTGTTCTATGTTCCATTGAAACTATGGCACTGTACTCCAATGAACTATACTAATCCAGTAGATGCAGTGGCTATCTAACACTTTAAGAAAAGATTCAGTACAGATTGCTTTCTAAGAAAAAAACCCATTGACAAATAATTTAGGCAAATGCAAAATGATAAGTTGCTTGGCATTTCTGATCAAGCAAAATGCTGCTTTAAACTCATGTATAGATAATGAACTGGCAGTCTGCATAGGAGCTTTCAAGACAGTATGATAATAAACACTGACATGGATAAATTGTCATGAGTTGAACAAAAAAAACCCTGTCAAATTATCATTTTGATGAGGATGGTGCATTTGGTTATAATGAAAACAAATGTGCTCGCGGCTCCTTGCAGCAGTAATTTTGCTGTCCAGGATGACAGAGTTAGTTCTGAGAAACTTTTTAATTGTTTTATCCACATAATGGCATACTGATCACTTTTATGTCACTGGGCAAGGAAATAATCTTAACAACAAAAGCTAGATTTCATACCAGAGGTAACAGTTTTATCTTTAATTCTTTATTTGTGGCAGCACAAATGAAAATAATTGTATAGCATGATGACTGGCACAGTGGGATCCATATTGCCCATGTGTTTGAGCTGGATAGGAGCCAATAAAGAGAATACGTACATATACATGACTTGGATTTAATATGAAGATGTTTGCAGGAACGCTGGTTGTGTGGCTGCCTAAAATATTTCCCCTGAACAGTTCAGAGGGGTCTGCAAAAGACAGCTGGGTTCACTGTAGTTCCACAGGATTCCCCTGTAATGTCTCAGCAGATTCTTGTTGCGTTATTAGCTGCCACTTATCTCCCTTAGCACTATGGATCCAGTTGTATGAGTCAGAGCTTCATTCCCAAATTTATCAATCTCCCAGAGTCACTCAGGTGGGGAGTCAAAGTGGCCGGATGATGGAGCCACTCCAACATTTTGTGTGTTGCTGGCAATAGAAACAGGTCTGCTTGAATCATTCTTTGATAGCTTGATTAGATCTGGTTAAATTTTTACTTTTGGGTTTCACTGGGCATACGTAAACTTGGTGCATGAAACATGAAAAGAGGTGGTGTCTGTTTATCTCGGGTTTTTGTAAGCAGCACTACATCAAATAAAAAACAGTGACTTGAAGTGTGTAGTCTATTGATCACATACCTGAACTGAATATGTCATGTTTTTATCATAGTTAAAAATTTGAAAGTCACAGGTGGTCATACAGATCATAAAAATAATAAGACTCAAACTACCCTAGTTTCAAAAACTTATCTTAAAATTAAGGAAGCTAAGAGGCATGATTTTTTTTATACAGCATGTACTCCTTTGGAAAACACAGGAAAATATTTTGGATTATATATATATGAAGAGAATGTCTACATTTTGATACCCCTTTTCACTAAATATTTCAGATACTTTTCTCAAAACCACAGGTGATTATAGTTATTTGGTTTAATTTAGAAAAATGTGTTTTGTTTATGCCATACCTTTCTTTGCTTTTAGTAAAATCAGAAGCTGAAGAGACCGACCAATTTCTTTGTCCTTTAAAATATTACATTGCTACTGAAACTTTCCAACACTGAACATTTCACTGATCCCCTTTTCTCTGCCATCTGTCTGATCTGGCCTCTTTCCAAATAATACTGCTTTCCCAATGGATATGCCTGTCCTGGTGCAAGAGTTTTCAGTCAGGGTAAGAAAAATTCACATTATGTTCAGTTGTTTCTTTGATAGTGCATATAAATATTGAATGGCCATGTACACTTACAGTTTGTAGATTCTAAGGTGCACACCAAAAAAACCTCTGTTTGTCAGGAACTCTGACTTCTACTCTGCTTTGTTGAAAACTTGACGCTCACTGTTAAAAATATTTGTGTGTTCTGTCATTATGTTCTGTGCTCGTTTGTTCATTTTGACAATTACTTTATTACAGTATCAGTATAATCTTTAAGAATGGATGTTTTGTGATCTGGTTGCTGGTTTAAAAAAAAAAAAGTCAAGTTCCAGATTATACACAACATTGCAGAAGTGTTAATTCAACATTTTGGAAATAGTTGTCTTATCTTAGAAGTTCAACGTGAGATGTCTTAGGAAAGAAGTGTATTTTAGAAGCTGAGCACTTAGCCAAGTGTCATTTAATGTTGGGCACAAAATCACTAATCTCTTCTTGACTAATATCTTAAGAATTTTAGATTTATTTAAATTGTATATTGTGGTCATATATTGCTTTAGTTATTGCATCATATCTAAGGACATCAACAGAGAAGTTACATCCCATAGACCTAAGAAAATGCAATGCATCATAAAAAATACATATGAATAAGCATTGTATTTTTACGTGCAAAAGTGCATTAACTGTTGAAAAGGTAGAGAGGTCTCATTTCCCCTTCTTCCTTTATGCTAGAATCACTTTCATGCTAGTAATTACATTGTGTGTTTTATAGTGAGCAATTGTAACAAACACTCATCAGGCACTGACAACTTCCTTTAAGAGGAGCATATTACATTATACTCTGAACTACGCAGATCATTTCTGAACAGTGATAGAATTTCTTTTTGAACAGTTAACTATGTATCCCAGAAGTTTCTCAGAATATCTCACACACAGCCTTTCTCTTTTCTTGGTTTTTTGTTTTTTTTTTTTTTTTTTTTTGCTACTGGATGCACTCTCACATTTAAGAGAGGACACTACTCTTTTCTTTAAGAAAGACGAATGTCTTAGGTTATCTGTAGTCCTGGTTTCAAGGAGCAATTTTCATCCATTCAATGGAAAGAGTGAACCTTTGGCTCTCAGGAACAATCACTGTGTCAGAGTCACTTCCAAATTCTTGACTAGGAGCTTGAAACACCTGTCTTCTCAGGCAGCCAGTCCAGGGTTAACTCTGAATCCTGTGCATGCTGGGTCAAGACATTGGGAGTTCAGTCAATGGTTTGAGGATACACATGGAGGGTAGCTCAAAAGTGTCAGCACTATTTAAGTCTTCTCTAAGCCATAACTTGAAGACTTGCGTTTCTTTTACAGGGCCCTTTTCTAGTGCCCTGGCAGTACAAATGTTGCATTTGCTAAGCCTGTTTTGAACTGGAATTGCAGGAGTAGTGCATGTAAGCCCATGTTCATCTTTTGACCTGTGCTGATACACTGAAGTAATAGTTGGTAAGTAAAAGCCAGGACTGGCTGAAATCAAGGCAGCTGAGGACAACAATTTCACTGCAAAGGCAGATATGATCGATAAAACTCGTATGTTAAATAGCTTCCTAATGAGTCTCTACCTTGATAATTTAAAGAGGGAGAAATAGAAAGTATAATTAATTTTCTGTTTTTCAGCTGGAATTCGAGAAGGTGTATTTCCTGCACCAGAGTAAGTTTCTATAACAAGAAAGTTCTTCCCCCTCTTCAGGTGGTTAATGTGTTCAGTATCAAAAGCAATTTACAGTTTATTATTTTTTCCAATGTCTCTGTGAGTTATCAATACGCTGTCTGAAAGATTTCCTCCCCCCGCCCAGTGATCAGCATTCAATGCAACCTGCTGGAATTGTATCTGGATTCCATTTTGTGCAATTATGGTATTGGTTTACTATGTCTTCTTTACTAAACAGACACTCAGCACCTAACTCATAGTGCAGGGTGTAGCTTTACAACCAGATGATATTTATTAGTCTGGAAAGCTATCTGGAAAAAAAGCCCCAGACTGTAACTTGCATGAAAATGAACATATTCTTATGTAAATTCCTCAAGAGGAAGCTGGCAGAATTAACAAGTATGAAAACAGGGAGTCTGCTCACTTCACCAAAGTTTGCCCAAAGACTGGGAAGCAGCTGAATTACTGGGTAATATTCATATCTTGTTTTTACTGTGAAACAGATGTACACTGCCAGATCCTTTTCCTGTGGCAAAACAGTTCCTGTGAGATTAGAATCAGGCCTTGTATTTAATAAGAGATTCACTGTTATTTAATTACATGAATGTGGTCAGAAAACAATCTTACTGACCAGAATGTGGAAATTGAATAGGACTGTGATGTTAAGCATAATGTTTTGTCACAAGTAGTGTTTTTTTGCATTAGCACTGTTGACCCTGAGCCCTGTTCTTGTAGCCACAATAACTTGCTTGCTAAAAACAGGCTTATGCATGGAATTTATTTTAAAAGGTTTTGGTCTTTTTTTTGGAGATTAGGATAGAGATGTTTGGAGAGCAGGAAATCTGGTTCACAGTACTTGTAACAAATAAAAATGTTTACCAATGCTAGTTGCTTTTGCAGAATTTTAGTTTCCAAATTAATCTTCTCAGATGTGACTAGTCTGTAACATTGGACTTATCTCATTGTTCTCGTGTTTCTGCAGTGCTTAGACTGTCACTGTGCCAAATCCCAAGGGGAAGTGGTGGCTGGAGGACAATTACTGCCAGTGATTCCCATCTTACTGCCTCTGCAAACCTGGGTGAATATGCTTGCTTCATGGATTTTGTGTGTGAGAAACTACCTTTTGCATGTCGGATGTTCTTGGCGTAGGAGATATGCTGCACGGCAGCTATAATAATAGCCTCAAAACTGTAGTCTGAATGGTCTTGTTTCCCTGTTCTTTTCCTTCCCATGCCAGTATCACTGCTGCTGAAGCTCTGTAGAGCACAGCTGCAGCATGACCCACAGTGTCTCTGCCTCCTGTGTTCGTTGTTGCCCCTACATGGCAGAACTAGCTAATCAGTCTGAGGTACCTCAGCAAAGCTGGCATACCTCCTAAAACCTGACCATACAACTGAGCCCACACCAAATTCTGTACCTTTTGCATATGGATGGCCCCTTCAGAGTTAGCAAGACCACTCAGAGAGGCTAAAGCTCAGCATATGGGTCATCATTTTAGTATGTCTTCCCCTTTTGAAAATGGCTATGCTGATCTGTGTTTTGAAATGCTGTGAAAGAGAAGCCCCTCCCACACCCAGAGCCACCCACAAAAATATTCTGAATAGCAAGGGCAGCAGAATATATCAGTCATGCTCCCTTTGCACTACCCAGACATCTGTGAAAATTTCATGCTTCTGTGAGCAGACTCTCCAAAGGACTGGATTTGGCTGTGAGTCTTTCAGGGAATACTTCATTTTTCCCCTTCTTGTGCCTTCTTGTATGTTTTTAATTGTCCTTGGTATAAAAAAAGAAAAAAGGCACAAGTTAAATAAAATGTATAAACAACAGGAGGGGGCAGGCTTAAACTGACAAAAAGCAAGAAAATCAGACTAGCTGTAAATCTGGAAATGCTGTTCTCAACTCCTAGTGTGTGCAGGAAATGCAGCACATATGGCACATCAAATCACCTGGAGCTAGGCCTCTTTGTTGCACCTTGACATAGGAGAGCAGGAACAAAGCTGAGATGCAGATTTTAACTGTCAGTTGTCTGGTAGGGATCTGCTTAAGCCTATTCTTATACTTGGCTTCCAGATCACAAATATAAGATGTTAAAAATAGAATCATTACCAAATGATCTCTTCTGTACTTAAATGTGGATAGAAGTGCATTTCTGTTGATTAAAAACTTTTGATATCAGTCTTTCTAATGTTTAAGAAATACATATGAATGTAATTGTACCTTTTCTTACAGAAAAGTTGAATTTTACTGTAACAACACTTCATTTGCGATGCTCTTTGCAAAAGCTGGTTCTGATATTAAGCTTTTAAGTGAGCCTTTCAGTGTGCCTTACAATCATTAATGAATCAGACTTTAGATAAAGACAGTGTAGGTATGGCAGCATATCATTATACAGGGAAGTAGAGTGAAGCATGAGGATATAAATATTTACTACACCTTGCACGATGTTGAGGAAAAGATAGCTCTAAGGGTAGGATGATGTTTTAACTGTTCATAGTGTATTCATCATAAAAAGGATCTCTGAAAAATTCAAACCATTCCTAACTTTTTCTCAACTTTGGTAAATATTGTTGCCTGGAAAAAATGAAAGCAAATTTTAAAAATTCAGATCATCTGATATTGAGTATTTGGCCACAGGGCAATGGTTGTTGGTTTTTGTGTTTTTTGTTGTTGTTGTTGTTTTGTTTTGTTTATTAAGCTGGATTGCTCTGTTTTGAGAAATTAAAACCAAAGGTTTTTGACTTTTTTTTTTTTGGCATCGCATTTTTCATTTATTTGGAAAAAAGAAAGAGGTTATAAATCTTCAGAATGAAAGAAAATACTTTCAGGTTGATGTCAATCCATGATTTGTTTGGGTTTTTTTTAATACAAGAGATCCTCCTCAAAGCCCCAGATGATGCTGCTTCTGCCTCCCTTCTTGCTTCTTGCTCTAGAAATTTGTTTCATCTGTTCAGCTTACTCTACCACAGATCTCTTTGGTGCAGCTAAGTATGTGCCCTGACTGTCATGGTAATGCATGTGCATCTCTGGCCAGTTTTTCTGTCAAGATTTATATGCTTGTCTGTTTCATGCACTTCTAGGACAAAATGGGTATTAATTATTATACATCAGGCTCTGAAGAGCAAAACAATTTTTACTCGTTTATTTTACAGGAATATCATCAGTACCACAGGCTAATATTGCACAGCTATATGATTAACTGGAATTTGAAACATAGAAGTGTAATATTTCAAACCTATGGGAATAATTATATGTATTTTTGGAAATTGAAATAAGCTTATGCAGAGGTTGTCAAAATAGACCTAGAAGAAGGAATCGAAAATGTCCAACAACGTGTATGCATTCAGAAGTTTTAAGAATGCTTTTTATACTTAAAAGACAACAATTCCTTAGAGCCCTAGAAAAGGGGGGAGCTGTTAAACAGTGGGACTTTGCTTCTGCACAGGTATTTTCTCAGTTTAATGAAATTTTTGAAATGTTGCTGTATATTGGGACAGTATAATCAATTTATTATTTAGTCTGTATACAAAATTAAATACAATTTTACATCTTATATTAAAAAAAAAAAAGCAGTGGGCTAAGAACATAATGCAGCCTATGCAGCATGAATTGCCAGAAAAACAATGTGTATGTTCAGTTGAGACAAGGAAAGCCAGGATGTTTTGGTTGTAATTAGCAGTTATTGGGGAGAAGGACTCTACTTTTGAAAACAGTTTGTTTGCAGTAGTTGAAATTTGATTAATCATAATTTTCCCATAATCATATTGTTGCTACAGTCTGTTTTCAAAAACTAGCTTTAGTACAATGAAATGGATTTCAAAGTTATCAGGAAAAAAGAACATTTAACAATAAGTGAGTCAAGCTGTCTCTGCCTGTGTAGGCTGTGTAGACTGATTGATGACACAAGTCCTTCTGAGCTCTGGACAGAAGGCAACTTCAGTCCAAAAGCTCCACAACTGTTTTAGTGCTTCTTTTTCTCCTGAGCTAATATGCACTGTGACAATATGGGATTTTTGGACCAAAGCTAACTTGCATTTGACTGCCCTGATGCAGAGTGCAGAACTTGTATCTGGAAATCAAACACAGTTGGATTTTCAGTGAAGGTGTTTCAGTGAAGACTTAAATTCTTGAGTGTGACCCTGACTGCTGCGGTCTCACTTTTGTGCCTGTGCTAAGCTTGTGAACTGGTGCCAAGTCATCCTCTCTTTGACAGGGTAAAGTCACTACATTATCAGGTTTTCATTCTGTAGCACTCACCTTTTTTGCCTTTTTATTTTTTTTTAATTACTATTAGATTTAAATTTTGGGGACTGCCTGAATCAGGAAAATGAATTTTGAGTTTTGATAGCTTAATTGAATAAAAGTTATTGAAGGACAACTGATTTCTTGACATTTCCCACCTGAAATCCCAGGGAGAGAGTGGGGGAAAGATTCTCAGAAACAGCACTCTCTGAAGGGGGTAAATAGGGGACAAATATGTGACTTCAAATGCCTGCAAATTCCTCACTGAGTGCCCTAGTTTTTATATGATAGAAGGTACAAGGGGTAGGCTGTCAACACTAATGCTATTTTACAAATGACACCAAAGCCAAAATTTTGTAGCTAGCCCAAACTGTTTACTAAGCAGGCAGTTGTTTTTGGGTTGTCTCAACCTGCATATTTTAGCAAAAACACCTATTTCTTGGGTGAAAAAAGAGACGACATTTTGCAGTGTTAGTGGCACATGAATGAAGCCATTGACAGTGACTGAAGTCACTTTTGCTGAAGTCACCAAAATGAAACATTTTATTGGTGAAAGATAATAGAAGCAGCTTTGATGTCTCAAACTCTTCTGCTGTTCTCTAAAGCTTTTCACACCAGCTACTGCCCTTCTCAGTCAGAGAAAACAGCGATTGGGAGTCAGAGAGAAAGGTGTTCAGTGAAGAATTTCAGTGCATACGGGAAGAGTTTCATGAGTGTCGAACATGTCCAACCCAGGAAAGTAAACACAGCCAACCAGATTGCAACAGGTTAGTAAATACAAATGCTGTAACATTTCCATGCAGCTCTTTCTGCAAAGGCAACTGTTATATGCAGTGTATCATGTTGTTTTATTATTATCATATTTTATAAGTTATTTGCCTTTCTTCTTTTTGTTTCATTTACAAAAGTTGCTTGAAATTGGTGAGTAATAGCACTGAGGGACATAAAAGTTTCCAAAAAAATGTGGAAAAGAGATGTTACAATTTAGGTAAACCAGTCATTATCAGGGTGTGTTGGAATCTGGTGGTTTTGGCTTCTAGTGTGCCTTCGGAACACCATTTTTGTGGCCTAGGTCTCCTGTAATGTCTTAAAGTTGTTGTAAACCATACCTGTACCTTGCAACAGTGCTGGGCACAGACACACCTCTAACTCCCATGAACTTTGTGGCAAAACTACCGCTGAACTCAGTAGGATGAAGAGGAAGGCTCAATTACTAGCTTTTGTCGAATGCAATGAGGTACTGATATAACTTTCTGTATCAATCTGAATTGCTTTTGTTTGTTATCCATGGAGTTATTCCTGAGCAGAGGAGAGGGAACATAAATGAAGTTATGTATTTAACATCAAGATGCTGAAATTTAGGCAGCACAGTGGAAGTACAAAATGGGCCTAACTTCCCAGTCAGCTGTGATTATTACTTTTGCACATACTAACTTTTCTTCTTTTCAGCTCATCCTTTTACCTTTCTGGTTTGTTTGGGTTTTTTTTTTTCCCCATGCAAAGTTGTCAAAATATAAACACCTTTCTATTGACAAGATACACTAATGTCAGTGGTAAAAGAAGTGTTGATATGAAAGCCTAAATTACCATGGACAAGAATTTCTGAACTATTCTAAATTATTTATTTTCTGACTATTCACAAGTATGGGCTGGCAGATAAATTCCACTCATATTCACTTTCACAGACAGCAACTTCTTAGTTCTTTTGCAGAGAAGTTGAGAGGAGAGCACCATTTTGCTCTATGAAGTATTTCATTATAAGTGTTCTGTTTGCGAGTTCTGTCAAATGGAGAAACATTTTCTTAAACCTGGAATTGTTCCTCAAGAAGGCGGCTAGTGCAGTTTTCTAACATTGTCCTACTTGGCAAATTTCTTGTAACTATTTCTGTGTAAGATAGTATGCAAAGACAAATGAAGGAGGTGAAGGTAAAAGATTGATAACCCAAATAATGCCAGCACACCTACTTCCACCTATACCAGACTACGCCGTGCATTAATAACTTGGGTTTATCGTTTTGTAAAAAAAATATCCAGACCTTCCTGTTCTTACCCAGTTAACTTGCAGGACTGGCTGGGAGGCCAGTCAAGCTAATATACATATGTACACACTGTTTTTATATATGATGGGGAGTACAGTGCTTAGTTTTGCTTTTTCTGAAAGATGAAAAGAAATCTTGTTGTTTTATTTATATTTTAAATTAACAACAAAACCTTCATTTAGTATTCTCAGTATGGTTAGCTCATATGTGACACTTCAGTCACTCCTGTACCATCACTGTGTCTTTTTATTCTAGTGAACCCTTCCACCAATTTTAGCAAGGCTACTTTCAATGCTTGATCATATGTGTATTGACACAACAGCCTACAGCTTATTTTGATTTCTTTTATTCTGTAGATTTTTGCCTGTGCAAGTTGTAATAATTCCTATGAAGCTGTCACAACCTTTTCTATCAAAATTACTTACAGATCCTGTTGTTCAGGGGTCATTGAAATGATAGATTGCTATGGTCTCTCTTGTTAATGTGTGCTTAGGGAGTCCTTCATTTACACGATAGACTTATTCAATTTTTGGTGAAACGTGATTATTACTTTTGCACAGAAGACTCATGCTCTATCTAGATATGGCTTGCTTATTTTTAAACAAGTTGTATAAAAATACTTCTTTTGAGAGTTACGATACGGATTAGGGAGTCAATCCACAAAACTCTACTTTTAACCTTACAAACTAATTGCCTTTACCTTGACATTTGAAGGACTGATGATTTCACATAGCACTGGACCGTTAGTAAGGGCTGACAAGAAGCCTAGCTGCCACAGAGGCAGATCGAGGCATGACTGCTGGCTCAGGGTGACTCTAAATCATGGGAAGCTGTCTGGGAAGTAAGCTCTGGGTCTACACAAATGAATTCCTCTTTTCACCAGCTCAGCTGTGCTTGTTACATTCCTGGCTATGCAGCAGCAGAATTGTAGTTAGAATGGTCCAGTACCGGTGGTGGAGCTGTGTATGAGAATATTTTAAGCATGCAAATGTTTGAAAGTACCAGGCGCCTTGCAAAACTGTAGTCTAAATCTAACTGGGTTTTACCCATAGCATTTTTATTCAGCCCTTTTTAAGGAGAATGCTGATATGGTTTTTTAAAACTTTTTCTTACCTAAATGCTCCTTTGATGTTATTATCTTGGTTATAATGTGCCATTTCTTGGTGAGTCATCTGTGCTGTAACTGAGTAGCGGTGGGGTGAGGATCTAAAACCGAGGCAGAAAAATAGAGAAGAAAATTCTAGGTGTAATCCTGCCAATGTTTGTTTCTGTCTCATTCTCTCTAATAAGACTATTCATAGCAGTAGGCTATACCCGCCTAAGAAAGAGCTCATAAGGTTGAGCCCTATGCTTGAGTCATGAGCCTCCTAGATTCTATAAGCAAGTGGGTGAACTGAGGTATGCAGGGAGGTTTTGAGAGCTGCTTTTATCATAAGCTCAACAACTGGTATCAGGGCTGCTGACTGCACCTTGTGCAGTATCTGTTATTTAGGGTCTTGTATTCTCAATTGTACTTTCAGCTTCAACTGGGCATATGAAACCACATACCTTAGAGAAAGAAACTAAATAAATGGATCGTATCATTCAGTTTCAGGGGATTTATCCACCCTATCTTGTAATTTTTACTTACATGAATAATCTTTATTTACACATTCTTAATTTGAATGGGATTACTTGCATTAGTGTTAATGTGAGTAGCAGGTACAGGATTAGTTCCTGTATTTGTCAGTGGTGCCAAAAGCGACAGAATTTTTTGGTTACACTTTCAATTATAATCTGAAATTAAAGAGCTTTATTTTGGAACTTGCTCTGAATAGCAAGTATTGATACTTGTAATTGCCCTCTGAGATAGAACTTTCCATACATTTGTAATGCAGGAAGCTCTCTCATTATGTGAGATTCACTTGGCAGACGAATGTTCACCAGTTAGGAACAATATTAAATCCTGCATTTCAAGAGTCAAAAGGACTGGAATCTGCTTCTAAGGTAAAATATTTTATCTATTTCGTATCTCAAAATTCTATAGTCTGAAATTACTAGGTTGAGAAACATTTTGATAAATATTTGATTATGAGCTGTGATTAATTTATATTAGAATTGTACTTTGAACTAATGTAACTCATGTTGATAGGGCCACCTGATGAGGCAGGCCCTGATCCTGAAAAATGCTCCAGGCAGACTTCCAATGAAAACTTAACTGCCTTGAGCAATTTTCAGGCCTCGGAGCTAAAATTTGACATATGTGAATAAGGGTGGCAGAATGAAAATAAATCATGCTAGCCTGTTTTGCACCCCTACAGGCTTGTTTTTTATTTTTTTTTCCTTTTTGTACTTGTATGGATTGATTTTTAAAAAATATTTAGATTTGGTTCATGTGCAGCTTTTAGCCTTCATGTAATTATACAGAAAATGTTGGGAAATTAATAATTTTGGCAAATATTCTTTTTTCAATTACAAAGACTTTTGTTTCTGGATAAATGCTCTCAACTGTTAAAATAAGCTTTCTTTCACATGGAGTAAATGTCTCCTAGTAAAGAAAAAGTGGGGAAACAAAATCTGAAGAATATGGACAAATGAGATATAACTCCTCAGCCCCAACTAAAATCAATGCTAATAACTGAAAATCTGTTTAAAACACAACCTTGCAGTAGTTTGAAGACAAGTATCAGTCATTGTGGTTGCAAATCACTTTATATGCAGGGACATATGGTGACCCTGACTCCAGTCACAGCTTATTTGCATAAGAAGCAATGGTAGACAATGAATGTAATCCTGTTGTTTGCTCACAGTAAGTGATACTGTATGTATTACCTCTCTAAAACAGGGGATGCAAAAAGTTTTGTGCATTGAAGTACCCTAGCCTTTTTGGAATCTCAATTCTCTTCTTTGTGGCCAGCTTCCTTACCGGTCTGGGAAGGTGACTCAGGGCTCTGCCACCACCTTGGTCTTTTGCTCCCCAAGAAGTATGCAAGACCACAGCAGTGGTTGGCTGCCAGTATATTATTTTTTTCCCTTAAAATTACATAAAGGATAATCACAGTCTGGCCTTGAATAAAGACCTCATGTTCTCATTTACAGTAGGTATTTCTAATGTTCAGTTTCATATTTTGTAAGCTGCTGGATTGACTTTAAAAGCAAATATGACAAGTAGCTAAAACCTGCTGTCTTCAGTTGCACTAGAAGCTGTAGCTATGTGAGAATTGGCTTGATGTCTGGAATGAAAAATGGGTACAGAAATACCCAGGTTTGGAGAAACTGCCTTTGGACATACATGAAGAAGATGGAAGAAAAGAACAATTTTTTTAGATGACCAAAGTGTGACAGTGGATTTTAGTCTTGTTGAAAAGAACACAAGATTAAAATACAGATGAATGCATTATGAGCCTAAAAGCTCGCCTGTTCTTCTTAGATATATCAGATGGTCTATAAGAATACATTGCTTTTTCAGAGAAAGCTGCTTTGTCTTATAGCTGTAGACAACCTGGCTACTACTTCAGATACAGAAACACTGTGGAAAAATAAGGAAATTATATATGAAAAATTACAGAAATAGTTTGACATACTAGTAAAAATAGGAATTTTTGTTGGATGAACAAGAGGCAGTCTGGTAGAGTTAGATAATTGTCTTAGCATCATTAATAGCTCAAGTTAGAAGACAGGATTTAGGAAATTGAAATTGATATGTCCAAATACTGAAATTAAGAACAAGATTTGCATATTTTTGATGGCAGACTCATTCACTATTCAAGACGTGTACTCATCTGCAATAGAAGAGAGAAGACCACCAATGACTGCAACGATAAAAGCAAGGGCAAAATTCGGCCATGACTCAAGGGGAAATGACTAATCTTTCTTAATTTGTTCTGAATCTGGAAGTGCAGAGCTCAAATGCTCTAACTTACATTAAAATGTCTGCTTTGTTCCCTCAACTATTAAAAGTCATAATAACATGAGATCACAAAAATAGAAAAATCTTTTAAAAGGTTATTCTTTTAAATAAGTGATTCTAAACTCCTGTTGAAAGAAGGTACAAAAAAAAAAAAAATTACACCCACCAGACCCTGTATTTTCAGAGTTGCCAGGGAGTTAGCCACAAAACTTACATTACAGTCGATGGGTGTTACTAAAATCAGTGGGAGCTGTGTACCTTGGTCTCACGTAAACTCCAGAAATTTTTAAGAAAACAACAATCGAAATAGTGGGGAAAAATATAAAGTATCAGAGTATATAATATATGAGCAAATGAGCCAAATATCTAACAAAATGAAAAACATGATGGAAAAGAGATGATGTATGGAAGAGTGGTGGCTGAATACATTGAGTTATGTAAGACTCTAAGGGAGAATTCATAGGGTTTCAGAAAAATCTTTTATTGAGAAGCTGAAGGAAAATGGAAGGAAAGCCATCAGGTATAATTGCTGTGAGGAACAGCTTCCTGCTGAGACAGAAGTAGTTTACCATCAGTGCTCTACAAATGCATCCCAACAAGTACAACAAACGTAAAAGTAGATGCATCATAAAATCAAGAGGTAGGAGAAGGCATTTATATAAGCATACTAACATACCACATATAACGGAGGAGAGACAGAACAAAGGGAGAACTGTGGGGGGAAAAAGGAAAACATGGGAGAAAATGGGCATTACACTGTGGTTGAGGAAGAAAGGAGGTGATAGGATATGGCTGGCTGAGGAACATGGGGAGCCTTGAAGAAGGGCGATTCTGATGAAAGTAATTGGCACAGGGAGAAGCTAAATCTTTACAGCAGGGATTTTTTTATCCAGCAGATATACTCAGCAAAATAACTCACTAGTTCCATAAAAAGTGTTACAGTAAAACATGGGACTTTCTCTGATCTAAATGGAAATTCAAGTTCTGTCTAATTCACTTCTGATAGATAAGATTTCAAACCTGTGGCAGGAAGTTTCAGAAGAAAAAGAGGGCGATTACAAACTGCATTCCTTTTAGTTTTACAAGATGCAGGTGCTTATGACCCTTATAAAATGGATAAAATCTCTGTCCTCAAAAGCTACTATTTAGAAATGGTCTTTCAGAGAGGCAAGCAAATAAATAAAAATAAAAAGCCATTAATAAAAAATTCCCTTTGCAAACATTAAAAAGAAGATAAGGTTTTGCAATGCATATGAAGAATGATGAAGTTAAATGTCAGCGCATGAAGCTCACTATCTGTTCCTATCTGTGCAGCTGCTGAAGTAAATAGAAGCATGTTATTTTATGCCTGTGGTGAGCTGTGTCCTAATCTCAGACTCTGGAGGAAAACCAAAGTTAATTGAAGACAAAATACTTTACTCTTAAGAGCTACACAATGGAATGTATTGCCAGATTAAGACATTAATTGTTAAAGCTTTTCAGATCTAGGAAAAATGTCCTCTTTCAAGGAAATTCAGAAACAATGAAGTCAATGTAACTGTTAGAGCAGGGAGCAAACTTAGATGCCCCATGAAAAATTTAAATTTTTATGGATAATATAATATCAGAACGTGTGAAAAGACATAAAGAACCAAGACATGAAGTTCTAACAAACGGTAAATGGACAGTTTGCAAACTAGTTGAATTGTGAATTGTTTATAGGTAACATACCTATTTACTGTGACGTTTCACTTAAAAAATTTAACTGCTAAACTAAGATGGCTTTATGCCATAAAAAGCATATTTATGAGCAGCGTTTCACACATCAAAATGGTGATTTAATACACAGGCTATCTTTGCAGCTGCACAGCAATTCAGAGGCACAATTTGGTGTTATTGAGAGACTGCATAAGCTCTCTAAACTAATGAACTTTGTACCATATGACAGTAAAAGATATTCCTCCAAGTACAAAGCAAAACAAACTACAAAAAAACCCCTAGAACAGTTTGCCAGAAGGACAAACAGCAGGAGAACACAGGTAAAGGTTCTGAATAGACGCCAAAAAGTAGAAGGCACAACAGAGATAAATAAAATACACAGTGAAGATGCAATATAATAAAATACTGTAATTTGGGCTGTCAGCATGAATGTAGTGAGTTCAGAATAGAACAAGTGAGCTTTTATGGGATATTTAAACACAAACTGCCAGAAACTGAGGCTGCTGCTGGTAATACATATTCAAATAGAGCAAACCTGTTATCGGGGAAAATTCTGTAAAATCACACTATAAACTTTTCGGGTTTATTTCTTGGATTTGTCCACAAGGCATCTGTATTGTGTCTTTTGCGGACCTGACATCTGAAGAAGTGATAGCTTCAGTGCCATTTTGACAGTATCATGGGAATAGTTATACCTACATTTACATAGTAAGAATAATTATTTTGTACTGTGAGTATTCCCATGAACAAACTGGATTGTCACAGACTCAACAGGCAGTTGCACGACAGTTAAGAATTTCTAGGATTACCTTCTATGGCATTTTTTCCAAGTGATGTTAACTGATTGGAGCATAAAGGATTTTTGTCGTCTCAGTCCATCAAGGTCTCTGAAATTACTTGGGTATGTGGAGAACCTATGACCGATGGTTGTCCAGTGCTTTAGGGCAGCTATTTTGTTTTCTGCCAGATGGTCTTCTTGGAGCTTTGTGCCACTGGCTTTTCGACCCATTGTTGTAGTGTAAGAGCTACTGAGGATAATATCTAAAAAAGCATTCCTGGCCAATGCTACTTGCAAGGCTGCAGCACTGTCTCAGATTTTTGACCACTATTCCAATTTCCTGTGTTTTGGAATGGGTCTACAAAAGCTAACACAAGTTTGAGAGTTTTGCCATTGTCCCCCAAGTACTTCATGCCTTCTTAAAAGGTGTTTTTTGGGCATGTTGTCTAGCCTGATTTCCAGTGGTACAAGATACAAAGTGGTACAAAGATCTTTCATGGTGCTGTTCCAGCCACCATTCTTAATTGTCTCTCAGAAACACTCCTACAAATTGAGCAAATACGTTTTTTTCTAATAACTATAGAAATAATTCATGTATCTATTTTCATATATGTTTTTAATGTATATAAACAGTTATATTTTCTGCTGTGTTCATTTTTCTTCCATTTATACACAAGGTACCTAGATTTTTCTATAATTTTTGTTTTCCTATATTCAATTTTTAATACCTTTATTAAATTAGTTCCCATCGTTCACTTCTTAATAATCTCTTCCTTAATGCCATTCCATTTCATGCAAAATGTTAATCCTGCATATGAAGAGGCAATAAACGTAACTGTAAAATAAGATTCTATATACAGTTCCTAATGCAATTCCTAGTTTACTTTTCAAGCCAAAAAGAAAAAAAAGCAATTATTTGGTAAAATAGAAGTTATTATAACAAAATAACTTCTGGGAAAAATGCAGGGTTCAGAATAAGATGTTTTAGAAGTTCTTTATTTTTTTGTTTATTTATTGTTTATTTATTATTATTTATTGTTCAATGAATTTTCTGCAAATTTGCAGATATTTAGTAATCTACTCAAAAGTCTTGTCACCAGTTCCAGCTTTTATCACAATTTTGCTGCTGTTCTTTCAATGTTTGATGAGGAAATTACCTGGTACAAAGAGATCTTTGAGAATCAAAGTAAGTAGGGAAAATCTCCCCTCTTTTATTAATTTTATTTTAATAATTGTTTTTTATTTTAATGATTAATTTACTTTAATTGGTTGTATTATTTATTAATATAATTGTCATGGTTTAGCCGGCATCTCAGCCCCACACGGTCGCTCGCTCACTCCCTCACCCGTAGATGGTGATATCAATTGTGGCATACCACTTGGCTGCCTTTGACTCCAGTTCGTATTGAAGTTCTAGCATGTCTGGCACAGCAGCACTCAATGGTGGAGTGACTTCCTTCAGGCCACAACAGTCTACTGTTAGCCTCCACTCTCCATTAAACTTCCGCATTGGCCATATGGGACTGTTAAAGGGTGAGTGGGTCTTACTGTTGACTTCCTGGCTCCTCAGTTGGTGAATGAGCTCAAGGATGAGGATCAGAGAGTCTCATTTGGTGCGATATTGCCACCGGTGCACTGTTGTGGTGGCGACCGGCACCTGTTGTTCTTTGACCTTCAGCAACCCCACAACAGAAGGGTCCTTCGAGAGGCCAGGCAAGATAGGCGGCTGTTTAATTTCCTCCGTCTCCAGGGCAGCTACACCAAAAGCCCACCTGTACCCTTTTGGGTCCTTGAAATACCCTCTCCTGAGGCAGTCTATGCCAAGAATGCACGGAGCCTCTGGGCCAGTCACAATGGGGTGCTTTTGCCACTCATTCCCAGTTAGGCTCACTTCGGCCTCCAACAGAGTTAGCTCTTGGGATCCCCCTGTCACTCCAGCAAAGCTGATGGGTTCTGCCCCTATATAGTTTCATGGCATTAAGGTGCCCTGTGCACCGGTGTCCACTAAGGCTTTATACTCCTGTGAGTCGGACGTGCCAGGCCATCAGCTCCACACAGTCCAGTAAGCCCGGTTATCCCTTTCCTCCACCTGGCTGGAGGCAGGACCTCTCTAGTCTTGATCATGGCAGTCACAACCCACTTCCTGTAAATGTGAATCAAAAGTCCCTCTATTACACTTAGAAATAAAATCAGTGCTTCTACTCCTCTGCCTGGGGAATTGCTTACTGGAAATTGGAGCAGCAGCTTTCCTGGAAGAGCCTCCCTGAGTGATTATTCTTCCTTGCAGTTCACACACTCGTGCCTCTAGGGTCGAGGTAGGCTTGCAATCCCACCTCATCATGTTCTCTCCGTGGTCACGCAGGTAGAACCACAGGGTGGCCCATGGTGCGTATCCTCTCCTTTGAGCCAAAGGATGCTTAATCCTAACAGCTGAGACACTACTCTGTCGAGGTGGGGAGCAGGACAGATCTTCTTTGAGTTGCTGGACCTCTTGGGATAGTTTCTCCACAGCAGAGACGAGCGAGGAAGAGATATTTGTGTCATAATCCCGGAGTCTATCAATCACCTCTGCCACCATTGGTGTCTTGTCATCTTTCCAGGACATTACTGCCAATGAGTTTGCAGGCGAAGATGGTGCGCTCCGTACAAACTTCCGCCACATGGGTCGTGTGCACTCGGCTTCATCTGGATTTTTGGATGACCGTTGATCATCCAGGTCACCATAAATCACCTCAAGCACAGCTAATTCCCTTAGATACTGGATGCCTTTCTCCATGGTTGTCCATTTTCCTGGGCAATCCGTAACATCTTCTTTAAAGGGATACCTTTCCTTCACTCTGGACAGGAGTTGCCTCCAGAGGCTGAGGGCTTGTGTTTTTTTCCCCAATTGCTTTGCCAACGCCCCCTTCCCCAGAAAGGGATCCCAGTTGTTTGGCTTCTTTTCCCTCTAGTTCCAGGCTACTGGCCCCATTATCCCAGCATCGGAGCAGCCAGGTGACAATGTGTTCACCTGAACGACGGCTATAATCTTTTTGCATATCTCGCAACTTGCTCAAGGACAGGGATCGGGTGGTCTCTATTTCATTTATGACTTCTTCCTCCTTTCCTCATGACAGCCCTGCTTTTTCATCATCCCGTTCTAAACGAGTTGACGTCCGCTTCCAATATTTCATCTTGTGTATGGGGGCAACTGATACGGGTACAGGTTGATTCTCTGAGCCAGCTCCAGTACTTGTCATGGGGTTTGAGTGACCGCAATGCCTGTCACTTTGCCTTTCAATCCAGAGACCTCCTCTTCCCCTTGGGAGCACTGAATACTGTTGAGCAGGGCGTGGTACACATGGGCCAGGCCCCAGCATGTTGCAGTTATCTGTGTCTCTCTGGAGTTCCCAGCGTAACAACATACTTTCTCCAAATATTCTACTAGTTTTTTAGGATTCTGCACTTGTTCGGGGGTGAAACTCCAAAACACTGGGGGTGCCCACTGCCCTAGGTATTTGCCCATGCTATCCCACATGCCCTGCCACTCATAAGTATCAAGCCTTGGGGCAGATCTCTGGGTCATATTCTTAAGTTGCTTAGTCAAAACCAAAACAACATGCCCAAAAACTAACAATAAGTGCACCTTAACCACCCAAGGATGTTCAAGATACAAAAAGGTTGTTGTAATAGAGGCACAGACATCATAGAACAAAGTTGCAAAGGTATTATTCTGTATTTCCTCCATATAAAATCTCTCAGAGGAGGAGGTATAATTGCAAATTGCCTCAACAAGGTGGTATCCGAAGTACAGTAACGGTTTCAGCAAAAACCCCAAATACCAGATAAAGCTGAAAACGAGTGTTTGTATAACAAATCTTGTAGGCAAAACACTACTAATCACAGCAGAACACAGCAGACTCAACAAACCAACACCAATCTTTAACACCAACTGCAAAATGGACAACATGGTGCTGTGATCAGCAGCTGTTATTATCGCCAACCCTTGAGCCCCACGTTGGGTGCCAAAAAGACTGTTGTGGTTTAGCGGCAGCTCAGCCCCACGGAGTCACTCGCTCACTCCCCCACCGGTAAATGGGGGAGGGAATCAGAAGGGTAACACTCATGGGTTGGGATAAGAACAGTTTAATAATTAAAATTAAAAGAAACAACAACAGAAATACAATGTAAAGGAGAACGAGAGGCGCAAAGCCCCGGGGGGGGAAGGGGAATGAACCACTGAAACAAACTGTACGCGATGCAGCCCCTCACGACCCGACGTCGCGCCGCAACCTGCCCCCCCTCCATATACTGGTCATGGTGTCACATGGTATGGAATGAACCTGCCATTGGCCAGTTGGGGTCAGCCGCCCCCGCCATGGCCCTGCCCCTCCCAGCCCCCCCCCCTCCCCCCGCCACGCGGCAGAGCGCGGGAAGCTGGAAAGGTAGCCGACCCCCACAGTGAGGAGAATTAACCCCTTCTCAGCCAAAACCAGCACAGTAATTCATCTAATATATCTTATTAATTAATGTAATTAATTATCCATTTTTTCCCCAGAGAAATAGATTTTATTTGGATTGGTGTTTGACATAAGTTTTAAGTATTAGCTAGGTATTTTCAATTATATTTTTACTATTCTTTACCATTTTATGTGCAGTGTCAGGAACATAGTAATTTTCTTTGCCTGTTTTCTGGATTATACCTACTGATTTTCTCTCTTACCATTGGACACATGCTATATTTTCACAGAAGTTTAGTTCCAAGAGCTTATTTTGTTTTCTGCTATGCAGTGTTTTTAGTGGTATTACTGTTCTGCAAGTACATACTTTGTATCTATTATATGCTAACTAGAGGAGCCAAATTTTTTTTCTGTTCATTTTTGCACCTTGGTGATAGAAATTAAAAATCTTTTCTCCTTGGAAGAAACATAAATATGCATAGAACAGCATCTTGATTTTCAAGCCAGCAATTACTAAGGTGTACAAGATGAAATTTTGTATGGCTAATAACTCTGTTTCTAAAGTAATTGGAAAGTAAGGAAACATTTCCACACATGCAGGAATAGCCAAATGACTTAAGAGAAAGCTGAACAGAATTCAAAATAAATCTGCAGTGGAATTTTCCCATCTTCTCAAAATGCTGCCATGGCTTTTAGAACATTGCTTATTTTCATGCATTGTCAGGTTTGGCATTCTGGTTTCTAAACAAAACCAAAATCAGAATTCTAGAAATGTCATGAGACAGGCAGTTTTTAATAATATTTCTAGCTTGATTACAAGCAGATTTCATGGGAATTTCATTATTTAGTTCATTCTGAGGAGATTTACTGTACCATTTGGAGGATTTGTGGTATTTTGACAATTCTGGCCAATATGCAGCCTTTGGAAGTTAAATATTTTTAAATTTTCTCTTTACTGATCTAGTTTGTAATGATACCTGTTGCCTGTTTGGAAATGAGGCCTTCATACTTAAGAGTATGGCAGATCACTTCTCCGTGCATTAGGATTTGAAAAAGGAGATACCATGAAAAGGAACTTGACAGAGTAGCAATAGTAGCAGGAAACAGGGAGATTTTAAAAGCCAGATACTCTTGTGAACCAAAACACAAGTTCTGGAGGCTGCTGAAATGTTCATGAGAAATTTAAAAATACTTGAAATCTGAACACTTTCTTATTTTATTTCATTGAAATTCAAATTATGTTAAACTACCACTTTAAAATGAACATGCAGATGCTCAAATTTTTTTTCCCCACAACCAAATTACCTTCTGATGAAATTCAGTGAAAGCAAAACACTTAAAGGACAAAATGGAATTAGACAAAAATTTGACAGGCCATTTCCAGTTCTTTAGAATCCCAATGGAAAATAACTACAGCAGAGATTGCATAGATGTACAAAAAAGCTGGTGTAGCTGGTGACATTTTGGCTCTATTTCCTGTCTCTAAAAGCTTAGATCTGCACATCGTTATATAAGCAATTACAGGTATACTTTGACATGAGTGACAAATATGGAAACGTGCTCATAAAGTTCTCATAGGATGCTTTTTCATTTTTATAAACTGTTCCATGAGCATTGAATGATGTTTGTAAGTATCCTCCTCATTGAATTTTTTTCATGATTTCTCTGATTTCTGCAGGGATCATGTGGAAGAGAGGGAAATTTCTTCACAAAATGTGAAGAAACTTGGTTTTTGTAAGAAAAAAATCTAAAGAGAGAGCAATTGGCTATCTTGGCAGTTACAGTAGAAATCAGATTTCAGAATGCTCTTAAAATAAGGGTAGAGTTACAAACCACATGAGACCTGGTAGGTGTCTTGTCTTCATGGGCCTCATAACTATACAAGTGTCCTTATTTGTGTTTGCAGCCCACTGTTTTTGTGTCATCCATACATTTCTTGCTGAAGTTTTGCCGAAGGAACACCCAGCAGTTCTCCAGCCTTTGGAAATGCATTTTCCTTTCTGTGGCATGTCAGAAAAGCCACTGGGATTCCTAAACAATAACTGGACTTGCCTATAGCCAGCACAAGGCCTCGCTTTTTCTAGACTGATGGATGTTTCACAGAGGGGAATGAAATAATCTCTGTGGAGCACAAAAAACTCCTCTGTCACCCAGTGTAACTTGTCCCACAGAGCCCTTGGGCATTTTGCCCAGAGGCAGAGTGTTTTGGATCTGAAGTTGCTACCACTTTGGTTACCTCCCTCTTTAGAGAGTGGATTTGGTGTTTTATGTGTGGCTTATACAATGGTAAAACTGGCAGTCTATCACCATAAATGTTTTTGTTTATTTAAGTTAAGGAATGGATGTGAGCACTTTATAAAAACATGCCAGTGACTGCAGGCAGTTTAAAATGGTCTCAGGAGTTACGAGAATCTTAACAGGCACAGAACACATTTTAAGCACATCAATCATCTGTAAGTATTGCTGTAAAATATTGTACAATGGGGCTTAAAACACTTCAGGTACTTTCTGAAGTTATAGCCACGCTGTGTACTTAGAAATGACATTGAGGTGAAATCTCTCGTCTCTGTAGAATTTTGCAGATAGAGGAAACAAATCCTATTTTGCAAAAATGTGAGAGAGTATTGGAACGGATGGATTGATATAATGAAGAAATGTACCTCTTTTAGACCCAGAATCTATACCTTCTCTGTACCCCAGACCTCATTGTAATAATTCTCTGCAATTTGCATGGTATGAAGTAATTTTAATAAGAAAGTGACACAGTAGTAAATTTCATTACATGACATTAAGGATTTCTTTTAATTGTTTTAGCAATGATCTTGTTTTATGGAAAAAATTATCTTTCACTCTAGAGATAAGCAGCAGAAGTTATATATCAAATTTCATAATTTTTTACTCCAGATAACTACAATACATGCTCCCTGAGAATCATTAGTGGTTTAAAATAAGAGAAATGCTATTTAGATTTCATTTTTAAAAAAGGATATTGTACACGGGATCTAAATGAAGTGACTAGAAGTGCAGGATACAAGGATATGGCAAAGACTTATATCTCTTGCTTTCAGGAGGCTGATGTAAATTCTGCTTCAGTATATTTTGTAGTCATGATGTGGTAACTTGAGAAAGCTTTTTAGTAAGCGTCTGATTACCTTTTTCTGATTCTGATTTTTTTCCTGCCTTTTTGTGATTCTGTAGCTTTCTGCTGTTTCTCCAAGGGGTGTAATACCTTGAGATTTTACAACATGCTTCTAACACCAAGCAGTTGCAGTGTTCTCATATTGCAAGACACACAGACTTTACAAGGTAAATAAAGAAGATTCTTTTTGACAGATATGTGTGGACAAAGACATACTAGAAAACTGACATAACCGTAATAATCTCCTCAAATCTTCAACTACACTAAACCAAAACCAAACTGTGTTCAACTATTTTTCCCAATTATCTTGTCTGCTGGATGGTTGTTACTCTGCAGTTTGTAGTTAATCGTATATTGTTGTCTTATTGAGTGTATGTATGTTTTTCTTTGAATACAAAAGGGTGACTCCTAATGCATTAATCTGTAAATGAATGGACAGAACTAATTCCTCCCATCAAGAAGTTTATGAAATCAAGCATAAGTGGTTTACGAGATTAGTAATAGATGATGAAACTTCTCTTAGTAGGATGAACAAAATGCTCTTCAAGGACTGGAATAAAATCTATTGGTGATTTTGGTCCAGTTTCCCAGAGATGTATGCTGACAAAACTACTGTCATTACTGTAGTGAGTACTGACTGGAAGTGTTGCAGCCTCCCCATAGGAACAAAAAAATCTCCTAATGGGACTTCTTCCTGCTGATGGAAATGGCATCTCAGGAACCGTGCAGATACACATTGGATTTTTCTGTAAAAGTTAATATGGACCTTTTTAATAAAAGATGTGCTGTAGGATTGATTTTAGTTAAAATGGTTCTAGTCTGCATAAGGACAGCCAGTAAAATAGGCTTTCCTAGGGTCTAAATAGATTGTTATGTAACAGGAACAAGCTGATATCATCCAGTTTTAAAACAGGGTAATGTCCACATTCAGCATTGTACCAGTTTAGCTTGCATTGCTCATGAACTAAAACTTGTGTATGTCAAATAGAAGCTATGGCAGAAAGACAAAGGAGGAGCTGCAGTATAGAGAAACTTGTCCTGCTTTTGCCCACTCATCTGTCTATGGAGCGCCCGAAATGTTCAATTTTACAGGCTGTCCTGGTGCATTTTGTTTACACTGAAAGCCAGATTCTCTACTAATGTATAAATAGGATGCAGACTCTGCTGATTTAATAAGAACAAGGCTGAATTAACTAAGAACCTGGCGTTAGATGTTCTTAAAACCAGAAGTTTGAGTACATTTGATTTTCATCCTTTTTTCTAAAGGAAAAGATCAATGGTTTATTGCAGCATAACTGGTAAACTTGGTTTTCGTACAATTGATTTATCAGGGTTTCTTGACTAAATAGCCTGAACAAAGAAGGAAGGATTCTGGCCAAAAATATATCTGATAACCTTAGAAAGAATACAAGTTTTTCTTACTCTCTTTATACTACAAATGTAACTGTAATTACAAAGTTGTGCCAGAGGCTGTGGAAGACCATCCTGTAAAGAGAAGTAGAATACATGAATTGGAGAGTTTTAACAAAACAAAAGATGCCTGCCTCAGACAGGGAGACCTTTTTTAAAATGCGGATAAAAGAATCTGAATATTCAAGCATAATGTGAAATTGGAAGTTGTATAGATAGAGCCAAACCCTTCTTTTCTTGAGAAAAAGTTGGCAGAAATCCTTTCTTCTGTCCTTTGTTGACAAAAAAAAAAAAAGAAAAAAAGAGATGTTCAATCTATGGAGTATGATTCAAGAAACAGTAGAAAAGATCCACCAGATAGTCTACATTATAGTAGGCCTGGTAAATATTTTGTCCTGGGAGTTGCTATAGTCGCTAAGTAGGTGTAAATACATAGGAAAATCAGGATTAAGTAAAAGCTAAAACTGTTTTCAAATATTTGCACTTGCTGATGCAAATCTAACTCCAAAGGGAAATACCTTTCAGTAATTAGTTCCAGATGTACTTGTAAAAGTTACAATGAAAAGGTAATTATGTTGTAAATAGTGGAAAGTCTTTTCTTCATCAAAGTGAGAATTCCTTTATTCCTGGACTGATCAGTTAGCTGGGGTAAGAAATCTACACTGGGAAGAGCAATTCTAAACTGTTACTGATTCTCTAAATTACTCTTTCCAGGACAATCAGTATTTGCTCCAGGCAGATCCTCTTTCTGATGAATGGAAACTCTACGCTGAATACATAGACCACATGATTGTAGATGGGCTGTTCAAAGCTATCAAGTGTTCTCTTCAGTATCTGACTGAAAACACTGAAACAATATTTAAATCCGCTCCTTTATTTGAAGTGCAGCTTGTTCTTAATGGCCGTGAAAGGACTTTTAAACCTTCTTTGGACTTAATGTCAATGGCAATTTCTGTGATATTATAGAGGGACTAATCAAAAACACCTATAATACTACATCATGTGTGAACAGATTTGTCAAATACCTTGGAAAAGACCCTTTTCAAGTATAGTTACTTTTGCTATGTTTCGTTTCTTTGTTTGAAGTGTAACAACTGACCCTTTCTTGAGGCATTTGAATGTAGTTGTTTTCCCAGCAGAGTCACCCCTATCCAATATTTTATGACAAGGCGGCTAATATCTCCAGAGAGGCTGTGAGGGTTTTTCCCATCTGTTCACTGTGAGCTGTCATATTCTGCCCTCCTTAACCTCTGCCTCCCTTGTTTTATGAATGCACCCGGTCATTTCCATCAGCCAGCAGCACACATTCTTTGAATGATATTGGCTAGCTTTTTTTGTAACAACTGCTGGTTCAGTTGCCCATTTGAGAGTGCCTTTGTAATACGCACTGAAGTCTGCAGCTTGACGGACTGTCTGCAAAACTGGTTCATGAATTTACCTACTACCTTTGCTTGTGTGTTGTGCACAGGCAGTCTTTGGCTTGACAGTGCATGTATTACTGAGTGTTTGGTGTCAAATGACTTCTATACCTATATTCCAGGCTGGGTATTTCTGAAGAACTGTTTGTTTGTTTGTTTATGATTATTGGCTGACTGCTCTTTTGGTGCCTCATTTCTCATCAAGACACCTGATAATGTTTCTGCTCCCAGATCTGCAAGCATCACTGAGTTTATGTATCCACAAAACTTTCCTTCTCTACAAGCTATGAGGTTAGACCCACAGACAGCAGACAAAAGTGGTTTGTGAATTACAGTGAAACACTTTTTCTAGAGATTTAATGTTAATGCAAGTGGTTTTTTTTCAAAACTATTTTTTGCCAGGCTAGCAGGACATGCAAAAATCTTTATGCAATTTCTTCTTTAGAATTTTTTTATATGAGATGGAAGCAAATATCAGTAAATAAGTAATCAAAATAACACAGTTTATCCAGGGAAAAAAATAGATTAACTGTAAGTTTGTTGCACTGTATAATAGTGAGAACTAAACAAAGGAAAGGTAAAATAACAGTTGAGAAAAGAAGGGATGTTGATAGGACAGAGGAGAATAGAAAAGAAAGCAGCTGGAGAAATGATGATGTGAGGAGATAGCAAAGGAAAAGATAGAAGAGGACAGGAACAAATAGCCAGCCACCCTGGAAACTCTGCTCCTGAAGCTCTTCTGGCTTCTGCCAGCTTGATTTTTCTCCAAACTTCATGGCAACTGATTCCACAATACTCGGAAGCAAGGATGTAAAGGTTTACCAGCACTGCCTGTTGAGTGGACAGGAGGACATACCTGTTCGTTACGAGTCCGTCACTGCTTGGCTGGCTCCTTTTAAGCTAGGACCAAAGAGAAAACAGTGGAAATAAAGGTCCTAACCTGCTTTTCCAGTCACACAGAACCATGTTCGCGTAATCTGTGCTCTGTGGATGTTGAATTTCCTTTCGTCTTTCTCCAACAGGTGATGCAGCCTGTGGAAATGGAAATTGTGTTATGAGCAACAGGCAACAGCTTGTATTTGTAAACTATGCTTCACTGGTACCCTTAGAAGCAGGAAGGGCCCCTAGTTTTGACTCTGGGCTTTAGTGAGTCTTTGCCAGCAAAACAGTATCTTCGACCCCAGTGTTAGAAAGGGTGGGGTTTGTGAGCCTCACTGACTCTCTACTAGCCATAGCAGTCCAGCCAGCTGAGATATTTTCATCATCTCTCTAAGGGATTAGAAATATGTTCATGGGCTAAAGAAAACTCTTGGTGGACTCCAGATTCCAATTTTTTGAGCTCTACTGGAAAGTGACACTGACGGTCATAAGAGTCGAATCACAACACATCTCACTAGCAAGCATTTTAAGTTAAATCAACATATTGGAGGAAGTGAGTAATTACAAGTGCAGTGTTTTGTGTCTGCCTGATGACACTAGGTACTTTGTATTTTTTATGTTAGTATGATGTGTGAAACAGAAATTAGAATCCTTGAGAAATATGTATCCAAGCAGTCATTTCCTATTAACTTGTTTCTAGAAGCAGATAGGAAACTTGCCGCTAACTGACAAGTTGTAATTGTCATTGCCATCAGTACAATATCTTGGATCTTGGCATGTGACTTGACTTTAACGACATCTTTTCTTTCTTCAATTTAATCTTTGCCTCCACCGCTTTTTCACTTTCAGGTGTTCATTTAGCATGACATAGATCAGACGGATACCCTGGGATATGTAAGTCAAGTAGATATTAAGAAGAGGAACTTGGTCACTGTTTATGTTCTGGAGCACTTTAACAAATAATGGTACTTAAAGGATGGATGATAAAATTGGCTGTGTGAAGCAGTTTCTGCTCCATAGACAATTTCTTAATAAAGGGGAGCTGGAATTCTATGAAAAGTATGAGCTTCTGAAATGTTCATGAGACTTAGTGCACTCTAAAGAGCAGGTATTTCCATTTTTTGAAGAGGTTTCTTTACTTTTTTTCTTGTGCCTATTAAGGAAATATAAAAAATTGCTTTATTTTTTTGATTTGTTTAAAAACCAGTGTTCGTAATGTTTTTTTTTCTTTAGGGCCAATATTCCAAAGAAGTTTGTGAATCTTAAAATCAGAAGGTTTTTTTAATAGTTGTTTCAAATCAAGTTGACCATAAGCCTTTTAAATATAATTGGTGAATTTAATTTAAAAATGGACCTGAATTTTTAAGGAAAACAGCTTAGGCTTAGTCAAGCTTCTCTGGTTTCTGTTTCATATATATTTTTACGTATACATACATACATACACACACACACATATATATAAAATCCTTCTCTGCATATGTATATATATACTTGTATTTAAATTCAGACAGATGGACTGAAGGATGTCTTTAAGTCCTTTCCATCCCTTTTAGTTATGAGACAATAGAGATGTTTTTGCAGGCTTTGGTCTCCCTGCTGCCTTGGATGTGTCCTTGGGACAACACGCATAACTTCTTTAGCCTTAAATTTCTTCTGGATAAACATCAAGTTCACAAAAATGTTGATATTTTTAAGGTGTTCATAATATCTTAGAAATAGTTATTTCTTCTTTGATTGATGTGGGCTGGATTTTTAGTCATTACTGTATTAAGGACTTTTAACATTTCTGTGTCATCTTTGGTATAAATTTATATCTAAAATGCACTTCAGAATGGCACTTCTCACCATGCTAAAAAACTAGAGCAGGACTGTTTAGAGCATGAGAGCTGGTGTCTAGATTGAAAATTGGCTGTGAATGGTATTCTGAAGATCTGTTCTGTGGGAGAAGAGCTCTTTGAAATTAGTGGTAATCCTGGACTCTTCTAAAAGATGGATGTGGATCACAGTGCTGTACCCATCCCCTCAGATGCCCACCTGAACTATTTCCTGCTGTCAGCCAGCATACCCCTGCCCCGGCTCTGCAGCACTGAGATCCCAAATAGCGTTATTACTCGAAATATGTGCGGTAGATGCAGAAAAGGAAGAGACGGTCAAGTGTAAATAAGTCCATGATATTTCTCAAAAATATCTTATTGTAAGCGTGAAATTAATTTTTCTCTTGTTTAGAAAGAGAAAAAAAGAGCCCACCAACCAAGCCTTGACACAATGCTTCTACATTTGATTTGATTGCATTTACTTGTTCATTAATGTAATTGATGTGTGTGGTTTGCTTTAAGTTTTCAGGTGCTCTGTGCTAATTAACTTGACATTTTCCTATGTTACATATTATTAGTTTTATTGACTGGAGAGGCTCATTCATGAAACTGGAGACAGGTTTGACTAAGACAGTATGAGGAGAGTGCACAGGTCTGAGTGAAATAATGGGGCATCCAATGGCTATACAGGACCAGGAATCCATAGATAGCATTTTCAAAGTCTTAAAACTGACATCTTTAGAATTTGTGGATAGCAGCTGCCAAAACCGGGGGTGGGGATCCTATGCAGAACTGGGGGTAAGGGTTCAACATAACATCTATAAAACTTTGGCTCACACTTAAATAGGAGAAAGAATAAAAATAACCCTAAATGAGCTTATATAATTTTTTTGAACAGCTGTTTACCTCGAACAGTTCTTTTACTGGATATATTTTTAAATATAGAATGATATCTGCCATCTGTTCCTAATTCTAAAGGTAAAAACTCTGTTCACTTAATTGGGTCTAGAATAGGGACATTGTAGATTTTTCTTAGAGTTCTCAAGTTTCATTCAAGAGACTTAATGAGAAGTGTTTATCAACGCTGAACCATCATTGTCCTCCCAGGAATCAATTGAAATGTTAGGAGAAAAACATATTTGTAAGTGGGAGGTAGTGTTTTCACTAGTCATAAGCTAAAGGCAGTTTTAAAGGCAATTTTAAACTATGGATCTCCTTTATTAATGAAACATAGATTTTAAGGCCAGACAGGATCACTAGTTTATGTGGTCTGCCTTCCTCAGAATAGGATTTCCAGACTGCACAAATATGTCCTAGAAGGCACATCTGGAAACTTTTGCTTTTATTTTTATGTTCATGCTTGCATTTCAGTTAAACCTGGGACAAAAATAATTTTTGAAACATGAACATTTCTGGTTAAATGAAAATTACTTTCCAACTGACCTTTGCTAAGAAACTCAGAGGGTACATTTTATTTTAGTTGTCATCCTTAAGACCTGGCAAACAGCTACTGTAAAGGTCTCAGTTCTGCCTCTATCCCTGAAATAAAAAGTTCTATACGTACCCTGAGGCAGGTTAAATCCTGATCCTGTGAAAAACTACTGAGTAGTCTTAATCTTGCAGGATCAAGGCATTCCTTGTTTATGCAGGTAGGTCAGGTAATTAGCAGCTTAATTACTTTGCTTGTGTGCAAACTGTTAGGGTCCTGAGTGCACTAATAGGTCTTTAATGATCCTGCCTAGCCCCACCTGGGGGCTCCACCCCACACCCAGGGGGGTCCACTTAAACTCAGCCCTGCACCTTTAGTCTCTCTCTAAGCTACATGATAGGTGTGCCTGTCTTTAAGCTTGCCTCTGGCCCTGCTTCCTGGATGACCTGGATCTGGACCTATGCTCTAGGTAGATATGTTCTCCTGGGTAGGCTCCCATGTCTGCATGCTATAGTTTGTCCCTGTCTCTCTTACACCTCCTGGCTGCATCTTCCAGAGGATGCTAAGACCTGGTTTGTTGCTGGCTGCACCTGGGGCTATTGATGAACCTAGTTAGAAGCACCGGGCTATGCTGCTATCCTTAAGTACCTGCAGGACTGTGCCCTTGGTTGGTGAGGGCATTGTCTGTGCCGGGGTGACCTTCTTTGGCTCCCCTTCCCTCTGGAAGCAGCCAGCCCTTGTTGCTCCCTGATGAGTATGTGCCTCTTTGCACACAGAGGTGCAGAAATAGTCTCCGATGGTATGTGCAAATTGAAGATAGTCTTGCAAATTTTAACTATGCTCTTTAATGTAACTTTAATTAGGGAAGTGTTGACAGACTAAAAATTGAAGCAGTAAAAATAGCACCATTATAATATTTGACCATTTCAGAATGTAAAACACTAGTTCTTTATGAATCAGAGCTTTGCTTTTAACCTGATATTTCCAGAGGACTAAAGGTGTTTCTGTAGGTTTGGGGTTTTTTTTTCCCCCCTAGCATGATTTGCAGGAAGTGTGAAGACTTATATTACATATGAAAATGGGGAATCTTTCCAAATAACTTTGTTACTTTTCAATTTTTATCTTTCATGCTACTTAATGTAGCTGAAAAATAAACTTCACCATGGAAATATCCTTTTAAATACAGTTTATAGACAGATACTTTGTTGTGACACTTATCTATGAATGCGTTGTCAGAGGTTTGGTAATGTTTATTAAACTTCTAACCAGCTTGCTTCAAATAGTGATTGGAAACCTTTCCGAGCAATATGACTTTCAAGGAGGCAATGAGGTTCAGCTGTGTCACAGAATTGTGGAATTATATAGGATTCGAAGCAAACACAAATGTTTGCAAAAGCCCTACATAAGTTTTCCAAAACAACAACAACAAAACTATCTTTCTTTGTATAGTTGCCTTTAAACTGCAGTGTCTAATTCTGCATGTTGTGAGCAAGCCTTTGTCCATACTCAGCTATGCTTGGGGCTGACTTCTTTGTCAGCAACAGGTATATCTTGTAGAGTAGATAAGCTTTTGGGATATCTGAAAGCAATGTAAGGAATATGACTTTTTGGGACCAGACTGGGGTCAAGCACACCCTTGCGAAGAGCTAGCCAGGTTAAGCAAAAGCACTTAACCCTGAGCTTGGGACTTACTATTACATTCAATTGTCACTATGTGCATTTTTGCACTCTTCTTAGGGGTGGGTCAAAATAATAATGTGTTTATCAAAACTATTATATAGTGAGTTGCATCACTGGGGTCTTTTTTTATACTGCTGAGGCTTATTTCCAAACTCAGTGTACATAAACTTGTTCTAACTAGGAAATGCAGGATATTGTAAACAAACTTTAATCATTTGCATAAATTATATTTTGCAAATTACCCCGAGTAATTAGTCCACCTTTGTTACCACATAAGGACATAGGGAAGGAATGACATAAAGTCAACTAATATTTTTCAAAAAAAAAAGGAAAAAACAAGGGGAGGACGGAAGAATGAAAGTATGGGTATGTATGTTTCTCTGTGGGGAGGGTTGCTGGCTCTGCAAACTGACAAACAATATCTACTTCTAATGTTGTTAGGAATTACCTGAAAAGTGGAAGAATCTTAGAAAAGATGGCCTTCACTGTAAAGCATGAAGTGGTACCTCTGCAGTCCAAAGAAGTGTCTGTTATCAGAAGAAAACGTGTACGTTTGGAGGTGAGATCAGTTCTGTGCTCTGAACCGAATGATTTTTCGTTTTTTGTTCTGATAACAAGCTGGTGGTAAGCTTCACTGAACTGAGAAATTGTAAACTCTTAGAAAAGGCTGTCTAAAGATAACAATTCAATGTTTTTCAGTAATGTATTCTGGATGAATCTGATAATTTAAAGCCCACTCTACCAAAATGGGAGTGATGCTTGTGTCCTCTTTATCTTCAATTATGTCTAATCTGTTTCTAACTCAAACGCGGTGCTACTGTTATCAGATCAAATATAGATTTTAAATGTTTTATGCTTCTCCACTGGGAATGTCTTAAATGTATGTGGGCTGTCTGTCAGGGCTGTATTGACTGAATCCAATAAAGTTTTAGGTAAATTTAAACGAAATAAGAGTGCTTAAAAATGAAATGGTTCATGAGATGGAACATATTTAATGAATGGCAGCTAAGGAAAAGTTATGGAGTGGTCTCCATGCATTACCTACTTAACCTCTAAGGAACCCTGATCCAATTAATAAGTTGTATCTTTCAGGTTAAACAGCATGGTTTTTTAGAAACAGATTTAAAAAAAAAGAATAAGTCATCTTTATGTTTGATGCTCAAATTCTTTTCCGGATAAGCTAAGAATAACCATTGTTTTATGACATATGTGTCACTGTCAATAGGTTGGAATACTAATCACAGTTTAAAGTGAAAATAAAATCTGCATCAACATAATTTATCAATGTATATTCCCAAGTATTCCACAATATAAGAATGAAAAACATAACAAAAAGAGCTTTCCTAACTAGAAATACATATTAGAGAAAGAGTAGCTCACCTGAGTACATAACATTTTGAATGTCCATTCTCATGACCTCTGCCTTGAGGAAGATTCGCAAGTCTCATCATAAAGCCAGCAACAGATGAATTATTTAAAAATGCATTTGTTTCTCTACCATGATCAAGAACTAAATGAAGAATCCATCTGTATTCTTTTAAAATTCTGTTGATGTAACATTGAAATGTTTCTAATGTATATTCTAATTGCAGGTTCGTTATGAACTTGAGACCAAAGTTAGAAGTCTATTTTTCATCAGTATTTTCTCCTTGTCCTTTGATTTGTCATTGGGGTGTTGTTTGGGCATGTGGGGCTCTGTGACTGCTGAATAGATCAAAGGAAGGGGAGAGGGAGTGATGTAAGTATGTGGTGTGGTGGATTTTTGTTTACTTATTTTGTTTTTTCAGGAGGTCTGGAGTTATTTGGGGAGGGTTGTTTGGTGTTTGGTTTTGGGTCATGTGTCTTCCCCCTACCTCGGCCCCAGCCTTTTCGTTCAGATCTTGATCTAGCCTGCTGGGGACCTGTACCTACTGTATGTGTTATACACATATACAAGTGCTAATCTGTAAATCAGCTGGTGAATTTGGAATCTATCTCAGGTGCACTCAGCAGAAAGGTCATTTACAGAAATGGTTTCTGCATTTGAAGGAAAAACATTTCTATGTAAGTGTGCTCTCTGGAGTTGACTAATGCTGACTCGCTACCTTACTACAGGAATATAAGGCAACGCAAGCATGTTACTATCAGGCTATGAATGCTGTGCTTTCACTGTTGCTCTTTGGTGATACCTTTAAGAACCTCTGTAAATATTAAGAGAAGCCACCAGACAAAGGGTGGTGAGGAGTCTCTGTGTCCTCACTCTTTCACGTACTACTTCAGTGGGAGAGCTGGCTGTGCTATTCTTCTAGCCTCTTTCTTTCTTGGATTCCCTTAAAAAACTAGAATGGTATTGGCAGGATTTGCCTGACATGCCTTGTTTGTGTCAGATGAGCACAGTAACTGTAATACTTCTGTAGAGTATAAACCTATCATATGTGTGGGGGACAGCTTTGTTTCCTGTGGCAGAGAAGTAGCTACAACAAAGGCACTGGCAAGAGCCTCTAACAGAAGTCATGCTACTTTTGATGGTAGGAACACAGTGTGTCTGTTAGAAGGAATAAAAGCTAGCTATTCTGACCAAATATTTCAGTATGAGTTGTCTTTTCTTTCTTTTGTTCTAGGACCGTAAAGTGATCCTTCTTTTAAACATGACATCCTACTTCCCCTACTAGCTTTCCCACCAGGATAACCAGTAATGACAAAAAAGCATCGAAAAAGTGAAGAAATTTCTGGACAAAGCATAAAATATTCACACAGTCTATATCAAGGTACTGGTAAATGATGGAAGACACAGCCTCTGCAAACTCATAAAGATATTGCTAAGTGGCCAGATGAGATGAAAGTACTTCTGGCTATATCTTTCTGAAGGGTGCATACCAGAGTAGAGGCGGCCAAAACAGTTCTTGGTTGATGCCATCTTGCTAAAGTCTGTGTCATATAGTGGCCTTTCAAGAGCAAGGCCTCTCCTGTAATGGGAAGAAAAGGTGTTCGTTGTCCTTGCTTGAGAAGAGAGAATATCACAAAAAAGGATAGAGAATTTCAGGTGTTATTGTTTTGCTGAATTTAGAGACCCCTTAGATGGTTAGTATAAGAGGAGAACAGGGGAAAAGACCCTTGGAAACTTATTATGTTTCACTTCTTTTTTACTTGTGGTTACTGCTTGTTTTTAAAATGCACCCTGTTTTCTCATTTGAATAATAGTGTATTTTAAAGCACAACTCTATTTATGAACATGTAAGCAAAAATGATTGCAAAGCAGACAAAATAAGAAAAAACAGATGCTGGGCAAACATCTATATGCTGTTTGGTGATGGTCTTTCTCCAATGATGCTATCATTTTCAAGTCTTTTCTTTTTTTAATCCCCTCAACCTTTTGAAAAACTAGAGCTCTGAACCACAATGGTAAACATTCCACAAAGTAATTGAAAGAGAAGCTTTGCTTTCCTTCTATTCTTGCCTTGCCTGTGTGTGTTAACATATATTGCATAAATATGTATGTTTTTAATAGTTAAATGAAAGAATATAGAATTTAGTAAAGGTATCTGCTTTCAAAATGAAGCCTATAGGTTTTTACTGTAATTTTCACCTTGCTTAGGCTTGCAAGAGCTATAATGGAAACATATATGGAAGGAAACTCTATTAAAAAAGTCTCAGTTTGCAGCATCATTCTTGTGACTTCAAAAAAATGATCCCAAGCCCTGCTCACTTGAAAAAAAATTTTACTACTACTTGGCCTTGAAAAGCAGTGCTATGAGAGAGTGTCAAAGTATCCCGAATGTCTTTCACATGGAAAACAGAAACACAGAATCAGAGAAATAAATGCCCTAAAGGTACAAGTAGGTGGTAATCCAGGAGCCTGATTCTTTAGCTGCCAGATTTATGCAACTAGTTTCCTCTGAATTCAGAGGTAATTGGTCATAGTCTGTCACTATAGAACGGAACCCAGATCACCATGTTATATTGTGATGGGTCCAGACAGTAACAAGCTGGGTTGGGTCCAGAGTTCCCAAGAGCTGGGGTATGTCAAGCCCTGTGTAGCTGTGCTGCTTTAAATTATTTCACAGCTAGAATCCCTGGTTTTTTTATTAATTTAGACTAGAGCAGAGCTGCCACTCTAGCATATTGCCTGGTACAAGAGCCAGGAAAGCCCCTTGGAGAGGACAAACAACTGCTTGAAGTTTGTTAGCTCTTCCTCTGTGGGAGAACCTTTGTCCTCTTTTGAACACACTAGCAGAGACAGTTGATGGAACAGGCTTTCATCAGCTGAAGTGTGATTTGGGCTAGCCCTCTGGGCAGCAGATATCTCGGTGCTGAACAGACTTGAATTGCCATCTTTTGCAAAATCATTCTGGAACAGCAAGCTTTGTCTTACCCTAAATAGCAGAACAACTAAGAGAGGTTTGAATTGGGAAGGTTGTATTTCCAAATTATGGGAAAGTTCAGATCCAAACTTAAATAACTGCACTGGTACTCTCTTTCTTAAAATGGACTTTATGGCATCTCTGCTTCTGCATGAAGCTTACTCAGGAACTCTACCCCCATGCAGGGATGCTGTGCCTTCAATATCTCTGAGACTAGCATGTTTTGTAATGTTAAAATAGAAACATCCAAGTATTGAGTTGAGCAAGACAGTTTTTAGCTTTCCTATAAATTAGCAGGTGGAATTAAGGCCAGTTATTGATACCTGAACTAGTTATTGTAGACTGTATTTACAGCCAGTGGAGAGAAATTAGGATGTTCTGGGTGTAGTTCATACAACCTACATACATAATGCCCTTCAGGACAGGATGGGTTGCATGCTATGCACTGTTGACTCTTAACTAGATCTCCACTGACTGCAAAAATGAATTGTTTCTAACTAGATTTTTACATCAATTTAGCTAACTAACTTGATAGAAGACATTTTAATTTTGTCCTGATGAAGATAAGCTTAAACATCCATGCACAGACTTTGACTGTATTTATTAACATTTGTGTAGTAGACACTACCTGCTCTAAACTTACTTTTATCCCTTTGCACTTGCAAAAAGCTTATGCATTTGTGTGCCTAATGAGCATCCAATCATGACCAAAAAATAACTGAGAACAAGACTTGCTGTTCAAAGTTGCACATAGGTAACTTTTGCAGCCTATTCTAGGTGCCAGACCCAGGAAAGAAAATTATATGTGTACACTCGGAGGACAAAGGTGTTTTTTATTAGTTTATTTATAATAAAACAGCATAAAATTGTATTAATTTGTATTAATAATACATTAATAATAATATTAATAAATAAAAACTACAGTTCTCAGTTTTTGGTGCTGCCTTACATCCGTCCTCCAGTGCCAAATATACAAATGGGTTTTCTCCGTTACCTACCTGGAAAAGGCTCTTTTTGACTTGTTTGCTCCGCAATGATCTCATTCACTGCCCTGTTAAGCAGCAAAGTGGGTGAAAGTCAGAATGCCTTTCTTTAGATTTAGTAGAAGGGTGAGCTATTAATCAGTACCATTTCAATATTGTGTTCTAAGTGATATGAATATATCTGCTGATTTTATAAAAAGACAGAAACAAACCCACTTACCTGTGTGACATACTGAGCATAATGAGTGGTTAAGTGAATGAGAAGAGGGGTAAAAATTATTCAAAAGAGGAATAAATTTCTCAAACTTTCCTAAATATCTTGTCTAATTCAAGTAGCACTTAGAAATTAATTTCCATAGTGCTATATACAGCAATTCACCTCTAATTAAACACATAGAAAATAGACTTGGAACCCCAAAAGATAGATTTGTTTAAACCAAGTCACTTAATGTTCATAATTCTGTAAACCTGTGTTCCTCTTATCCCTTCTTGTATTTTAAATACTCCCATTGTTTGCCACTTCTGTTAGTAGGCTGGATAGCAAACTGTCCAGGACAGAGATAATTTTGCTTTCATATTACTTTGCAGGCTTCATTTTTTTAAAAGAGTGTGTGTGAAAAAGAGAGTATGTGGATATGTCTAAATTCATATATACTTATAGATTTGTGTATAGCAGAATAGTTGAGGACTCCAGCAGCTTCCTGTGAAGTGTTGACAGTGAACAGACCTTCGTTTATTTGCAGAGGAAAGATTCCATCATCAGTACATTGCATGGACCCAGTATTAATAATCCTCTATCAGCTTTATGCATTACTGACCTCCACAGGCATTTTATGGGAAGGCACAGCAGGAAGAGAGATGAAGGTCAGTGCAGGAAGTGTTATTCCTTTTGCAGACAAGTAATATGTGTTTAGTTGTTGTCTTACACCACTTTTGCATATAAAGCTTGGTTGCCCTTCCTGGGAGAGCTATCTGTCCATAAGAATTTTTTTCTTGCTTATTTCAGTCTGAGGGTCAATGACAAGGAGGACTGTCAAGTTCCAGTGGGTCCATGTCATATTATAGCTCAAAACCCAAACAGAGCTATGATCATGTTGAAGTTTTCAGGGTGCTGCTATGTCCAGATCAAGACAAAATTTTGTGCATTATTCTTGCTCATTGGTTCACACAAAATAGGTTTGTCTGTGTATATGAAACCTGGGTTTGGAGATGTGATGAAAGGTGAGTTGAATCCCTTCCTGCTCCCTTCCAACAGCTGGATTTAATATATTTACTTCATGTGTTGTTTACAATTTATTAATAATTAAGTGAAGTGTTAGGATACTTGTTAACACATTTCTGTTTACCTCTTGGATATGAAAAGGCTCTGCCTCACCTTATCTAAAGAACATTAACACTTCTAAAAGTAAGGTGAGAGGAGTCAATATTTCCTTCAGCATCCAGATTAAGACTATAGGAACCACAGGAAATCCTTGGAGCAGTGGGGGATGTTTCAGTTTGAATAGACATCCAGGGAAGGTTTGAATGTGTAAAATTTTTCGAATATCTAATATACAATAGGTTTTTAGCTGGATAATAGAAAAAAATCACTAAAATCTCAAATCCTAGTGAATTTCTGTACACTTCTCTAACTGCAAATACCTTACTTCCTAAGTTTTATGATTTTTCTAATATTAAGGGTGATGTCACAGTGACTGGGGGTCAGCAGGTGTAGAACCCAGCTTCCCATGACAATGGGCACTGGGCAGCAATTCTGCTAAGTCACAGGGAGTGGCATGGACCAGAGGCACCTTGGTATATAGTGGGACCCTGGAGCGATGGCCTGACTGTTGACTGATTCCCACAAGCTTGTAAATGTATGATTGGAACTGTAGCTTGTTTACAGTAACACTGCTTTTAAGTAAAAAATATTGTGGGAGGGACAAATCCCTGAAATTAAATTTTCAGGGCAGAATTGATCATTTTGATTGGACAAACTGAGGAAATCAAGTTAATGCTCTGAATATGCTTTACATCTGCAAATCTTGTAGCCTCTTTCAAAGAAATAAATACAATCAGTGCCTATATGATAGTGTGAGCCTAGTTAAGCAAGCTTTAGGTGAGCTTTTAGGTGTTTATAGCACTAAAGCCACAGAAACATGACTTATCAACAAAGTAATACAGACATAAGCTGTGATACAAAAAGAAATAAACTGTGTAGTCTTTCTGGGCATTGTGCAGTAGGAAAACAAGTCTTTAAGTGACTGGAGATAATTCAGTTTTCCAGGCATGCTACTGCCACGTGTTGCCACAAGAAAGTGTCTGGCTTGATTCCCAGGCCTGCAGCTCAGTGCATGAATGGAGAGGATCAGGAAACACCAGAGGTATGGGGATATCTCATAAATAGAACAGGCTTGGACACAGAACAGGCTCTGGGTGTGCCTCATGTTTAGCACACATGCGGAGTGAATGGTTGAGGAAGGAACTTTGATATAGCGATTTGGGTTTTTGCTCAAGTATTCTGAACCTATGAACTCTCTTCTCAAGTAGTCTAAGAAACAATCTGAAATTATTCTGTCTGCGAACTGTACAATATTACAAGCTTAGACTTCAGACTTAGTTTAACTCACTCTGCAAAATAAGCACTAGTAGTTCATTATCATAACCCTCCTTTGGATGGAAATGCATTAGTGGTGTCTGCACGAATAAGCAATGAAGAGTAGTGAGAAGAAAAAGCCTCACACAGTACCGTGTGCACCCACAGTGTCATACTGTCTGCCTCCATTTGTACCTTTTCAGTATCTGACAGTGAATGATAACATTATTGCAATGGTATTTACCAGCACTGCTGGAGTATGAGATCTGTCATTTTTTTCTTTTCTGAATTGTTGTGCGTGGCTGTAAAAAGTGCCCGAAGCTGAAACATGTTTCAGAGGTCGTCAAGGAGGAAACAAAGTGGGGTTTTTCACTATTTTTTATGAAATTTGGCAAATCATGTGAAGTTGGAGAAGTTCCAAACCTAAATGCACGTTATTATTGATTCAGATGGGTAACATGGCTCCTGGTGGGGCTGTTTCTTGTAGTGTCTTTCAGGAGATTATACAACTGTCTCTCGTTTTCCACTATATTTTCTTTAGCCTAAAGAAAGGAGGTTTCAAAATGGCCATTTAATAATCTAGAAGAATAACCTTTGCAGCACTCCTATTTTATAACATAAGAACTATGAAAACCTGGTCTTGGATGGATTATAACGGAATCCTATCTATTGACTTATAGTTTATGATTAAGTCACTGATCTGGCTTCCAGCTTCACTTGTATTTGTTTGGAATGACAGGACTCCCTTTCAGTGGTCATCACAGATTTCTCTTTTCACCAGCTTTTCCTCAGAGGTAATTGCAGCTGTACACAAGCCATTCAGTCTCCAGGAGAGGACAAAATTTATTTTAATGTCCATGAGTGCACAGTTACCTCAGGGGTGAAGGTATTGTTGTGGAAGAATAGGAAAAGCTCCCTCTGTTCTGATGAAACAGAGTGCCTGACAAGATTAGGAAGCAAGAGATCTTCCTGATATTTATTTACTTTTTAATGGATAAGCCATTGTTCAGTTTGTTTAAATAAAAGTTGATCTAAGCTTGAGCTCAATTTATCAACAGAATCCACATCTTTTGTAAGGTTTTTTCTAAATACTTTCTATTAGTTTTAGTACCTTGTACCATAATGATTTTACCAATACACAGAAATGCAGTGACAGTACATGGGAGTATTGCAGCTAATTATTTTTCATTGATGAGATTTACTTGAAGATTTGAATTCAATGAATCCTTAGTCCCAGAGGAAAACCATATGTTTCCAAATGTCAGGTGAACTTTTAAATTCTAATCCAGTGATTTACATGTGGGAGATACTTCTAATTGTAGTTATGCATCTTGCTCAGGTGTCCACTGTGGTTGTTTTCATAGTGGAGTACTCAATTTCTCAGGAATAAAGTAATTTTATATCACTGTAGCACACTCACACAGTAAGTTACTGAAAGTAGTAGTACTGCAACATTGTTTACTGAATATATATTCCAGGTGATTTTTCCAGAGAAGGTGTTCAAGTGAGACCTTTGGGGTTTTTTGCATTAATATTGCCAGATAAGCAATTTCATTAAAAGATACAGTTTTATTTTGAACCATTACTTACACTAAAGCAGGGAAATAATTTATATATTTGCTTTCAGTTTCCCTGAGTATCAAACATTTACCTCAACTGAATTTTCTGTGAGATGGGCTTTAAACTGAAGAACTTGGGGGGTGGGATCCGTTGCGAAAACGCTCACACCAGCACGTCCAACGGGGGAGTAAGTCAGGCCAAGCAGTGTGGTGATAAAGGTTCCTTAGCTGCCTCCCAAGAGGTGAAACAGAAGAGTAATCACCTCAAGTGTATGTACACAAATGCATGCAGTCTAGGTAACAAACAGGAGGAACTGGAGCTCTGTGCCCACTCAGAAGGATACAGCATCATAGGAGTAACTGAAACATGGTGGGACAACTCAAATGACTGTGGGATCCCAATGGATGGTTACAGGCTCTTTCAAAAGGACAGGCAGGGTAGAAGAGGTGGAGGAGTTGCACTCTACATTAAGGAAAACCTTGAACATTTTGAAGTCAGCTATGGTGACTGTGACTGCCTATTGAATGCCTCTGGGTTAAAGTCAAAGGGGTCTTCCCCAAGCAGGACCTCACAGTGGGCATCTGCTATCGACCTCCTAACCACGATGATGAAGCTGATGAAGCGCTACTTGGGGCACTAAAGCAAGCTTCTGGCCAACAGAACCTGGTCCCGATGGGTGACTTCAACTACCCAGACATCTGTTGGAAGAACAATACGGCAGCTCGCATGTCATCCACCAAGTTCCTGGAATGCATAGAGGACTGCTTCCTGATACAAATGTTAGATGTGCCAACCAGGAAGGAGGCGCTGCTGGACTTGCTAGTCACAAACCGAGAAAGCCTGCTTTGTAATCTCTCCATTAGTGATAGCCTTGGCTGCAGTGACCACAGCATTGTAGAGTTCGGGATCCTGCTGAGTGTGCTGAAGGTCAGCTCTAAGACAAGGGTTCTGGATTTTAGAAGAGCAAACTTCAGTGCACTCAGGGCTCAACTGGGAGGGATTCGATGGGAAGCTTCCATGGATGATATAGGAGCTAGTGAGTGCTGGGAAGTCTTCAAGAACTCTCTCTTGGAAGCACAAAGCCAATTTATCCTCTACAAAGGAAAGGGAAATAAGCGGAGCAAGAGGCCCCCGTGGATGATCCATGACCTCCTGGGTCTACTCAAATCCAAAAGGGAAGCATACCAGATATGGAGAAGTGGAGGATTATCCGTCAAGCACTACAAGTGCATTGCCAGAGTGTGTAGAGATGTAGTTAGAAAAGCAAAAGCCCAACTCGAATTGAAACTGGCTGTAGCCAGCAGGATGCTGGGTTACATCAAAAATGCCATCACCAGCAGAGATAAAGTCATTATCCCACTCTACTCAGTGCTTGTCAGGCCACACCTGGAGTACTGTGTAGAGTTCTGGTCCCCGCTATACAAAACGGATGTGGACAGGCTGGAAGGGGTGCAGAGAAGGGCCACCAAGATGATCAGAGGACTGGGAAGCCTGCCATATGAGGATAGGCTGGGAGAATCGGGTTTGTTCAGCCTTGAGAAAAGGAGGCTCAAAGGGGATCTCATCACCATGTACCAGTACTTAAGGGGCAGCTATAAAGATGATGGAGACTCCCTTTTTACACGGAGTCCCATGGAGAGGACAAGGGGGAACAGACACAAGTTGCTTTTGGGGACATTCCGATTGGACACCAGAGGAAAATTTTTAACAGCGAGGAGAGTCAACCATTGGAATAATCTCCCCAGGGAAGTGGTTGACTCAGCCACGTTGGACACCTTCAAGAGTCGTCTGGACAGGGTGATGGGCCATCTTGTCTAGATTGTGCTCTTCGTAGAATGGTTGGACTAGATGATCCCTGAGGTCCCTTCCAACCTGTGATTCTGTGATTCTTGAAACTAATTCACCCCCGAAGAAAGCAGGAATGCATGTTCTGACTGAGCAGTACACCTGCCTATCTCAGGTTTGAAATTCAGTTCTTTCTTTTTGTTACTTTCAGGCCTCTCATCAATTAATGCTACTGAAAAAGCATCATACAGGGAGTGAACTGGTTCATGGTCTGGAATTTTAATATTTTTAAAATATGTTTTAAACTTTGAAAACAAAACAAAAAAAAATCGAAACCGTGAAGTTTAAGCATGATTCTTTCCCTATAACAAACAGAGTTCTAGCACAAAGAGTATAAATCCTTTTAGATTAAATTTCAGCATCAGTAGGTTTCAAGTTTGAACTGATATTGTTGCATTTGTATAGATACATATTTATAAATATTCACCTGCTGAGTTGGAAACCTTCCTTCCGTTTTCAGTTGCCTCAGGCTTTGCTTAGAATGTTGTAGGAGCTGTTTGTTTATTTTTTAGATTTTATAGACAAGTATTAAAGATTAGATGAAAACTCCATGGAAACAAATAAATGTTGAACACACGGAGATGAAGCTCAGAAGATTTGCAAATGTGATCATTTCCCTAATGAGCAGTGTTTTGCTACTTGAAATGATCTCCCCTGTTCTGAGTACTCTGCATTATGTAGGAGCCTGCAGCTTGTTAAATTCCCTTCATTAAAGGGTTTTTGAACTCAAAGGAGTTCAAAAATTGGGAAAACAAGTATTACAGGATTGAACTCCCAAATCTCAAAGTACTTCTGAAAACATCCTTCTGAGATCTTTTTTTTTTTTTTTTTTTTATTTTGGTAACCAACAAATTACCCAGATGGCTTTCACATGAGATTCAGAAGTCAAACTCCAAGATACATTCACTTGCCTGTTTGCTTCTTCATTGCTTCTGTCTTTGTTCACAACTGTCTGCTGCATAAGAAATGAAGAACTGTGAAGGCACTATGGATCGGGGATGTATGTTGCTTTCAGGTCAATGGTTAAGCATCTGAAAAGAGCTGAAACTTAAGAAATCAAACCTTGTTATAATTCAGAACCCAGCAATTACCAATGTAATAGTCTTTATGTTCTGGCTTTGCAGAATTTTGGGTACCTTTATTCCTGATTTGTTTGTGCCTTATTTTTAAGGTAAAGTTTGTCAGGAATGGTAAATAACACATTGGAGGACTTTCATTCTTCAGCTGCACAGCAGAGCAGTAAGATAAACAGAAAAGCATAGCTAAAGCAGTAGAAGAAATGACAATAGAAAAGTTAGGTGCTGACAATGTTGAATGTTAACAAAATCCTTACTAGGCTTAAGAGGCTACTTCAGCCTTTCTGGTACTTCACAGGAACCTATGGGGATCAAACAAACCTGGAAAGCTACAAATCTTTTTGGGACACTGTCGGGTAGGTGTTCCTCTGCTGAAAATCTCAGAGACCCTAGACGATGATGTGGTAAGGGTTTATCTCCTTGTTCCAGATTTTTAAGAAAATATGCATATTTCCTCTTTCATGCATACTATTGGAAATGGTAAGGCCAAATGGTCTTCCTCTGTTTCCTAATGTTATTGAGCTAAGCATGCTAATCACCATATGTATGGACAGAAGTATCTTTCCACTGGTTTCAGTTGGCTGTAGCTCAGGTCTGTAATAAACTTAAGGTTTATTGCTTTTATAAGACTTGAGCTGTCATCACTTTTCTTTTATTCTTGTACCAGTTCAGTTCCAAGGATGGCTTGTGGAACACGAGATGATCTGGATGCATGTCAGTAATCCAGAATCTGCTAGATGCCTCTGTACTCATACGCTATTTTAAAAATGGAACTATTAAAAAAATAGTTTTTTGGGAATATGAATGATCAGGGAGTGCAAGGACTGCTAAACACAGAAGAAACAAGTGTAGAAGGTAATAATCCTCATCCTTTCTAATCTTAAAAATTTCTGCATGTATTGGGCACTTATATTAACTTAAAGATACCATTGATTCTCCAAATGTTGAGAAGTAGTAAGTCCATGTAGGTGAAAGAAAGTCTAACTTCAGCTTCCATCATTATTTGTATATGTGAGCAGGTATCACCATAATTTAAGGCTGTTATTAATAGCTTGCAGTGTAACTTATATTGCAGTATTTGTTCTTCAGCAGAAAGTAATTTTGAAAGTAATCTGCTTCATGTCAATCTGTTTTCTATTCTCTTTGAGTAGCCTAAGAACATAATAATGAATATTTCTGCAAATTCAACTATTGAATTGTAAACAAATTCTAAAGTCAGTATCATTACCTTATGTCTATGTGACATCCTTGCCTTTTCTCTAAGGAGCAACAGCATGACACCATCAGCTGGTCTCAGTAATTTCGGAAACTCAGCGTCATAATATCTAGTCTACACTTCTCAGCTCTACTACCTCTACCCCAAAACAAACATTTCAATCTATGTAGATCCAAAATTTAATGTATTTAAAGGTAATACATATAGGATAATATTAAAATCAATTGCTGGATTTACTTTTAATATCATAGGTTCACCTAGAAAACACTTCAGGATTTTCACTGTGGTGGGTTCTTATGCTGTTACCTGCAGTCTCTTTAGGATTCTTTGTCTACAGACTCTTATGTAGAACTCCCCAGACGAGATCCATGAGCAATTCTTGCCTTTCTACCTATAAATTTTACATTGCTATTAAAAAAATTATTACTTTTTGTTTCTTTCCTCTTCTTTCTCTTGCTTGTTCACACCAAGAACCTGTGGCTGGAGTGGTAAAGACAGGATAATAAGTAAGGTAATAAATAGCATGGAACTGTTTCACAGAGAAGTGCTTCTAAGTGATTAGATTTTTCACATGTTCACACTCTTGTTCCAGAGAATTCCCATTCAGATTAGAAGTCTGATTGTTAAATTGTTGTAGAGAAAAAGTCCTACCTAGTAAGTGGTGAAAGCTGAATATTGGCAGTGAATAGGTGGCAAAAATGTTTGCTCGCTTATTAATTTAATTTGCTTTGCCTCTGTTGGAGTCGCCCAGTGTCTACTCTCAGCAGATATTCAGCTATTTTTATTTCTAGAGAAAGATGCTTGCTGAAAGAATGCTAAACTATTTAGAATATTATAAAAGGTCATTATGTATCTATATTAGAAAGTTATGTGTTCCTCTGTCAAAAAGTAGATTAAACTCAGAAATAATGAATATGGGATTTGGTGAATAGCTCAAAAATTTATATAGGTTGGGCCAAAATGAAATCTTTGGTTTTCATATTAGGATGAAAATTTTACTTTGATTTAGGGCACAATGATCAGGTCACTGAGTATTTAAATATACAGCATGGGGTAACATCAAAATGGAATTTTAAAATGTCTCAGTAGTCAGGGCACTTTCCAAAGGCTGGTGAGACAACGGCTGAGATCTGCTTAGGGGAGAAAACTGAATGGGAGTCTGTCATATGAATTTGTTTGAATGCAACTCTTTAAGCCCCAACTGCTTGAACAGAAACACTTGAATTTTACACAAACTCTTTGTAGGTTTTGGTTTCCACAGCAAAAGTCTTCCTATAGTATACCTTGATATCTTCTAATCTTTCTAATTAGAGGAAATATATTTACCTACCCTCATAAGAGCTCCTGTGGATAGGAAAGTGCTATTATCTCAATTTTACGTCTGAGAACTAAAAAGTTCTGTGATTTATCAAAGGTCAGCTGCAGAACTTCTGTGAGACAGCAAATCTTTAAGTTCTGGGCCAGCGCTTTTATTGTGCGACTAGCCTTTCTTGGAAACAAGCACTCCATTTCTAATTACAAGTCGCTTGTTACCAGTGCAATGAGTTAATTTCAAATCCTGTAGATAACCTTAATATCTTTTCAAGACAATGTAATTTTCAAGGAACTTCTTATTTAGAAATTGACAGACCAAGAATATTTTGCTGAAATGAGCTGGCAAATACTGTGATTTAAAGTAATATGAATCCATCTGGAGAAAATATGTCCTTACTGGTGAACCGCTTACCAACAGAATGATTTTGTTATATACACACTTCAGAGGAGCAATAGAAAGACAGAAGCAACTATTTCTTATTTTGAAGACTGTCCAGCTGTGTGTATGTACTCAAATGGTTTAACTTATTTGTATATCAGCAAAATGGGAATTGCTCTAGTTTCCAGAGCTGTTTTGCAGATTAGTACTTAAGGCTTATACACACTCTGGAAACACAGAGGACCCTAAAACAATGAAATTACTTTCAATTTTACAGTATCTTTCCTCTGACTAATTTGAACACCTGTTCAGACAGTAAGATTGTACGAAAAGATTGCAGTATAGAAGGTAGAATGATTGCCTCTGTTTGGCTCTATTCATTTTATTTGGTTTTGGTTTCATTTGTCATTACCCTCAGACTGATTTTGTTCCTTCAGTAACAACTAATACTTCTAACTATTTCTAACACTACAACTGTAGTATTGCTAAAAATATTTCTAAAAGGTGCTATCCTAATTTTCCTTACTCAGACGTTACCAGGCCTCTGTGGGAGTCTCTCTCCTCCATGATGCTTCTTCCTCTCTGCGGTAGTTTTACTGAAAATAATTTCTGGGGGAAATAGTTCAAAGCAGGGAAACTGTTCATCCCAGATTATTGTGTTCTTTAATTGTTGTGCTTAGCCAAATGCAAATTATTCTAAGAGCCGCTTTCTTCAATGTCTAGCAACAGATTGCAAAGTACTGAAGTTATTTGACAATGTGACCTAAAATTTGATGAGAATAAGAATCTGGCAGTATGAACAGCAGTTATATACTTTTCAGAGCCCTGTGTTTGGTGAAGAGCAGGTCAGATTACTGAGTGGTGTATTTTCTTGCCTAATGTTCTGCTGAACTAGAAAGATATGAAGCAAATAATTCTAGAAACCTTAGCCTCCCTGTCTGGACCACACTATCTGCTCCTACTAATAGGAGAAGCTCCAACAATCTTGAGATCAGAGCCAATTGGACAGCACTGAGGGGAACTCAGGGGAAAATGTGAATCTTTGTTGTCCATCCTGTTAGCCCAGAACCATTTGCCAGTTGTACAAAGCATCGTTCTTGTCTGCATTCTTTTCTCTGTCTTCCTGAGACTCACTGAAGTGTAATTGTATGCAAAGGTGATGGAAGGATAGTTTGTTGAAGCTAGTTTAGTAATCTCCAAATGAAAAGACTCATTTTTCTAATTGAAAGTATCCTCACAACTGAAGTGAAATAATTTAGTAAGCTTGAGGAGCCAGTGTAACCAAACTGACCTAGTTCTAGGAGCCAGAACAAGTGTGTACTGAAGTTTAGCAGAATTGCCTGACATGTAGCCTAGGCTTCTGAGAGGAGCAGGAAGAGTTTGGGCTCAAAAAAAAGTTGTCAAAAACAAACAAACACACACTGTGGAGTGGCATGATGCAGAGGTCCTAGTGATCAGATAGCTCAGCAGCTTATGCTGTTCTCCTGGGCCTGTACTGGAAACTGTAGTTATTTATTTTTATTTCCTACTCCTCCACAATGGGACTGGTGTCTCTGCTGAACTGTATATGCCATGACATACTGTGCTGTATTCCTGTACTTCAGCCACTGTCATCAACAACAGGATGCTCCACAATCATGCAGCAGTGTGCAATCTGAAATACAGGCTGCCTAGCGAATATGAGCCACAGAGGATCAGAACTTAACTTAGGACAGTGCAGATGGATGCAGAGGTTAGTGATGGCTCAAAAGTAAAAATATTTGACCTTTTCAAGTGGCTATTTTTTAAAAAAATGTTTTGTTCTGCAGTAAGTTTCCTGTTTTAACTATTAATTCTTATTCAGAAAGAACAGTATCAGACTTTCCTACCACAAGGAGATTTCATATTTGATCAGCTCAAATTTGGGATAGAAAAGGAAAGAAGAATTAGTAAAAAGAAAACCCACTTCTTCCTCCAGAAAAATAAATTTGTATTCATTGGGACACCTTAGCCTGCTTCTCTTAAGCACCTGCTAACCTGCTTTCTTCCCTATTCTCTTGTCTTGCCAGTGCACTCAAGTGTCTGATCTATAGGCTAGTTTAAGAGATTCCAAGAGGAAACCAAGAAAAGCCTCACCTCATTTTCCTCCTGAACTTTCTTTCCTGCCTCAGCAACCTCAGTCACTCACTCACACACAGCACTTGTACTTTTGTCTGAACCCAAGCAGCAAAAGGGGCAAGGGAAAGGTGAATGTGTTGGATTTCACTTTTTTTTCCACAGAGATTTTTTTTCCATAGTAAATGGCTAATTTAATGTTTTCAGTAAAATCCAGGTTGTCGGAAAGAATAATAAATAAAAAGACTTATCCATACACAACTGCAGGTCAGGCAGCTAGAGTGTCATCTTTCCCATGCTGCTCAGCTAGTGATTTTGACCTTGGTGTGAATGGATCATTCACTCAAGTGATGAGAGTTAATTTAGTCTTTATAATAGCCCAGAGCTCAACCTTTTCAGAGCTGTGATTGTTTCAGTGATGCCAAATTATATGCAATCACTGAGTAATATGAACAGTGATCCACTGCTGTATTTTCAGATGTAGGCCACCAAAATAATTTTTTTCATACTGGTCAGAAATACAGGCTATAAATCCAGTGAGTGTTGTACATTGCAAAGTGTATAAGCCATGTTACTGTGTAAATGGTATACTGAGAGAAAGTGAAGTTTAGGGATTTTAGCCCTTTTTTTAATGTTCTGTAACTGTTTTCTCCTTTGAGGGAACTTCTTGAGTTTCAATCTAAGTGAAATCTACATAAAATTCTCTCTCTCAGGTTCACAAACTTTTATACGTCTGTAGTTAGGGCTTGGGGAGGGAGGCATGATTCAAGAAAAGCATACCAAAAATAAATTATTTTCATCCTGCTTTCTGCAAATTCATATGAGGTTCACGTGCCACTCTGCAAGGGTAATAAAGAAAGCAATAGTATTGTCAGCAGTCCGACTCGTGGATCTGCACCTCCACTAGATAATTTTATGGTCTAAAAAATGCTGAAATCCCTCGTCGTAATAACAGGACCAAAGTGTGAAGTAGAACTTCTTAGTCAAAGGAGACTGGGTGAAAAGAGCAGAACACTAAAGTGTTTATTCATAATGAACCTGTGTTTTAAGCAGGCAGATCACAGTGTGTCTTACAAGATGGTGATCTTTCACAGTGTAATTCAAGCTTGGAGCCTGGAGGTAGGATAGAGGTTGGTCTATTCTCCAGGGGACTGAAGTGCAGTCCTCTGGCCTGCACAGGTTTCAGGTCTGTATGTTTTGCATTTTGCCATGAAGCAGGTTTGAGAAGACAGATATTCAGAAGCCACACAACCAACGTTAATGACGTTTTGTAATGGTTTTCATGTAATCGTTTTTCTATAATGTTACAGAAAATAGTATTTACATTAGGTACAATATTGGCTAATGTATTTACAAAGAACTCTGTGCAACTTTCCAGAAAAAGATAATGGAAGTTACAGCAGCACATGAGGATAAACTACAAAATCAGTGGTTGTTTGACCATTCAACGCAAAATCTTTGATGTATACTGACACTTGGTGAGCTGAGGATGTTGAAATTTCCTTCAGTAATCTGGAAGAATGGTTGGAAATTGTCTGAAAGACTGCAACTACAAGTAGGTATGTGAACCTGTTGTACACAAAATGTATAAAATTGGATATTTTAAGAGAAGACAAGTCTTATGGTGTGAATCAAATATGTGACGCCTTAGTGGTGTACAAAATTTGAATGCAAAATCTAGTGATCTCTAGAAGATGTTACATAACTTGTCCCTGTATCAGTCTATTAAGGATGTGTGTGTTTAAAAACCTGTTTCTAGCATCAGTGCAAACTTTGCTTTGTTGGCAAAGGTGGGATTCTGCATGAATCAGGTTTGCAAAATCAGGCCCTTAATATTTTTGGTAGACTCTGTCAGAAAGGTTTGTCTTGCAATCATTTAATAAATGGATTTGTGCTTATTGTTATTTTAATAGCAAACGGACTTTAGAAGGACTGTTCCAGTGTCCCCATCCTTAGCCCCTCCCCACCCCGCAAAACCCCAACACATATTCTTGTCAGAAGCATCACTTCTTTCAATAACATGCCTGGATGTCTTGGAATAAATCTAAGTAGTTGTAACTGCCAGTGGCTTCTAGGGCCATGAAAACAGGCACTTTGGGGCACCTTTTCAGTGTCACCATTCCCATCGGGATGGGGCATTATACAGTATGATGAAGGAGGCTGTTCAGGGATCCTGCTTTTCATGTTCCTCTGACACATCATGTCCAAGGCAATCGGGCCCCAAATAGTTTGGTTTTTGTTGTTGTTGTTGTTTTTTGGTGGTTTGTGGTTTTTTTTTATTCCCCCTGCATTTCCTGTAGTAAACATGACATGTATTGTGACTATTTTGGAAGCAGTGTTTAAAAGTATAGATATGATAAATTAAACATCTAGGAGCTTTATCACATGTGCAGTTTCAGACTAGCATTCCAAGTGCAGTATCAGACTAGTATTTTTCTGTTCTGAAATTAACTTCTGGGCACCAGCTGAAAAGTGTATTTTTGTTATTAAGGAATCAAATTAAAACTGTAAGAAAACAACACCATTATTAGTTTGCAAAAGTTATTTGCTTTGATTAAAAGCACCAATAAATGTGTCTTGGTTCTATAACTGCTCCATTTAGCACTTGACATATAATAGGGTGGTTTTTTTCCCCCCAGTGTAATATCTCCATTGAAATATAATTATTTTGCAGATTGCTCAACTGAATGCCCTTATAAACATGCTGTTAGGAGAACTCACCCCTGGTGATCATCAGAACATCATGACAATATGCACAATTGATGTACATGCGAGGGATGTTGTAGCCACGCTTATAGCACAGAAGGTAATTTGTTGCAAAGCAATTACACTAATGCATTTCTAAAAGCATAAAATAAAGAATAATTTCATTTGTTGAAAAGATATTCTGGTGGCTTATGTATGGCAATGCCAGAATATTTTTATTCAGTCCATTTTTGTCCTTTTATATTTGCTTTCGAGTTAGCTAATTACGTTTACCAGTTAAAGAATTACTATTTAAAAATATATAGATATTTGTCCAAATGTTTAAAGACATCCGTTAAAAATATATGCTGTAATGTGACAGCAGGTTTCTCATTAATTTGCCTCCAATTACTGATCTGTTCACAATAAATATAAAACCTCACATTCATTGCAGATAGCTTGAAAGTTTGATACACACAAAATATAAAACAGCAATTTTGTTACTTTTCAAGACACCAGTCTATTTTTTTTTTTTTTAATAAATAGGTTTTATTTCCCTACCAATTTCTGAGGTGGAGTCTGTACTGCTAACTCCTTCCGCGCATGACTTCCGCACTGCTGGCGTCTATTTATAGTAATTTGCTACTCCATCTTCAGACCGTGACCACTCAGACAGGAAGGAGGTGGCAAAGGGCACCATGCAATGTCTGCTGCCTTATGCACAGTTAGGCAGGTGAGAGATAGCTGTTGTATCTTCCACTCCTCCTGTCTGCAACCAGCTGCAAGCAAGGGATGGTTCTGACCTCCATGGGGGGCACAGAGCCCCCAGTTTGAATGGGCAGCTTCATTCCAGACTCAGGCACCTAGAGCTTTAATGTTTATTCCGGAGGAATAACACGGGAGAAGGGAAAAACTGTGTAGGTATGAATTGTGTGTGTATGTAGTATATGTCTATTCATCCATCCTCTGTATCCTGTCATCCTTCTACATGTTGCATTTTAACATATTTACTTGTAATAAAATTCACCTTTTGGCAACCCATGGCTGCCAAGAGCAAAGATTGCCTCCCCTCCCCCAATTTCCAAACACCCTCCTATCCCCATAGCAGGGAGTTCAGTATAATAATGCTTTGCTTTATTGTAAATAATAATTTTGCTGTAGGCCAGACACACAGTATTGAGGTTTCTCAGAAATCCAGTCTTTACATAAAATGACCTAAATAAAGAGTGCGAGATGTAGTCCACAATAAACTCATGAAAGTAAAAATTGGTTTACTTGAAAGAATAGAATAGGAAAAAGGCACTGTAAATTATTGTAATGTGCCATGAAACCTCCCTGTGCAGGACAATGGTCTCATAGCCTTGTTAACTGGTATTCTGTAAAACTGTGAAAAAAAACAAAACAACAACAACAACAAAAAAACCCTAAACACACTTACAGTTGCTGAACAAAATCCATTCTACTGAGCATAATCACTTTGTTGTGGTGCAATACATAATAGCAGTTGCATCGAAAATTTGCAGCAATTTAAAATATTCTTTTCACAGAAATTGTTTATCCACATTGCCAAAGCCTTTAAGGAAGTACTGATGTTTTTCATATTGTCAGGAGCAGCTGTTTCTATCTGCTGTGGCTGTCTAACTGCTAACTAGGCAGATGGCACACAGTAGCTGAGGTGTGTCTGTTGTCTACAGGACCAACTTTTCTGGCTTATAGGAAGCACAGCTGCCATGCTATTATGATGATGATGATCCTTATGTATTTCAGACATTGGAGGCCTTATATAGAGCTGCATGCTTTGAAGGGGTGATTAGGGTCTTTAGTACGCTGAATAAGTACTTAAATAATCAAACTGACAAGCTGTGTGGAAATATGGAATCCCTATTAGAATTTTGTGTAGGGATCGGGGGGGGAGGTGGGGTGTGTCTGTAAAAACCAAGCAAAATTATGTGCCACAGATACAACCATCTCAATATGTCATAGCGTGTAAACATCAGTAAAGACTACTTCAACAGCTACTAGATAACCAATAGGTTTATGAATGAATAAATTAACTCTGGACAGTTATTTAAAGAAGAAGCTGAAGAAAATATTGGACAGTTAAAACTAGAGAAGACCTCAGATTTTTGCCTCAGTTGGCATAAACTTGTTCCATAGAATATTTGAATCAGCAACACTTCTTTCCCCATGTCTCATCTGTAGTAATTAACATATTAACATCTACTTTTCTTCTAAATAACTACTTTCTTTATATTCTTATATACTGGGATATAGCATGAGAGAGCTGGAGGGGATAGTAAGGTGTGGCAGGGGCTTAAGGAAGCAACGAAATGCTGACCAGATGCTGCATTTCCTGTTGATTTGAGGCATTAGTTCATTAGACCACTAATCAAAACCATGTGCTCTGCTAACAAACCATTTCATCCCCTGAGTGCTGAAGCATGCACATGCTGTTCCCAACTAATTAGGACTTGCTCAAGTCAATGAAAAGTCTCTTGTTGACATCCATAGGTGGCAGAAGAGGCTGTCTGAGAATGTGTATCCTTGTTATTGTTTGCATCTTCGCATAGCTCAGCTAGAAATATCTTAGCTAAAATCATGGAATCAGCGTATCTTGTTAGTGTTTCTATCATGTTATTATTGGCTTGAAGAGTGTACGTTCCATAAGCTATCATGGCCTTGTTACGGAGTTTAAAAAAAAATAAAAATAACTGGGGGCACAACCAAGTTGTTGTGCATAGGTGTCTATGTTTCAGAAACCCCATTGGTAGCCTTTGTTGTCTAAAGAAAAGAGATGAAGGTATTGAGCAGACATAGAGATTGATTCATCACTTTAGCTCTAAGAGTTGAAGCTACTTGAAATAAAGAGTGGGCAATGTTGCATCGATAGTACTTATGCTGCACCACTACCGTGTGTATAGCAAAAACATCTATCTCCAAAGCTTACAGCAAGGTTTGTTCCCCATGGCAGTAGAAATGACATAATGAAATCATATTCTACAGTACTTTCCAAATAGTTACCACCCTGAAAGCATGAACAAATATAGCATGAAATTAGGGTTACAATTGTAAAACCTGTTTCTTTCTTCATTATTCATAAAAAGATTCTGGTGAAGTTGAACAGGAAACGCTGGTGGGTAATTTTTTAAAAATCATAGTCCTCTTACTTAATAGAGGAGACAGCTTAATGCAACGCTATCACTCTCCAAATATAATTTCAGAATTTTAGAAATAGTTATAATAACAATGACTTCTTGCACATAATAAAAACAGCTGAAGAGAAAAGACAGGGAAGTTTGGTCACTTAGATTTCACTAAATGGGAAGAGGGAGATAGGATCAATTATATCTTCGTAAAGCTCTGGGATCAATGTGTCAGAGAGGTGGACAAGAACAAACAAAGGAGGATGACTCATGGAGCGGAAGGCAGAAAGATAGAGCATCTTGATCAGGAAAGGACAAAAGAAATAGCCTGATTCCTCAGAAGCCAATGGAGGCAGACCTGCAAGCAAAGTACAAGGTGAGCAGTTTACAGCAATAACAAGAAATACTGCAGGGTTAGAGGATCATGTGGAGATGGTCACAGAAGAAAGCAGAAGTACTGCAGTGCTAAGGGAAAAGGTTTTCAAAAGTCACAGATATCAGAAAGCACATGGAAGACAATCACAAAGGTGAAGAAGATGAAGATCAAGGGCGGAGAAGAGGACTAATGAGCCTGGGATATTTAGAGCAAGGCAGGAGAAGCACTGGTGCCTGCTCGCGTGGGAGATGAAAGAACACAGACTGATAAATAGGAGATGGGGTTTCTTCAAGGAGGTGAAAAAAACCTGTGGGTAGGTAGTGAAGAAATCTGCCTTGATTGAGCCTGGAAGAAGTTGGTGGGGCAAAATGAAAGCAGAGAAAAAGTAAGAGTTCTTTAAGAGCATTTACATGTGGTAAGAGAAGGGGGGGGAATTCCTATTTATATTTGGAGGGAATGCTGGTATATGCTGTTCCTGGGTAAGATGGCTTTTTGGTTAGGTAGTTGGGGAAACAGCTCTATGGATGGAATTATGGAAATACCTAATGAAAGAAGGTAGAATTTTCTCATGGAGCACCACAATCAAAATGATACTGTTCTTTCCAAGCCCATTTCTGCTCTCCCTTCTCTAACATGGGTTCATATTTAGTGATCACAACTGAATACAGAAACAGATGACACGTAAAGCATTTTTGTTTTACCTGTGTGAAATATTTTGTAATTGTTTATGGTATTAAATGCCCTTTTGTTAATCTACAAAGTAACTCTTACTCAGGTCAATTGCAAAATACAGAGGAAAACTACCAGCATGAGATGACATCTGTCTCAGGCTTTGATCTGTACTCTTTCTTGTGCTGTTTAAAAAGGTGAAGCTACTTGTGCACTAGCTAAAGTGAGCAAATCAAGTCTGATGAAACTGTAATTTAACCAACAGCAGACACTTCCCATCTCCTGACTTGAGATGCTCTGCCATTCTAACCAAACAAAAATATTTTACTTTTGTATTAATTTATCTGGATGATCTCACCTTTACTAAAAATGTTATTAACCCTAATTACTGAAGGAAACATGATTCAGAGCGTGCTCTCACCTATCCTAAAGTCAATAATTTTAAGTAGATCAGAACAACGAGGCCTGATTTTTTTATGGTTGTCCCTCTACGTATCCACTTCAAGTGATACGGAGTAACATCCTCCTGCTGAAGTGGAGGGCACGGAGAAGGGAAAAAAGTTTTTTAAAGAAGCTCAGGTCTCCAAGTGGATGCAGAGCCATCAGGGCAAAAGCATCTGCTTCTCTGCCAGAGAAAACAATAAAGGACCTTTTTTTTTTTTTAATCTTCTCTTGTTGGAGGGTGTTATACCAAATGATAAGACACCTTTTTCCTCAGATAATTCTGTACTGTTAATCAGTAGCTTCTCAAACAAGCTCTCCTTTTATTCCTGTTTCAGATTATATTGTCTTGAGGTGATAGACTGATGACAGTCATTTTCACTCATATGTGATTGAATGAAGTCCCTTGGATAGTCTCTGTGCTCTCTTTGGGAGCTCACAGTTTTTTAAAATGGAAACAAGATTTCAATATACAGTCAGATCTTAAGTTGATATCAGTAGGAACCATGCTGCATCTTAGATTCTTTCCTCAAAATTATGTTTTTTAAGGAATCATGTTCTTTTCCATCTGTGGTCATCTGAAAAAAGAAATCTTGAAAAACACATGACAACTTTGAAGTGTTAAAGAATACTCATGGTGCTTTTTTCACATATGAATATACACGTAGCTTAAATTCACTCTCTGCTTTTTGTTGTAATGAGGATGGGAAAAGTCTGCCTATGTGCCAGTGCTCCTCATTTCAGCGGGAAAAAACTTAATTTTAGTGACTGTCTCTTTGTCTTAAAGGCAATATTAAAGAAAATGGCAGATCAAAGCAGAAACCGATGCGTTATTAGTCAGTGCATGACTAAGAGCTGAGTGTTGCAAGTGTGGCATTCTGACTAACCTAGCAAAAAGTATAAAACATACACTAATACAACTAACTCCGGGAAACAACTACTTAGAGTAAAAAACCGAAACCAACAAAAAGAAAGGCAAACTTAACCAGTCATCTTTTTTTTTTTTTTAGGAAACCATCTATTTTGGCACAAAGCCTGCTTTGTGAGTGGCTGCTGTTCTTTCTTTTGGTTCAAACTGCCACAGTGTGTAGAACTTTTCCTCAGGAACTCTTTGTGTTTCCTGCTGGGCCAGATGAGCCAGAAGATCAAAGGTGTCAGTTGCTCACCCTTCCCTAGTGATGCTTTGTCCTTCAGTAGTAATTTCTGGTTTGATTTTTTTTTAATGGGTGGAATTTGCAGACACATTAAGTACAATTAACTGCTAGACTTATCAAAGAATATATATTATGCTGTTTTGGCTGAGGTAATATTCTTCAGCTGAGCAAAGAAGTGTTCTGCAGAAATACCCAAAAGGTTGACTGTGCTTGTATTAAGCCTCTCTTACTAGAGTAATTGCAAAGAAAATGCACTGTGTATCAGTTATTTCACTGCTTACTACTGGTACATTCTCACTCATAATTTTTACTTGAAATTTGCCATCTAAAATAACAAACCATGGGAAAGAGTAGGCTGTGGCAGATAAATTATTTGTTTGGGGTCATGGGGACTCCATGGGGACGTATCTCAATAGTTTTGGGTCCTTTTTTGCTGTGTTTCTCAAGCTAAGCAACCAGCAGAGTGAGACAGGAGCACACAGAATCCATGTACTATATATGTACAAATGTTTAGAGTTTTTTCTCTTGATTTTATTTATTCAATGTAAGAAGGCCTATGTGAAGTCAATAAGGGCAGCATTCAGGAAATACGTGACTGATATCCTTTGACAGTGAAGTCATAAAATCAGACTGTAGTGGTGCATTTTCCTCCATAAAACTGTCTTTTGAGATGAAAGAGTACTATTCCACACTCATTAACGAGACCTTCTCTACTTCCAGGTTACAAAGTGCTCTAAAATTTTGTCAAAATAAGATGTAAGATGACCATAATAGGCAGATATTTTTCTTTCTTCAAATGTATTGTTTTATGTAACAGGCACCACTCTAGTTTAGTAAGTTGGTTATATTTTTCCCCCTTCTGGAGTCAGCAGACTGGCCCTGCAAATACTTGAGTATCTTGTCGAAGTCTGTGGTCAGCAGGAGGCAAGGAAGAAAATGTCTGAGCAAAGAAAATCATGGGTATGCATTTTTCAAGAGCTGGGCATCAGCTAGCATTCCTTGATTTTTATAAATCAACTGGAGAAAGAAGAACTTGATTCTACAACAGAGGAAAAAAACCTAAAACACACCTGGTATGAGCTGGCCAGGTGCCATAAGCGCCAGAAGCAAAAGCAGATGAGTAACAAATTGCTACTTAAAACTTGCTCCCAGTTCATCTGAGGGGCAATGCGTGGCTGAGGTCACTACTACTGAAAATTTTGTCTTGACCATAACAGACATAAAGGTTCAACAGCCAGTCCAAGCTGGTAGAAGAAGTATGTTCCCACTGGTGGTTTAAGTCCCTATCTTTGTGAGCAGTCACATTACAATTAGATTGGCAATAGCAGGGTCGTTGACCATGGACTTGAGATCAAGGCAATTGCAAATACCTAAGACAGTTAACAATGTAGATAGCTATGACCAGCTGTTCCATAAGATCACCTTTCCTTTTTTGATATAGTTGGTATGTTTTCAGTGATGATTTTGCTGCTATTTTGTACTCCAGAGTGTGTGTAAAATTGCAGTAACTTAATCAGATGAACTATGAGTTCAAATCTATTAACGTTCCACTGAATACAAGGGAAGAAGACAGCAAAGAGACTATTGTTCTGATTCACAGTACAATGAGTAAGAGGATTTAGTCTTGTTCTGTACCCTTCCGGTCCATATTGATAAATCGTATTTTGTTCTAAAGATTCTGGTGCTGGTCTGTGTTAGAGAACAGATACATAATTTGTGAAAATCGGTTATTTGGAAAGCATGCATAAGTTTTCAGTAGTTAGCTGTGTCATGTAACTTCAGTGATAAAGACTGCTTCTGCTGGTATATGAAACACATACCAAATCTAACCACTTATCTGGAAGTCATGCTGAGACATGAAGACAGAAATGACCAAGAATGTAGGGTTGTCTCTGGTAACTATGTTTTCAGCCATTCTGAGTGAATAGACTACAAGGTAATGTATTGGACTAAGACTGTGTAAAAAATCTGGCAACCTGCTAGCAACTAATGAGTTGTTAAAAAAGATGGCAGTATTGCAACCTGTGACTACCGTGCACTGAAATGATGCTGCTTTTGGAAGGAGACAAATTTTTTACAAAACTTTCACTTGTAATATTTTTGAAATTAAATATATTTGACAGCCTGATTTCCCTTAGCTGTAACATTATTTAGTAATCTAGCAGTAAGCCTAGAATTCAGTGGGATCTGATGGCACAAAGAAATACAGGGAGAAACCTTTTCTACTGAAGCTTATTTGGCTATTATTCACAGAGTATCCCTGGCTTTATGCCACTGATTTTTTTTGTTCCATATTTCCTCAGATGAAAGGAACAGTGTTTTATTCTCTATGAAAGGATAAACAAGTTATTTTGCTCAGGTCAATGACAAAATCCTATGTACCTGAAGCTTTATGTCAGTTTAGAATAAAAGGAGCTGGAAAGTGAGATAGTCACACCTCCATGTGCTTAGTTTGTTACAATCTGACAGGAGAGGCTGTTGTCAACACAGTGCTGAAGTCAGCTGAACCAGGTAATTTCATCTGCTGATGGTCTGGTCCTCAGTATTAAAAATATTTAACTTTTTATTGCAGTTTTCTCTCATTGCCAGAATGGCAATTGCAAAACTTTCATATTCCTTAATTAACAATAACTTATATCATATACAGAAGGCCTGGCTAACTGAATCTTGTAGTGATTACCAAACTGTAGGTATCAAACTGACTTTGTCTTAATATCAGCAGCCTACTGGAGAATTGTTATCAAAGTAGTGATTTGAAAGGAAGGGAAATGGAAATGCTGATTCAGAACAGACTATGGGCCAGACCAAAAGGACAGTCTTCTGTCTTTAGTGTCCTGGAGCTGAATATTTAGAGGAAGTTTAAAAATACGCATACAGGATAGGAATTGTCCAGTTGTGGAAAATGTTGTTGGTCTTTGATGATAATTGTGGAAACCCTTTGCAGCGTCCCACAGGCATAGTTTATAAGCTGAAGCATGAGGATTGATACTCCTTATGTGTTTATGACCTACCTCGAGTTGCTGCAAATGTAGCGTGAAGTCACAGAATGGGCTCCTGAGGGTCTTCAGAGGTAAGTAGTCAGTGCTATGCAATGAAGATATGGCTATTACATATAATAAATTGAAATATGCTGGACAAGTGGAACCGATCACAGGAGAGCACCATGATACACACAGTAGGCAAAACTAAAGGGCACAAGAGTGATGTCTCGTATAAACACAAATAATTCAGAGACCAAAATGCTGGTAAAATTCATCACTGGCCCTGCCCTCGAGAGACCCCATTCTTTGTTTTAAATTTAAAATCAGACTGAATTACATGAAGCTGTTGTTAGCAGAAAGAGAAGTGTGATGTTATATACAATCCTGCCCTTGCGTGCTGATTTTTCTTTACATAATTAATTCAGGAATAGTCTGATTGGTTAATTGTATACTCTTAATTTATATATCCACTGTTGCTAATGAGATTATGTATGTTGTATTACTGTAAGAAGGGAGTTGTATTACTTCTGAATCCAAGACAATGCAATAATTGATATCCTTGTTTTACTGGGCTTGCTATAAATCATTACAACATTAGAACTGGTTTGATAGATGATGATTTACCTTGTTCTACTAATTGTTTTAATTTCAAAAATTCTTGAACAAAATTAAACAACCCTTTTGCTGGACTAATGTGTGTTTTCCTTAGCAGACGAGATTAAAAGTAACTGTCATAAGCTGTGATATATGAAGTCTCATATCCATTACATAAAAATGCAGATCTAGTTTAAGCAGAGAACATGTGGTCAGATATGTGAATAATTTTATGGTAAAGCTTTTATAGCACTAGGAGTATATATGAGGCATGAGACACCACTAAATGAAGTGAGATGAAGGTAGCAAGACCATGTTCTTGTTCTGGGCTTCCCAGTACAAGAAAGACATGGACATACTGGGGCAAGTCCAGTGAAGGACCCTGGTGATTGTTAAGGGATTGGAGCATCTGACATACGAGGAGAGGCTGAGAGAGCTGGGACTGTTGAGCCTTGAGAAGAGAAGGCTCAGGGCAGATCTTTTCAATGTGTATAAATACCTAATGGTAAGGAGTAAAGAAGGTGGAGCCAGACTCTTATCAGTGGTACCCAGCGACAGGCAATGAGCATGAACTGAAATAAAGGAACTTCCACTTAAACATAAGAGAAAAATTTATTTACTGTCAGAGAAGTCAAACAGTATAAAAAGTTGACCAGAAAGGTTGTCGAGTCCCCATCCTTGGAGATATTCACAACCCAACTGGACATAGTCCTCGGCAGCCTTCTCTAATTGATCTGCTTTGAGCAGGGGGTTTGAACTAAACAATCTTCAGAAGTCTCTTCTAACCTCAGCTGTTGTGATTCTATGCTTCTGTCTGTGATGTGTGAAGTTACTTCAGGTCTGATATATGAGGTGGAGCCTTGCTCTTATGGAAGTGCTGGACTTCGGGAGTCCATTTAATGGTTGGACTCAATCTAAAGGGTCTTTTCCTAGCCTAAATGATTCTGTGCTTCTGTGGATCTCTGGGGAATAGCCTTCTCCTGAAGGCAGGCTACTTCCCAATCTCTTTAGAATAACGTGTTTCCAAAGTAAGTGCGTGCCTTAAAAGGCAAAATGGAGCCCTTTCTTGAAGGTACACTTCCTACTTATCACCCCGCAGTGAATGAATAAGTGTCCCTTTGTCATTGACCAGAAAAGATGCAATGTGCCATTAGAGTTTTTCTGCTGACAGGGTTAGCCCTCTAACATAAGTAGCAACAAAAGTACCTATAATATTTTCTGAAATCTCAGTGAACCAAATGAACTATGTTTAGAACATGCCACAAAACAGTCTATCTTGCTATTCTGGGCCCTCATCACTGCAGCTGGCTCTTTTTCTTTTTTTCCATTGCTAGTTTTAAGAATCTATAAAGGTTTATGCCAAACTGGAGTATAGGAATGCTTTTATGAACTCAGTTGCATCTCTGAAGATATGCTTTCTGTTGTGGTACTTTAAGTTAAGACACTGCAGGATGGTATTTGGCCAAAGAATAAAGGTAAATCAGAAATAAAGTGATTTTTCAGGTCTACTTTTGTGTTACCTTATGGCACAGTAACGTTTTTATGATTTTTAGGTGAGACTACTGAATTGAAAATGACAGATTTTCATAGCAGTAAATCCAGAAAAAAAAAGAGGTCTTCCAGAAAATATCAAAGATCTTTTTTGATGGTTATAAAAAACCTTCCCCCCACCCCCCCTTTTTTTTTCTGAATTATAGCATTAGGTCTTAAAGTAAAGCTACCACTAATAAGAAATAGGCAAAGGCTAGAGCTGAAGATGAAGAAACTGACATGTGGAGAGTTTGCTAGAAAGACTTGAGACAAGTAAGACTTTAAGATCAAATGGCATATTCCATTGCAAAACAGATTACAGAAGGCTGAGGGAGCTAACAGTATTAATGAGTGATGTGATATTGTGTGGGAGACGCAAAATTTTTCTTTAACTTAAAAATAATCTGGAAAGTTTCTTCCCCCTTGAATATTGGAAATATTTAAGTAAAAATGGCATATAGTGTGAACGTTTTATTAGAGGATTTTTTTCTGACTATTCCAAGAGAAATTTACCAGAAATTTTCTTGTATATATATGCTAAATTCATATTTTAATGCCTTTCTCTTTTTTTTTTTGTATCATTATTCTAGAAAAGCACATAGGCTTCCTTTTTTGAAAATTAGCTTAGTATAAAATCATTCTTTTGTGCTTATCAGATTCTGAGACATTTATGGTCTTTTAATCTAAGACAAGAAAATCTTTATTGATTTGTGAACTACTAATAGGTATTTTTTAATCTTATCTTTTTTTATTGCTGGTATTAATGATTTGTTTCCTGAACATTTTTAAGTCTGAAAATGTCCAAGTTCAAAGATTACTGTAAAACATCCCTATTGCTCATAGATATCTTGCTAATTGATTTGATGTTGTCATTAAGCCATTGATGCTTTTGATCTATGGATTAAGCACAAATTTTCATAATCAACAACATAGAGGATGGTGGCAGTACAACTCTGTCTCACATGTTCATGTTTTCTTTTCACCCTGCAGAACTTATACAATGGTGATTTCAGACTTCTATGTGAAATAGTGTTGACATCAGAAGAGCTGCAAATTCAAGGAGACCTGTGAGCAAGTTAATCTGTCTCTACACATTGTATTATATCTAAATGGGTGCTGGAGGGAAAAAAAATAAAGTTTCTGGTAATGCTGCTGCTGGGCAAGCATACTAAAGAATTTGGGGGGCAGGGTAGTATCCATTAGAAATGGACTATAGAGGATTCCCAGCATATTCAGTAGCAAGAATGTGAGAAATACTCTTGGCATTGTACTTGAATGCCAGCAGCAGTAAGAGAGAAAGCAGGCAAGTCATTAGTGTACACTCCTGTATGAGCTCAGGTCTTGATTATCTCTTTCCAGTGCCTTCAGAGAGTAGAGGAAAGGAGGCTGCTAAAAGACCTGTCCTTTCTGAGAAAGCTGGGGTGCATAATTATATAGGTTTACCTGGCCTTTTCCAAAGGGACAAATGGCACCACTTCTCGAGTCCCTCTCCTTACTAGTCTTTCTGTTCTTCCCCTTTTCCTTAACTATCAATTTTTGTAAGTGCAACACTTTTAAAGTCCTTCCTGGGGCAGAGAATCAAGCATATCTGCTTGTGTGAGGGAACTGGGTCTCCCTTGCTTCCTGACACTGATAACTTCCTGAAGTAGCTGTGGAGAGTGAGAAGATTCTGCTCAGTTTCTCTGTTCCATAAAAAAATTCCTCTGGTCTCAGTGAAATGCACTGTTCAATCCTACCAGACTGTACTTGGTTCAAGCTTTGTGCAACATTTTTCACGTGAGCGCTCAGGGTCAAATTCAGAGCAAATATAATCAGACCCTTACTAAATCAGCTGTCCTGCTCACTGTAAGTTTGATTTTGATGTAAGACCATTGGCCTTATGTCTGCATGATAGAGAGTTTCCTATGCATGTGGCATTGCCTGATGCTCAGATGAGAACATCGTGTCAGACATGTTTAATCATAACAGTGTTTATTCCTTTTGCTGAGAATGCACCCCCTTCATGACAAATGTATGTAAATGCTGAGACAAAAATAGCATTTGACAAGATAGTTGGGTATGTTTCATTTTATTAACACATTAGTCAACTTATTCTGCTCAAAGTAATATGTGAATAGTAGATATGTAAAGATTAGCATAATTTTTTCAGTCAACATTTGTTCTGCGAGATTTTTTGATTACATTATTTTAATTAAGCAATAAGACATGACAAGCATGGGATTTCACGGTGAGAATAACACTCCTCGTAAGGTATTATAAAGCATGTGGCTGAAAGCTGAACAATTTTAACCATTCAAAATATGCATTAATGATCACTCTAGACTGAGTAAAGTGCCCTTTGGTTTCTTTTATGAAATATATATTATTGAATAAGGGAAGTTTTTACTGGCCATAGCCATCAGGGCCAAGACTTGCTCTCAGCCAGTGAGAAAGCTCCATCTCTGTTCTAAAGCCTTCTGTGCTGTCTCTGGGATTAGTTTGCTCATGACAGCACAGTGTAACTTTTAAATACATTCAGGGCACATCATACTGTCTGTGAAGGAAACCAAATGTCCTCTTTGGAATCGCATGATGCAGTAGGTGTCACAAGTCAGAAATAATGAAGGTAAATGAGATTATGGACCCAAAGAAAAGTACATATTTTCTAAATAACACCCGCTGGTCAGAGATTAGGAAAGTGCAAATGTTAAAAAACAACAAACCAAGCAAACAAAAAAAATCCCAAACCAAAAATGCTTTGTGTATAACTTATTTTGTGTCTGATTGCATTGGTCTTAAGATATAAAGTAATAAAATGCTAGAGATAATGTCTGTTTATTTCAAACAGTCGTCACATATTTCTTGTACACTTTTACTTACAGCTGCAAACTAACTTGAACTTCTGTTACCAGGGTCTCAAAGTAATTGAATGTCTTGGTTGTGACTGTGTTCCTGAAATGAAAGGACTGAAGTAAACCTGGAGCTTATAGAGCTGTGTTGGGTTTTGATATTACTTTGTGGATAACTAAATAGGGAAGAGCAGACGATAATTTCTGGACCTATAAGCACGCTGCTGTCATAGCTCTGCTAAATCCTCACTATTTCATAAAATGTTTCATTTTTGTTGTTGTTCACTCAGTGGGGTTTATTAGTCCTACCTATTTGTAATAATTATGTAACTATTTACTTGAGCATCAGTAAAAGGAAACCCAAGTAGCTCCTGGTTGTTCAGTGTTAAAGCTGCAGCAAAGGACCCGGGAATGTCCTCTACCATCAACTTCTTATGTTTTGTCACCATTGTGGAAAGTCACTCTATGGTAAGTGAAAGGTGATATTCTCTCCTTCCTCCAAAATCAATCTTCTTGTAGGCATATAAGATTATTCCAGCAGCCAGGTCTGAATAACTAGATGGAAGAAAGCTTGAGATAGCTCTGAGGCACCTATTGGCCTTTTTCCACGTAACAACTCCCCCCGCCCCCCCCCCCGCCTTTTTTTTTTATTTACATATATATGTTATTTCTTTAAATATTCATGGTTTTTTAATTCAAGTCTGTTCAGGGCACAAGCAAAGTGGTGAACTATATTACTACATTGCCCAATTGATTTGCTTATATTGAATGTAAACTGTTCTAGGAAAATCTTCCAGATGTTCTAGAACAGGTTAGACCTCTAGACTCAGATCAGGAAAGACAAAGCATTAGCTTGAAATTCCTTACAGAGTCCACGTAAGACTGAAATATTAGAGAGCTGACTTGGTCTTGTTTTTTAAGGAGGTCTCAATATCACAAAATTTAAAACGTATAATGTCACCAGAGATGATGTGCTATATGTGACAAAGAAGGAGACTGAACCAGAATCTCAAGGCTAAGTCCTTTGAAAGGTTGAAATCTCCTGCCTGAATGTAGGTGTAATGGAAAGAAGAAATTGGTTATTCTCAGGATGCAAATGTATGCTTCAAATGATGAAAAAACTTTAGAAGAATTACTGATTTCATTAATCTTATGCCATTCATTGGCATCTAAATCTTAAAAGTCCTGTTTGCAGAAAGAAGCTAAACTGTGAACCCAGTTTGTTTCTTGTATTGACCTTAGTAGTTAGTGTGAATGTGAATTTACTGTTTCTACATACAGTAAAGGTAATACATACATAAAGGTAATACAAGTGTGATGAGATAGGGTTAAAAAGTGTCATGAGATTTGATAAGCATTCATGCATTTTATCTGACTTGGGGCATTGAATCCATGGAAACATTGGCTTTTACACATCATTTTCTCATTCACAAAATTAAGTAATTACATCCTGGGAGAAATGCACTGGCATTGAATATACACTATCCAGGCTATGTCATCACAGGTAGCAGATTGAGTTTAACTAGCCATATGGATTGTAATTGTCTAAGTATGATTAATTCATAATGTTTGTTAATTTTATGCCCTATATTATGGTTTGTTATTATAATGTCAGTCTTTTCTCTCTTTCATTGTTTCCTTTTAATCTAGGTTTTGATGAGAGCCCTCAAGGGATTTTAATCTTGCTATGATACTGACTAATGATGTCCTTATATTCCTGGGTCTCATCAATAGCTTGTTCCCCTTGCTGGAAGTTTCACAGAAAAGGGTTCTGAAGTTAGAACAGATGGTGCGTCAGTCCATTGCAGAACTCTGTTTGCAGCCTGAGGAAAACTTTATATTGAAGGTGGAAATAATGGTTTTCTGCTTAGCTTATTGTAAATTCTAAATGGGGTGATTGAAGACTATAACGATCACTGTTGTTTGATGCCTATGAGTTTCAACATCTGGCTAATGCCTTTACTAGCTGTAACAGAAAAGGCACCATAGGTTTTTCTGCTTCTTTCTCTTTAATAGATTATAGCATATGTATATATATGTTTGTACATACACACACAAATACATAAGTTTGTATGTATATAAAAGTGTATATATTTATAGTTATATGGAAATCGGTGTCTATATTAATATCTGATTTGCACAATAGTGACATGGAATATTACATAATAATATAACATTTTCATGCCAACACTGGGCTTCCTTCTTTCGTTACCTGAATTTAATTTCTACTTTAACAATTGGAATTGTTTTAAATTGCCTTTATCTACTCTTGCCTACATACCAAGCCATTAACCCAATGTAAATTAACAAAATTGGCTTTGCCTCTCATATAGCGTCCAAGAAGGAATCATGAGTGACACTGACAGAGCTGGTCTTTGTAAAGGAGACTGAAGAACACCTCCTTCGAAGTGATGGACCTCATTACACCAACTTCTGTCATACTTGACTTTTCAGCAGGTAATTCACTAAATCAACAAAGTCACTACTCTGTTTTGTCACTGCACTATAACTGACTTGATGGAAAATTGTTAACAGACATTGTGATTGGAAAATAATGTTTTCACAGAGAATTAAAAAAGTTATTTCACTACTTACGTTGTTTATTTGCTTGGTTGTACTTTAATCTAGATAATGACAACATTTTAGGAAGCTTCATTTTAGAAATTCAGATGGTATTGTCTTAACTTATTCAGCAGCTTGGCCTGGTATTCTTGAAACAAATTGCCAAAATCTCTAATAGCATTATACTTCTGGGTTTGGTTTTGGGGGTTTTTTTGGTTGGTTGGTGTTTGTTTCAGTTGTGGTTTGTTGGTTTTTTTTAACAGTCTAGCTGTATTCAAAAATCCATGGGAACGTGTACAGAACTTTAGGCATGTGCTGTGACTGCTTTGATTTCAATGGAACCTTAATCACAGGCTTAAAACACCTAATAAAACACTCAAATAAAATACTAGAGTCTGATGGTCACTATTTAACTTTGTCACGGGTTTTTGCCTCTGAAGATGTGATGTTTTGTTGGTTTATGCCATGTTGGTCTAGACAATTAATTCTTCAGGCCAGGCCTATAAAGTACCTGTTGATAAAAAGAGTGGTCAAAGCGTTAAGCTTCTGATTAAGGCTATCAGAATCTGACACATTAATTATCCTTAATTGCAGTCTATATCATTTTTCATGAAGAAAAGTTCATGAAGCATATGCTGCTTATAGTGAATTTGCAATTAGTTTTTAACTAACGCCAAGTCTGAGATCTGAAGTTGCATGACATTAGAGCCTTCATCTTTCTTTTTCTGTAGCTTTGTAATTTCAGAATTTTTTTTTATAGTAGAGCAAATGTGTGCTTACACTGAGGTTTTTTATAATACAAATCTGAAGAGAATGGCTGTGACAGGTGCAGAAAAGGATTGAGAATCATAGAAAGCATTTGAAATAACTATGCACGAAGTTAAAAAACTTATCTTTCTGTATTTCTTCATTTTCTTCAAATCGGCAGTGTGTTTGTAACTAATGCTACCTAATGTCAGCCACAAGAGGCTTTACGGATCTATGCAAGTGATTTATATGATTGGATGGAATAGAAAGATGCTGTGACAGTAGCTTGAAGTTCAAAGGACAATGCTGTTCACAAAATAAAAAATTGGCGTAACTACTGTGATTCCTATTAGCTGCTGGCTGATCTTTGTCCTTTTTTCTTTCATATTTTTTAATACTGTATGTTGCAAGTCATTTTCCTATACACATCAACACATAGATTTAATTTCTGCATAAACAAGTTTTATATTGGACTGATATTTCCTTTTATCTTCTTCACGGATGCAGTGAAATTCATAGCAACACCCACTAAGTAAGGTTTGACACATTAATTTCCTTTGCAGGGAAACAGTAATAGTGGCATAAAATGCCCATTCATCAGTAAAATAAAAACACTCTGATTCCAATGTGTTAAGCTCCCTAAACAGACTTATATGTGAGATATATGTATTGCTGTAGTGATCACCAAGGCACATAAAGTATAAAGCAATACATAGTAAAGCATCTGTGGCTTGGTGAGTGGCCTTTCTGTTCCACATCTGTCTACCATGCTGGCTAGTCGTGCCTCTGTGCCTTCCCCAAGCATCACTCTTGTCTCACATCGTGACTACAATGACTGAGATAATTAGCAGAGTTGCTAATGTTTCAAAAGACTTGATATCAGACTCAGAGAATCTGAGTAGCTGGCAGATTGGAATTGGCTGCCTGAGCTTCTCAATGGGATGGAAAGTAATCAAAGAGGAAGACTGTCAAAAGTACTAGAGGAGGGATGGCCAATGCTACAAATATGAATAAAACAGCAGCCGGTGCTGTTGCGAGTAGCTAGACCAGCTGATCATCCATTTGCTACAGAATTCTCAAAAACTGACTGAAATCCAGAACAAGGTTGTGTTAGGCTTGAATTGCCCTGTTATCTGATGATCCAGTAACAGACTTGCCAGACGGGGAGAGAGAATAAGATAGCAATTTGCTGCATGGCAAGGCCCTTGTTAGGTTTTTTGTACTCTTTGCCCTCTTGACTGTTTCCCCTACCTCTTTCTTTACTTTTATACCACTGTTTCATGACTCTAACATCTGAAGGTCTTATTGGGCTTGCTTCACTCCAGGCATACAGCTCACCCTTCTGCCTGCAACCCTTGCTTGTTTATTCATGCTGCCTGTTGTGGAAACTCTAAGCTATTTTTTTTATTTTGTAGGTTCTTCCCAAGAAAAATGGTGATGCATTTAATGATTTTGTGTGTGTGTGTATTTTTAACTGGCCTAGGATCAGAGATCTCTATGGCTCATCTGAGGTCCGAGGCAAGCTGATCTCCATAGGGTATTCATCAATTCTGGTAAATCAGATCTTGCAGTATGATTGCAGAGACTCTCTGCTGCATAGGTTTACTATACTGAGTCCTATTAATATGCATGGCTGTACTATATTTTAAGATCATAACATTTTCTCGAAATTGCAGCAGGGCTGTCTGCCTTATGTCAGGAAGATATAAGCGTTAGGGTACTTAAGGTCTGACTTTTTTTCCCATGTGTTTAGAACATATCTAGATTCTTTTTTAGTCCTTCTCTTAGATAAATACCAAGTGATCTATATAAAAAAAGCACTGCTGCAAAGAGCATGGCTGGGCAGTAACTGCTTTGAGAGGACTGTGGGCACTTTATGATAATCCTTTAAGTTAGAAACATCTGAAAATTTTGTGTCAACACTAGCCCATCCTTGTCTACATAAACAAAGCCATAATTTGAGAATTTCCACTTCTATATATCAGTCAGCTCTTTCTGAAGTAGCTGAGTTTAAACCTCTGGGAAGGAGACAACCCTTCTTTGAACATATTACTCCTCCTCCCCTTAAAGAAAATCTTGAGAATAAATGGAGGGGGGGGGGCATGCATCCTTAATACAAACCTGGGGTTTCTTTTTACAGCTTTTACTGCTATAAGGGTGTTTGTAAAATACATCTGCCTGTGTCAGTTTATCAGTAATCTTCAATTTTAAAATCTTGTGGCTTTTAGTTCTCACAGTTAGAAGTGCTGCTGGCTGTGACAGTCTGTGTGGTTGGAAATGCTGGAATGGAGAAAAGTCAGGTAAAATAAATTACGCTTTCAAATACCCTTCAAAAACACCTGTTTTGCTTGCCAATTGCTTGGGTTTTTTTAAGGGAAATATTTTGGTAAAACAATGTGTGTTTCATGTTCAGCAGTTAAAAAGCATTAGCAGCGTAACCTCAGAGTAGAACAACAGATTCTATGATTCGCAGTGTGAACTCTACCCAAGTTGAATAGAATTGGTGTTTTATACAAATTTTGGGGTTTTTTTTATAGATTAGGTAAGGTGAATGTTACCTATATTGTGATGGAGATTATTTTTAGGGGATGTGTTTTTCTTCTTTTTGTTCGTGCATTTTCTCTGCACCTCATATAGACATCAGTTGGTGCTTTGTTTAATATATTGTTCTCTTTATTGTTTATTAAGCCAAACCCTTGTAAACAAACACTAGAAACAGGGAAAATCTGTCAGAATACATTTCAAGTATCTTGAGTTCAGTGCTAACATTCTAAATTTTAATTTTTGTCTCTTTTTCTACTTATATTTTCTGAACCTGAAATGGTCATAAGTCATTAACTTATTTCCAATTCATTTCCAGATAAAGAGAGAATGTAGCTATGCTCTGGCATTGTTCTAGTCATTAGACTAAAGGTGCTGCAGGAAACCTATACCAACACAAAGTTAATGTCATTATGGAGTGACGTTAACCTTAAGACTGCCAATGTGAATATTTGGGGTTTCTTCATCCTTCAGTGTAGGAGTTGGAAGTCTTTAAGATATCTTCAAGTTTAATTGGATAAATGAATGACTAACATATTTCATGATTATGGCCAAAGAGAGTCAACCTTCTGACTTCAGCTGAAAGGCCCATTTTCCTCAACTGAAAAAAAAATAGTCTGCCACAGTCAGTGACAGCCTGAAATAGATTGTGCTTGTTGGAGATATTGACCATAATCAACTGAACCGTTATGGACAATAGTGAGGTCAGTGAATCGTATTACTAGTACTTCTGTGCAATGGACACTTTACATCAGTTTCACAAACACCTTTTCTTTACATTAGTGTAATCAAAATAATTGTAGTCATGATCAGAATGTAATACACGAATAACTACATAAATGAAAATGATACATATGCTATATAAGCAATTGTCCAATGCATAGAGCAATCAAATGCATAGCTCAAAAACCTTCGTTTGTATGGTGGATCTCAAAATGGGAATTCTTCTCTCTCTACACATATGTTTAGTGTTTTCTGTGCGGTGCCTGTCATTTTAACAAAAGTGACATGCAGAGTAAAGTGGAAAGGTCCTGTTTCAACCTGGGAAGAGGGTGGGGCAGACAGCTGAATTGTTCTGTATTTTCTATGAAATCTTAATTGATTAGACGATCACCTTTATTCACCATAGAAAGACTGTCTTTCTTTATGATGGATACAACAGCAGGAGAGCAAACTGTTGGAATTGATATACTTTGTTGCTTATCTGAAAGGAGATTTTTTGCCCTAATTTTGCACAATAGTAGAAACTTCCTTTAAATCCCATTTTCCTAACCAGCGCCTAGAATAGCTCTTGTTGTTAGATTCTAAGGACTCTATTGTGGCTTTTAAGCCAGAGCCCGCAGTAGGGGTTGTGGAGGGATGCACCGCCCCCAAGAAACTCCTAGAGGGTTTATACTTGAGGACAAATCTTATGATAGAATTTAAAAATGGAACAGGCCATTGTAGATCATCCAGTCCTCCCATCTGCCAGCGCAGGATTTTCCCTCCCAGATATTCTTAATGTATTGTTCAATGTAAAAGTCTCAACTCTGGGAGTTTCCAAAGCTTTGCTTGGAAAATTTTTGCCTCCTTTTTTCCCTCAGAAGTAGGAGGACACAGCAGCAGCCATGACCATGTCTTTTAATATATATCTGTGCGCACTTTGGACTGGCTTCTGCCTGCTGGCTGGTGTGAATAGGGGGCAGATGGGTACGACTTTTGCCTTTACAGTCTCCAGATGACTTAAACACACCACGTGATCCCTGTGCCCTAGGAGGAGATTTGTAACTGCCTTAAACCATCACCTGTTCTTTAATGAATGTCTCTGATTTTGTAAAGTGTGATCTAAAGTGTAATTTCTCAGCTCTGTAATGCAGTGAAGTTAATTTGTGGTTCAGTCAGAAAATTTTGTCCTAATTTTCTGGGTGGTGATTACTCTCCCAACCAGTGAAATTGGCTTGAATGTTCCAGTGCATTTTGTTTACTGCTTAAAGGCTGATAAAAATCCTGTGTATTATTTCCTTTTTTGGGGAGTAATAATAGTGCATTCCTCAGTCTTGGTAACTGTTGATATTTCAATCTTCCAGAAGGATTTTGAAATATTTCAATTATCAGATATTTTGAAACACTATTGAAAGTGTTACTGGAAAGCAGACACTGGATTTTCACACATAATTCAAATCTGTAGTGCAGATGAGACCCCAGTTCTGCAGAAATCATCCTGTGTTTGACATTGTTACACATAAACAGTACTGTCAGATTTATAAATATGAATCCATGGGATAAACACGTTAGCACTGAAGTATGTTGGGATTTGCACTTCAGACAGTGCCTATGAAATCTCCAGTGGCTTTGGATTAGTGTTATGAGTAGTGTAAATGGGATTGTGTTCTGTAGGGAGAAGTACAGGAAGTCAGTGATGGACAAAATCTGCTAGTAGTGACTATAATAGAGAAAAACCTGAAGGCACCATCAAGATTAAATTTCCATTGATGTATTTTCTAGTGTTCCTTGAGAATCTGTATATGAAACAATATGAAGTCTTTAACCAAAGTGATCAGAGTTTAGCATTGAGCAAATACAGGTTAAAGAATTTTTTTTCCCGCTTTCAAAAGAATGGTTGTAAGTCCTACTTGTCTGCATGTTCTTAAGGGGGGAAAAAATTCCTCTAACACAGGACCAGCAAAGAAAATCTGAGGGGCAAGGAAAACTATGTAAGTAGAGGAGGTAGAAGCAGATGAAAATCTGGTTAAAATGGAAAATGTCCCATTTCCTTCATCCCATGATGTGCAGTAGACCTGATGAATCATAAAGATGTTTTCTTTTAATGCACATTGTGCAAGATATGCAGGGCATAGGGATTTATTTGTTCAGATGACAAACCACTGTAGTGGTTGGTTTTACCTGGGCACTCAATGGGCCTTCTTCAAACATTGCAGCTACTTAAAAACAAGTAGGGGGCCATGACAATAAGTTCTTGCCTTTTTTGGTTAAGTTCTATCAGTACCCAAGTAATGAAGGTATTTCACTAAGACTTCCAGGGCTTGAAATTAACCATTTTTGAGCAGCAACTTTAGGTACAGTATCCAGGGGCGACACTGTCTATGGGAATACACTTGACTTAGGCTGAAATCCATAAATAAAACTACCAGATTTTGTAGTCTAGCTTACTACAAAAGGACTGTTTAATTTTATGTGCAAAGGTATTTTCCATTTTCAAAGCTATAGATAGACTTAAGTTAGGAAGGTCACATTTCAATGTCTAAAGTTCTATGCCAGTTTAATTAGCTGTCATCTGGCTTTCTAATAGTTTCAGAATCTGATTTCACATATTCTAATTTGATTGCTGTTGTGCCTGGGAAGAACCACAGAGGAATACCTCTTCCAAAAGACAGGTGAATTTTAGACCTGTTCCTAACAAGTATTTTCCATCCACATCATTGTCCTGCTTCATTTTTTGCCACTTTCATGTTCCAGGTAGAGAAAGTATACCAGGCATTACATAATTCCTGAACACAGTTTCTCTCCAAAACATCTTTCAGACTGTGTGGCGCTCCACTTCCCGCAAGGCAGGGCAAAGGCTTAATGGTTATAGTGGACTGGGAGTAAAGATATAGGTGCATTTCCTTTTCTGTGGGATGGCAGCACAGACAGGATGGTTCTGTACTTGTATATTTTGCAGTTTATTTATAATTTATTTACTCTTTGCAAAATATTTTTGATGTATATTTGTATGTACCTACATTTCCTGGCAGTTCCTTCACTGTTTTGCACGCTTATATTCACCCCTGCAGTGACTTCATGGGCTTTTTGCCATCTGTCATTGTTCCTTTATTCTAATGTACAGTGCAGCCTCATGTAATTTATGGCTTTGCCTGATATTTATTAGATAGACAGGATTATTGCCCACAGATGGCTATGGTTCACAGCCAGAGGCGTCTTCACAGAACTAGCAGGAAGAGATTTATTCTTGTGACCATGTGACTCTTACTGTAAGCTAATTTTAGCACTGGATTTCTCTTGATAAGTTAAAATGAAATGAGAACTCTGGGTCAAATTTATTCTTGCAGCAAGTGATGCAGTTCCATTGACTTCTGTTGAGTCATACCTGATATCAGGTGTGAAATTAGCCCTCCATTTTTTTCGTTAGGAAAATAAAATATATGAGAGCACATTTTAACTGCAGTGCATGTGTGCAATTACAGATGTTTCTGGTCTCAGATCTGTACCTTTGGAGTAGAAACAACAGAAAAGATTTATCAACTCATACAGTTGTTGCCGGTAGATGACATTGTCTGCTAGCTTTACATTTTCTCTGCTTCTTTTTATGGGCCACTGGAGTCATATATTCTGTCGTTCACAGTGTGAGACTCGGAACATTTCTTTGGCAAAGTCAGGGAGACTAGCGCGTTGAAAGTGAGCCAACACAGTCAGGTGGTTTCATTTGTACTTGAATTTGAGACTAGTTCTTGCAGCAGATAGGACATGAAAATTGTGTGGTATCTTTTTGAAGTGTTTGGTTCATTGCTGGTGAACTAGTTGCTGCTGGTAAATTTAAGTCATCTCATTGGTAATAAATACACCAAGTTGGATTGGTGGTTATTCTAATTTTTACAGATTCTGTTTGGTAAGTGCAGCCTTAAGTGGGTCTATGTAATAACACTGCAAGTACCAACACACAGATTAAAGTGCCTACAGCTTCCTTGCTGTAGACTGAAGCAGAAATTCCCAGCCTCCAGATTGTAATCTATAGGGAGTTTATTAGCAGTTGGGTTTGGGAGGAATGGCACTTCAAACAGAAGCCATCTGGAATACGCATTAGGAGATTCTGCTACAGGAGAGCTAGCAACAGAAGCTGGCATAGGAATATGCTGCACTCTCACAGTGCAAAGTGCTAGGTGTCCTTTTCATTCCACTGGGAAGTCAATGGGAATTAGGAGCCCTCAGCCCTTTTAGCTTTATGCTGTAGTTCAGGAATGCCATATGTAGTTAAATATGTTAAACCAAAAGACTGAGTAAGTAAATATGCTAGGTGAAGTTCTGCCATCTGATTCAACAGCAGAGTTACAGCATCAATATACATTTCCACTCTTTGTCATTTCTTCTTTTGTTGCTATGTCAAAGATGACGTGGTGGTTATTTTTAATGTTTCACTTTCCTGGGTTTATGCAAAGCAGGACTGACACTTGCAAAGAGCAAATCTTATTATCCTCTCTGACAAGTATATTCCTTATATTTTCACAGTGCAACTTTAAAACTGCTACTCCCATTCCTCAGAATGGCACAGTATAGGTAACAGTAACGTTCTGCTCCTTACTGTCCAACCTGGTTTTCAAAGGTGCTTCTTATAGATGAAAGAACTGAAAGGTAAAGAAGGCGTGCCTGCATATGGAGCATTTGCAGTTGTTTGCTTTGCCAATATGGACTCAAGACCATTTTGTCCTTCTATGGTCATTAAAGTTGGGCTGGCATAGAAAAGGATGCAATATATACCCTGCTGAAGGCTATGTCAACGTATTATTGGGTCAGTGCATCTAAATGCAAGTTCACTGCTTCAGGTGCAATGCCTGCAGGATTTGACCCTAGAGAAAAACATCTTCTCACCGTTTACTACAGACATTTCTAGAAGGCACAGGCTAATTTCAGGTTTGACATGTCAAGGCACGGAGAAGAGACATTGACACAGCAGGTGCACTTAAATATAACTGTCTAATTATACAGTGATGCAAGTTTGCTCCCAAGAAACTGAATGTGCAGTGCCATGGAAAACATGGTATCTGCCTGTCATGCTGTTCAATAGGAAAGCAGTCTTCAGCAGTCAGGCACATTTCATGTATGAAATCCTAAAAATCATAGGATTCATCATACTAAACATTTGCATCATTCCCATTCTTTTCTGAGTATGCACACTGTGATTTCCCTTCTGCAGACTTGTAACTTGTTTGCAGCTTGTTAAAGAGAAATATAGCTTCTGAAACTTGACTGTGTATGTTAAGGTCTGGTTTCAAGCTTATTCATTTAGTTTGAATTTGAAAGTTCTGCAGTAGAAATTCTGATTCAGTTTAAAATCCACAACAGTGATAGTAGAGGGTAACAGAGCAATGTTATTCTGCAGTTACTGCTAGTCTAATTCTGGCACACAGGAAAGGTCACTGCCTGTTGGCTAAATCTAGGCAGAGCCTGGGGCCCGATAGGGTGCAAGGAGTGTGAGGCAGAGAGTTTACAAACATGGTCCTGGCTTGAGGGCATTCTTCAGTGATAGGAGCTTTTTATTGCCCTTCCCACATGCCCTTTAGCAAAAATATTTTTCCTTTTTCAATTGGCAGTTCTGCCCTAGACTATTGATGCTTTATTCAGCTGTTAAAGTCTAGGCAAGCAAACAAATGTAGAGAAGAATTGTTGTTATCTATGCAGAAAATCTGAGTAGTAAATAACAGTTATTGTATCTTAAATAGATCATAATATTTATTAATCTACTTTCATGGCAAAATACAGGCATTCACGACCCTGCCTCACGTGCCAAATGCTACAGAGTAAAATTGCAGTAGGTCTGTCTTTTCCATCTTTTGCTGAGCATCCCATTCAAACTTCCTCACATTTTCCAATTTTACTGTACATTCAGCCTCCTAGGGGCTTTCCACCTGCTTTTGCCATGCTTTCTCTTTTACACCAATGAGATCTGTATTTAGCTAGTAGGGTTAACTGAAACATTAACATCTTTCAGAATTGCAATAATTGCACCCAGTGGCCAATAAATGTTTTGAGATAATCTGCATTGCCCAAACAGCCATTACAAAATTAACAAAATTTGCTTAGCACTCTCTGAAATACCCTTGCTGAGAAGTAAAATGTTCCTGTAATGTATGCATTCATTCTAAGTTTACCTAATTAATGACTCTACCTTTAAATGCCATCTTCTTTCAGCTGTGATGGAGAAAGGCTGTTTGTTTTGAGCACAAAAGGAAACATTTACTGAATGACAAAATGGATATTCAAAGCAATCCAGAACAAAGACAGTGAACATTGTATAACAAAGAAGATGAACATTCATGGTGAACCTTTTTAATATCTGAGTTTGAGATCTATCTTCAGTGAAATACCTTGGTGTTCTCATATCAATCAACCAGACAAAAACTACAAAGTAAAGGGTGTGACTCATGCGCTCACTGGTACATTCAGCCAAAAGTACAGAGCAGAGCAGACAGCATCAGTTCTTGCGTTCTAACACTGTCTCTGGCTCCCAGCATCACTTCACTATCACCACCCTGCCAAGAGTTGCTACCTTCAGCAGTCCCTAAAATGTCACATATGCAGAAACCATTCATCAACCCCAAGCTTATCTTATATAGGCTTTTTTTTTTTAAAGGCAAGCATCAATCCCATCTCATTTCTGTTGCCCATACTCCTTTACACACTTGCTGTCCAAGATTCTGCTGCCATCCCTAGCCAGTGCTTAGGCTACAGGTTATCTGGAGTCAAGGTACTTCCTTTGCATGAGAAAAAAGGTTTTGGCTGTTTTTTTCATGTAAGTCATATTCTGAAGAGTCTACCTTGGAAAATCTACAGAGCTGTGCAAATGGACTCCTTTATGAGAAAGAAATGCAACGGGCCATTATTATGTGACCTGATGTAGCTTCTGGGCCAGGGATTTATATTTATGCTTTTATTCTGATACATTTTTCTTCTTTATGTTCAGGGATGTTTCCCTTCCATGAATTATTGCTATCTCTATACTGACATCAGTTTCTTAGAAATTATGTTTTTGTCAGGGTTTTATTGCAGATTGCTACAGATCCTCCCCAAATTTGACTAAAATATTGCTGTTCCAAGATTTTCACATTCTTCGAAGAATTTTGCTAATTAATTTGTTGCTTAGTGAATGGTGATTTGCAGGTGACACTAGAAACATTTGACTTTTATGCATCTTGTAAATATTTAGAAAATAATTATATACCCTTTGGTATTTACTTTTGTTGCTTATTCCTATCTGGTGGGACTGCGTACGGTCAAAGAGAATAACCCCGGCTGTCTTTCTGAGAACAGTTTTGTGCAAGGCAGAGTACCTCTGAAGGCTGAGGAAAACTTTAGGGAATCCTATTTTTTCTAGAAGAGAGCAGTGCACTACTCTTCATAGACTGCTGGTTCTGGTCATAGCCACTAGAAGGCCTAATCACACCCTTAACTGGAAACCCTGTGGTATCCTCTGCACTTGTTGCTTTATAGCAGAGTGAGTACTTTTCTTGTTGCACAATGGATCCATCCTTTTCATTGGTTGGTGGTCTTCCTCCTCACCCCTTCAAACAAATACCATTATGTCCAGGAGAAAGAACGTTAAAGGGGTGCTGTAGCATTCACCCTTGCAAATGACAGTCAGAGCTGTCTCTATAGAGCTCTGCTCTGTCATGTTGGAGGGCTCATTTTAGTATACAAGTACTTCCTCCTCACATAATTTCACGTTTTGGGATGTCATATGGTTCTTGGCTCCTCAGAAGCTCAGGTCACTTCAAGGACAGCAGACATTTGTTCCTCATGCTGAGGACTACACCACCTTCTGCACCCTCCCCTCTCTTTTTTAAGGGAAGGGCAGAGGTGAATTCTCAAAGAAAAGTATTGATTATTAAATCTTCCTTGAAAATCTGCAGGAGTTTAAAGTGACTTGCTGGCACTGTTTAGAAGTGGGGAAGGCTGCAGTTGATCAGATCCAGCCTGATCAGCAATGTTCATGGAAAATGGTAGGAATTACTACCTAGAGAGGTTCTGGAACATACAGATAATTAGAACAAAACTGCCTTAATTTTTAAAGCAGAAATTTTTGTGCAGACATGATGGTATTACACTTTGTGGCAAGTTTCAGAGCAATTCACTGTGTGTTTTGAAATTTTTTTGGATCATATGGTTCAGCTATGAAGAAGAGAATGCAGAAGTAAAGGCAAAGGTTTGTGAATAGTATACAAGACGTGGGCTTTAGATGCATATTCAGTTCTTGGTCCAACTTTTGAATTCCTGAAAGTTGTGTCCTCTTTGAATCCAGGTTTTTGGTTTAGGTGCACAAAGTAGTTCCATCAGTTTTTATGCAGGCCTCATTAGAAGCATAGTTTTTTATGAAAGAAAAATATGAAGTTGAATATTAATTTATTTATTAATAAGATCCTGTGTCATATGCGACAAACCAAAGCCAAGTGTAGATGCTGTGTCTACACCAATGGACAAGTGTAATCACCACTATTCAGACAGTACAGGCCACACACAGACTAAGCACTTTTCATGGCATAGAGGGAGAGAGCATGCACACAATCATTATCCTGATATCATGTCCAGACCTAGAAAGGGTGGACATCTGGGGACCAGGGCTATGGATTTACCCACATAATTAATGGGAGGCTTTTTTTTTTTTTTTGTTACAGTGAGCTTGCATTTAATTCTGTTAGGAAAAATTACTAATTCAAAGATTATGTCTCGTAGTCCTTGGGCACACAAATCCCAGCTCTGGGTTTGGGAACATAACTATTTTCCATTGATCACTCAATAAAGTATCTTGACTGACCTCAGACAGTGTTGGAAAATGTATTACTTATGAAAATTTTAAAATGAGACTACAGTGCTGGATGCTTATAGTTATTGTTGTTCTTATATTATCTTATTATTGTTAATAAAATGTTTGTGAGGGCTTCATTAAAGCCTCGTTGCTTTTCTGTCCAAGGTTTTTTGTTCATTACAGGATTGCCTGCTGATGCCAGACTTCTCAGCTCTGTGAAGTATGTTACATTTGCAAATGCAAGTGTCTGGGCTTTGAACATGTTAACAGGAAGCATACCATACAGCAGGTACTGTATGAGGAAAAGTTCCTTTTTTTTTTTTCCACAATAAGAGAGAGTGTTGGTTTATGTTTAAGTTCAGCTGAATCATCCATATGGTAAATATTGCATCTGTATTATAAATTAAGAACCTGGATATAACTAAGGATTTACCCATTGCCATGTGGTCTCCTACAAGAAGAATGTCTCAGGCTGTCAAGTTTGTCCCTCATGAAGGAACGCCACCTTTGACAACACTTTTTGCACTATGTTTCCCCATACTGCACATACACTATGGCCACCTCACAGTTCTCTGTTGTTAAAAGTTTTTGGTATCCGCAGGATACTCAAGATTCCTGAGCAGAAGTTTTGAATAACCAACTGAAGTGTTGCTGCTAGACAGATTTTTTTCTCCCCCTGCTGCCCCTGCCCCCCTTTTTTTTTTCCTTTCTTTTTAACTTGGGGCTTTTCCCTCTTCTGCCCACTACCCCCTACACACCACACCACCACCCCCTGGAACCCAATCTTAAGGTGCAAAATGTTTCTAAGAGTTTAGTAAGAGACATATCAATCTTCCTATTGGGCTTCAGTTCTTTTTCAAGTTAGTTTGGTCCATAGTAGTGTGGGAAGCACCACTGATCTGGATTCAGTTTTAATTCACAGTCAAAAATAAAAAGGCTTTATGTGCAATCACTGTTCATTCCTGAAGGTTTGTGCTTATTCATAGTTGGAGATTGGCATTTTGGTTGATTGCACTTTTTAGTTTTTGCTTGAAATAGGAAGCAAAAGGAAAGAAACTCTGATCACAGAAATTTTTGCCAGCAGCAAAACCACAATGCACAGGGACTTCAGACATGCATATCATCTCTCTGGTTTTAAAACCAAATTTCAGACCAAAGCAAGTCAAAGAAGTTGGAGGTAAGTCTGACAATAGTACTTAAACTTCTGGATATGAGGCTAAGCCTATGGCCATTTCAAGAGTAGTCATTTCTATTGCTGTGTGCCATAAAAATATTTATCGAAAGCAGCATGTCTCATGTTCAGCTTTTGCCCTATTTTCAAACTAATTTATTATCTCATGGAATTTAATAATGGACAGAGAAAACTAAAAAGAGCAATACAATTTCCTTCTCATTTACTTTGTTGACCCAATACAAGTTCACTTTTGGTTTGAAAAAATTCCAGGTGTTAAAAGGAAAGTGGATAATCCTCTCCAGATATGAGGGAGTTTAATACAGTAATAGAAGCAGCAACATGTTTTTGCATAGGTACTGCATGATTCAGGGAGGCTTGCAAGTCATAACATTGAAGTCCAAGTGACAGTAATCAACAAAGCAGCTTTGTGATCAGTAGGAACGCAAAGCCCTTAGAACGGTACCAGCACAGTACAGAATCCACAGAACAGTGTGTTTGAATTGTTGTTTGTGAATCTGATCGTAAATAATCTGAGTTGAACTTCCAAAATACTTTGTACTTGTATGTGGCTTTACGTAGAAGGATTCTGCTGGGCGTTTGCTCAGTCAGTACTGAAATGCATTTCTACTTTGGCTAGAAAGCACTAGCTATTGTGATGGAAAGCACTACGGAGGTGTTTGCTGCTGGCGTTGGGGAAATGGTGACACAGCACGCAGTTATCCATTTCTCAGTATGGGCCCTATCAGTACCAAGCAGTGAGTACATGCTTCCCTAGTAAAAAAGGGCAGGCCAGGAACGCAGTGCAGTTAGCATTTTGGGGATATAAGTATAACATTAAGTCACCCACATTGCTTTCTGCAGTTTGTGGGAATTGATTACATATTTCTGATATAAATTCAGGTTTTTTTACACATCTGCAAAGTGTGGTGCCAAATAACCTTTCTGCCCGAAATAGTATGATCTGTTATGGTATGATATTGTACTGAGAAAGTAATGTGGTGCTACTAGTAGGTTGTGCAAAAAGTAATAGAGGTAAGTTTTGAATTGCAGTTTTGTATGTATTACTTTTCAGTTCCTTAAGGATTGTGTTGTTCGTGACTCTTGAGTTGATATGTAGGTAGGAAAATGGTGGGCTGAAGTGAAAGCATAAAAACAGGTGCAAAATCTACATCTGGCAAAATTTTCATGCATGCAAAGAATTGGGAGATCACTGTACTCATAGGCTGGAAAAGCTGATGGAGGAAACGAAAAGGAGGTTACTGCTCAGTAGGTACGTGCTGGTCAGATAAGGATGACCTCACCCTTCAGTTCCAGTGCCTGATCCTACAAACTCTTCAGACCACCCCTTTAGTTTATTTGATTTACATGATTAAATATAGCTAGGATTGGGCTCAAGAGACAATCAAGTACCTGTATGCAACTTCTAAATATGTCAACAGAGTCTGGGCTAGAAGTTCTGGTTTCCCCATCACCCTGAGGTTGAATCATTTGCCAGAGTCCCGTTTGACCGGCTCCACCTTGTCTCCACCACACACATCTCCTCTACATACAGCTGTGAGGGGAGTGGGCAGGTGTCACTGGGAGCTCAAAAAGCTCGCTCCTGGCAGTGGTCCCCCTGTGAAACTGCTCCTGGCAACAAAATTCCCCTTTCCACTCCCTGCACACCCGGTGAGGAGAGAGGCCTGCCTGCATTGCCAGCTCTCACCTTAGCTGTGCCCTCAGCTCTATTTCCCTCACCTTCCCAGTCCCTTCTCCACCACAGCTGGTGGGTGGCCTCCTGCTGGCTCCCTGGAAGGGGAAAACGCCCTTGCTCTGCTTCTGCTGTGTGGAAGCTGAGATGCAGGGACTGTGACTGGGCAGCCTGATGTGGGAGGCCTGGACAGAGGTGAGTCACTGCCTCTCAGAGATGTCTTCTCTCCTTCTGTTCCTCCTGTCAGCAAATATTTATATGGCCTTTTCCTAAGGGGCAGGGAGATTTCTGTAAGCAATGTGCCAGAAAGTTGATTTAAGCCTGTGAATCCTATAAACTGTGTAGCAGGTGATGTCTTTCTGAGCTCATGGTGAAGGCAACTTTGTACTCCATGCAGGAGGGAGTTGGAGGGCACCCAGTGGAGCAGAGAGCTGTGCACCCAGGATTGCATTCACTGTCAGGCTGGGGCTCCTTTGCTGGGACAGAAATGGTGGAAGAGTGTTCTGACATCCTGGTGTAAAACCTTTACCTTGAGGGGCAAGAGGTCTGTACGAGACCAACCCTGTTCCCCTGGAGCAGGAGGGAGAAGCACCTCAGATGCTCAGCAAGGACTGTGAGCTATGTCCAGGCACCTGTAAAGCCAGGGCATGTGGAGCAGCAGCAGCAGCCAGCATTTGGCCTTGGCCAGGCACCGTTCTCACAGGGGCAACCCACAACAGCATCATGAAACTCCCCCTTGTCTAGTGGTACCCTGGAAATCCAGGTCATCCCCTGTGTCTTCTTCCAACACATGATGTTTTCTAGGTCTACTTTATCATCCTTCCAGTTCCTTGGGAGCTTCCATTTCTGTCTGCCTTTATTATTCCCACCCATCCATAGAGTTTTCCACCATGGTGTACCTTTTAATTTCTGTTGGACACACCCTGAAGAACCTGCCTGTGCTGTCCTAGAGAGAATCTTGGAGATGCTTTAAGGCGATCTGCATTTTCACTAGGGACCCTATGACTTAAGATATGCTGTCGCTAGTATGCCAATTTTATTTGTACTAAAGCACCTCAGCCTTGTAGTTAGGTAAATTGTGCTGAATTCAGTGGAGTTATTTTAAGCCTAAACATTTATTCAGTAGCTTTGATTTAGCCTCTTCATCATTTACTTGTTTGCAAGAATTATCTGTTCTGCATCCACATGCAGCTTATATATTATTATATTTTGCGATCTAAAATTTGGCTAAAAGAAAAACCCTCAAGGTTGACAAGGACTAGGATTGACAGAACTATGGCTCTTTGAAATCCCTGTTGTCCATTTAAATTTTAATGTTTCTATCATTTGTTCCTCAGTGTAAATTAACAGCCATGGCAGTGTGTTGGGTTTCTTTTCTGAAGTCAAGACTTTAAATTTAATTCAATAGCCTAGATTTACAGCTATTCTATATTTCACAAGGCAGAATCAATAATGTGACTGAAGTGAAGAAGATAAAAATTTATGGTATCTTGCAATTTAATGGTTGAAAAGATGCAATTGGAGAGATCATAAATTGTGAAGGAGTTTATGCTTCATTGCTCCTGATTCAGTGCTTGCTGTTAGAACTTGATTTGTGACTATTCACAAGGTGTGATTAATGGTGTGATCGATGCTTGCTTCAGTGCAGTAAAGCAGTTGTAATGCTCTTCATTAGAATAAATAAAATAAATTGACTGAAGCTTTATAAAAACTGTGTAACATTTAAAATCTAAAATGTCAATTTTTTTTCCTGTTACAATTTAGGTTTCTTCAGGCAGTTTCCACCTACATCACATCACTCATTGTCATTCTTTTTGGATATTATAGAAATCCATGTGGGTTTGGGTTAGCTTTATGCAAAGCTCAGTGAAGGGGAAAAAAAGAGTTGAATAGGGCTGACTAGAGTCTAAGATTTTTCTGGTGGCTGTGTTTTGCCATCCTGCAAACGTACATTTATTCTCCTTTAACACACATAAGTTTAAAGGAATCAGGGCAGAAAATGACTCTTCCATACACAGCTCTACTAAAAACAATAAAAATTAATAATTTTCATTGTTTTTAATTGGGATGGATGTATGATCAGCATCCTAGCAGAGACAATGAAGATAAAGAGGCTTTTTTGAGTAGCATTATTTTGGTTTAAGAATGTTCATTACAATGCTATCTCACAGTATGCTCCTAAAACAGATAGGGGAGCATGAGAAAACTGCAACAGCCATGAAAGGCAGTAGAATGTAATAATTTTGAAGTGGTCATTTGAAGAATTGGGCTCCAGGAGATCCAAATGAGAACTATGGTAGAGAATGCCCTAGGATGCCTTGTACATGCCAGTTAAGTCCCCGGCAGTATATGGATCATTTTTAAGTTTAAAAATGTCTAAGTTTAAACATGCTGTGTAAAGTCTGGGGAGTGAAGAAATTGTACTATGAAATTTATGGAAAATTCTAGTGTGACTTGAATCTAGGGAGCTTCCATTTGCTTCAGTCTTATTTGCTTTTGTTTGCCTCACTGAGAGATAAGCCTTGTAATTAGCTGGAAAAGTTTATCAGATTTCCACTGTGCTCCCTTGCTCTGATTTTCCTGTGTCTCTCGTCACTATGTGTGTAGAGATTTCAGGTTTGTGTTTGATTTTAAGAGGAACTATAGGTAAATCTAAGGCTGCTGGACAACAAGGTACCATTTTAACAACAGGAGTGAACTAAATATTTCCTATAATTTCTGTATCTTAAAATATGCCGTAGCAACTCCGGGCATCAATGATCATGCATTTGCTGACTGGAATTGTAAAGAGAATGAAAAACATAAGGAAACTACAAATGTTTTTGAAACATATAGCTATGTCAAATTAATGTTTCTATTATTGCACACAGTATTTACAGAATAGCAGTTGTCACTTCACAAAAAAAAATTATCTTAAGATAGATCATATTCTGTCTGTCAGCAGTCTGGCAGAGATTCAGGTATTAACTGCAACACGTTCTGACAGTAAACACATAGTAAAATGCGTGAGACTATAACGTAAGTAGATAAGCTTTTCTTTTGTAGATGATTTTTTGCTCCCTTACTGACAATTGAAAAGCCAGTAATTCACACACACAAATGAGTTTCTGTGAGTCATAAAAACTGGGTTTGGTGAGAACAGACACAATGTAGCTGCAGCCACTGCCCCCAGAGCATTGTAGCTGAAACATCCCAAGAGCCACAGTGCTGTAGAGGGCAGGGAGGCATAGTTATACTAGGCAGTCGTGGTTACTTGACCAGCTGAATTTGCCTCTATCCAACAGCTATCCAAAAATGTAGGGCCACGAGGAGATGTGAAGCTCTAATTGTGCTTAACACAAAGGAAGGCTAACGCAGCCTACAACGCCACTACTTGCACAGCAGGCAGAATACCTGTGTCTCTGCTTGTTTGGTCTGTTTGGGTTGGTTTTTTTTCCCCCAAGGAGCCTATGACCTATCCAACCTGTTATGCTAATTTGAGAAGTAGCAATAGCAGTAACACTGAGCCCTTAGACAGAACTTGTTGTCTTACTTTATCATTACCAAAATATATCATCATTCTTGTTTTGCAGAAAGGAAGACTGAAACATTGAACAATTTCTCCAAATTCATATGCCGTATTTGCTGCAGTGTCCTTTTCCACCTTCTCTTTAGAGCTGCACCATATTCATTTGGCTTCTGTGTCTCTCTTGTCAGTGGAGAAAGCCACACCTGTTTAAAAGGAGTGCCAGAAAGGATGCTATGATAGGATTTTGTTTGGGATTTTTTGCGTACTTTCAATTATTTAAAAAAAATTATGTTACGTGGGTATGTTTGCAGTTATTTAGGCAGTTCGCACATATATTCAGCCAGAAACACATGGACAGTATATAAACAGAAGATTTTGTTGCCAGGCTGATGAACTATTTTTTCACTGCGAGAGTAGAGCCCTATTTCTTCAAATGTGACATGCAGTAAGGGAATGGCTCAGATTAGGCCAGGTACCAAAAGCAATATGATAATACTGAAGAAGCATAATACGATGTGAGGGGGTTGGGAGGGCTGAGCTATTGCACCGTAACTGCTTGCTGTATCTAATCTAACCTCGTCAGAATTGGCTGGACTCTACACTGTGTATGGACATCCTCAGTTAGCTCTACCAACACTGAGGGTTTCACCTGGCAGAGGAAGCTTTTGTGAAATGGGAGAGAGTATGAATTGAAATAGCTCTTCCCCACTGTCTTTCACAATTGTATTTTTTTTTCCTCCAAGGAGTGCCTTTCTACAGTCTAACCTAGTCCACTTCAGAGTGGACTAAACAAAAGATTACTCTTCAGGCAGAAAGATAGTTCACATAGGAAACTATTGCAGAACAGCTATTCCTGGCTTTTTCCAAGTGAAAAAAGAAGTCATTAGCCCTTCAGAAACCTGGCTGCTTGGAATATGGAGAGGATGGACTTATCAGGGCTGGTTCACCACCACACAAAGGTAGCCATATAGCCCATTCTCCAGCTTTACATGTCCACGATACACTGTGTGAAGATCCAGACAGTTCATGCCTTTTTTTCATTTTTCCTAATGAGTGAAAGTTGTTTCTTGTCCAAATATATTTCCTCCTTTGGGTATCTTCTGCAAATATTGTCTTCTCTCTTTGCATCAAATATTCTCCTGTCTGTTTCCCTTTCTTTGTAATAGTGGCAGTGGTGAACACTTAACAGGACTATAAAAAGCTGAGTGCTTTCAGGTGAGGTTCTCAAACAATTTCAAGTTACAGACAGGAAAAACTGAGGCACAGTACAGCACAATTTACCCAAAGCTGTACTTTAAGCCTGTTTGCAGACCCTTATTTCCTTAAACTCAATCCTGTTTCCTGTCCAGTGGCCCACTCCAGCACGGGGAAAATAATCCCTCTCTACCCAATGGTATCTTCTCACTTTTTGAAGGTGTTGGCTCCACTAGTAGTAACCAGCAGATGCTGCTGAAGAGCATCAGTACTAAACCTACTGTCACTACTTTTGTTGTCACCATTGATGCTGTAAGGGATACCATCTATTCCTGTTTTGCTGTTGCAAATTCGAGGTTGGCTGACAGTCTATTTCTTTGTTTCGTAGGAGAGAACAGAGCTTTGGCCAGGTGCAGGTGCGTCATTAGGTTTACACCGTCCCTGTTTGATATTTGCAGCTTTCGTCAGTGATACTGCTACTAGTAAATGATCCTGCTTTACTTTCTGATTAAGTGCATCTTCCCCAAGTAAGCAAATTATTGCAGAATTGTGTTTTGCATGTGTAGATTTAGGTTTGGGGTTTTTTTGTTGTTGTTGTTTTTTCTAACCAGTAGAATATAATAGAAAAAGAAAGCATTACAATCCTGAAACCCTTCTTCCATAGCTGCTGATTCAGTGACAGGATGTAGCTGTCAGCTACAGGGAGGTAGAAATCATGGTTGGAGAAGAACAGAGGTATTCATGTAGTAGTGCCCCAGATAAATATATAAGGATTGCCACACAGCATCTAACTCACTGCAGTCACTGTTGTTCAGTCTTACATTGGTTTGTGGGTGTAAAAAATAACACAACAGTCATATTCATATGAAATGGAGGCTTCTAGATATGGAGTACTACTCTTTTCAGGGGGGAAAAAAACACCTAACTGTGCTTTTATTTTTTTTTAACTTGCCTGCCTCTCTTTTCATTACTTTCTTCCCCTCAAGAGAAGGGGGGGTTCTAAACCACCTGCTATGCTTAAATGTTCAGCCAGCAAAGATTAAGGACATAGAGAAACAAAATAAAGCTGTAATGTCTTATAATGTCATTTCTGAGATAGTGAGATAGTCTGATACCTGCATAAGAGGACCAGTAAGGCTCTTGATACTAACATGAAGGTGCAGAACTCAGATGTGAATTCCCCCCTGCCCTTAGCCTAATATAGAGCTTTAGCTGTAGTGTCTTACATTGAGGAAAACTTTACTTTTTCTGCAAAGAATTTTGCAGCCTCATACATTTCAGCAGTAAGACAGTGTTTCTTATGTTCACTCTTACTTGTATGTAATCTAAGTTAATTGGTAAGTAATCATATATTCCTATTTCCTAAAAAAGAATTATATATTAACTCCTTTCAAATGGCTGTGGACTTGTACTCTCTCTTTATTGTTACTTAGCTGAATTATTTATGTCCTCTTCCTTATTAAACCAGCCCAGTCCCCCAAATATAAATTTTAGTTTTCTTCTGACTTGCTTTTGTATGACAATGTAATTTGAACAAAACATTCCTAGACACCAATGGAGAGGGAATGTTGTTTTCCTGCTCCATTACAAGATACGGTTGTGTAACATGGCTCCAAATCACACCAGCCAAAGCGCTCATTTATGCATCGGCTTTTACCAACAGTGAGCCCCCCAGGAAATTTCTAATAATGTCTTTCTCCTAGAACTGCACACCCTCCGATGTGCTCCTACTTCAGATAGCAATGAGTGTTACAGTAAAGCATATATATGTGTTTAGGAAATTCTACTCTGTCTTCCCCTTGCTATTACCACTTTTTGTGGGGGGTTCTGAGTATCTATGTCTAGTGTCTACCAGTTTCTTATAGATCCGTTGCAGTTCATTAGGGGGTTGCTTATTTTATTAGGAACCAATCATGCATTCATACCTTCTTCCATCTGAAGTGCACTTTTAAATGTTAGACTACACACTAATCAAGTTGAACATAATAATGAGAACACGTTCACATTGTTAAGGTAAATGACCCAATGCATTCATAGTGAAGACATTTGAACTACAGTTTGTGCTTTTCATTGCAATATTGAACATTCTGGACAACTCTGAATTGTGTTGTTTTGTGGCAGCCTTGAAAATATTTGATTATTATTACATTACTGGCTGAACACTGGACATTTTATTGCTGCTTCTGTGATAAATTTCTAAGTGCCATTAACTGGGGAGGATTTTATTGCGTAAATTTCTTCCTATAAATTAGACTAATAATGCATTAATGGAACATACACCTTTACAAACCTGCATCTTTGCAGGTACATACAGTAGTGAATGATATATCAGGCTGAGCTTGATACTATGCACCTGTTCTCAGGGAAGGCGGTAGATATTTATCATCAACTTCATTGTTAATAACACTGAATCCAGAGCTGGCAAGTGGAGCTAAAGAAAAAAAGTAAATTAATATTTTGGTTGGATATGGACGTTTTACTTTTTTTCATTCCACAGAAGGTGAAAGGAATTCTTTGATGTAGTTTTTAAAATTCTGTTGAGGAACCTAAATTCCATTTGTGCTGTGTGAAGCATTTTGTTTTAGGACTTCTGCATGTGAAAAGAAAGAGACAATTTTACATTAGTAAATTCCTACAGAGAGCAAGCAGGGTTAAGCTTCAGCTTTGTAAAAGGATGCCCAGCCTCCTCGGGTTAAATGCACAGCTAAATGAAGGTGAAGTACATACAAGGTAATCTAGTGAATGTGGGTAATGACAGCAATGAATATTAGCAGACATCAGTGACCATAATATGTTCCCAAGGTCCCAGCGTTGTTTGGTTTCTTGACCCAGAATGCACAGGCTGCTCTGGCTGTGTACACTGTGCAGGTGAAGAAGAGCTCACTGTTCTCACCATGCCTTCTTTCTGGTGAGTAGCAGAGTTCCCAGGGCAACAGAGTTCTTTGGCCTGGTGCTTCTTCATAACATGATTTGTGACTGAACGTTTTGTCTTGAGCACACTTAAATTGGAGTTTATCGCGTAATGCAAATAGACTTATGTGTACCTCTAGGAAACCACATGCCAGCATGTGAGTGAGGTGATGCTCACCTATCTTTCTGCTGTTCCTCCTAAGTGGTGTGGGCCAGATTTTTCCACATTCTGAAGTAAAAGTTTCCATGACAGTCTCTTTAATGCATGTATCACTCCCAGAGATATATCTATACTAGAGACCTGTCATTGCTGTTGTTATAAATTTCTGTGCAACAGTTAAGTCTCCCAGATGAGGTTGAGGTGTGCCTTTAAGTAATTTTTCCTGTTTTCAAAGCTATAGTTTCCTTTCAGTATAAAATTCTAGATTAATTTCTAACTCTAAAGTCACATGAACAATTGGACATTAAAGGCAAAATTTGGCCAAAGCTTTCCCAGCTTTTTTGAGGCCACGGAAGATGATGAAAAAAAAAGGGCACAATTCCTGAAACAATCCGAGCTGCCTGCCCAAAGTCTGTAAGCCACACTTCTCAGGGCAAGTGCGTATCCTCCTGCTTTGGTCCCCACACGTTTCACCTCAGGATGTCTGGAAAGCAGCACTATAGTACTTAGGGAAATAGCAATACAATAAGAAAACTTTCACTCTAAAATCAGCATTTCACCATTTAGAGCATAGTGGCCAAAATGTTTACACTTGGTTTTTTTTGATATTTTGCATGATTTGTGTCTCTTACTTACCACTGCTTATTTTATTATGTTTTACTTTATCATTTTATTTTTCTAAGTACTATAATTTACAAGAGAATATCATTGGTTGTCATTATTTTGGCTGTGCCACTCATGTGCCTAACATAAAGTAAGCAGTGAAAATTGGGCACCATGCCCAAACCTCCAGAGATATCTATATGTCTCTAAAATCCGAACTGGAGGAGGCAAATGGAATATTTTGCAGTTTTTGCAATTGAAACAATCTTAACATCTTGCTGAAAGTGCTGGAAAGCCAAACCCAATTCGCAAGTCAACAAGAACAGGGGCACATGGAAACTCAGATATGAACTCTGGACATTTGTAAATATTAGCTTACTCAGCTGAGGTGAAAAGATTTTGTGCAGCAAAGGAAAATAATTTCATTTGTGGTATTTTTCCAAGAGAAAGGCAGAATACATCACCTGGCTGTACTTCGTCTCCCTCTTACAGATAAGTCAGTGTCATGCACTGTGTAAACCCCTGCAGTGCTGTCAATGAGCCACATGTTCATGTGGTTTTTGCAGACTGGCTGAGACTGAAGGGTGCTTTCAAATATTAGGCTGCACTGCTTTTGCTTAATGCATCTGATCTCATTGGTCAGAGAAAATCCTAATTAAAGAAGAGCTACTTCTGATGACCATGTGACATTGTTACAGTAGGATAGGTACATTTTCTAGTGCTTCTGGTTTTAAATAGAACAGCAAGTTTCATTGTTTTACTCAAGATAATATTGCACAGTCTGACGCATCTCTTTTCTCTGGTATTTTGCCTGTTTTCCTTTCTAAAGTTCTGCTCAGTGCTGTTGGCCGTTTTCTCAGTGTTAGTATTCTAGTAAAATTACAGCTGTTGCTTTTAAAGAAGAGAAAGCAGTGATCAGTGAAACAGTATGATGAAAAAAGTTCAAGAAGCATCTAAGTTCTAATGTATAATCTCAAACATATGTTGAGAATCTCAAACCTTGGGGTCCTATTTAATTTTTCATACAATTTCAACTGCTAAGGCCAAGATTTTCTAATATAATTTTTGGTGAAAAATTATTTTCTGACTACTGATACTATGTCATTTCAAAGGTTCTGCAACATATTTTACTTTTATAAAAAAAAGAAAATGCAACACTGCCCCAAATACTTTGGTAGAAAACAGAGATGTCTACATCTGAAATTGCTACCAGAGTAGCTGTAGCTGGGATGCCTTGTTGTCTTTAGTGGTTCCTTGCTAATTTCTACCATCTGCTGCCATGCCACATTCACTCCAATGGAAGTTGAAATCCAAGCAGAGATCCTGGTTTGGGGAAAGAATGGTAATGAGATGAAGCTTCACAGCAGCGATATTCTGGCTCTAAGGCAACATTTCCAAAATTCAGTCTATGCTCAAGTCTAACATTGTATTCCTTGTCTCCATCACGGCACCCTTCTGTTGTAATTACTTTCCACATTGCTCCTCTCACTATATCTGCTTTTTCTCAGGCTGTAGTGGCTTGCGTTTTTCTAAATGGATCCTGATTTTCTGGAATTTGGGTTTCTTAGTGGGAATTAACTTTATTTAGCATTTGGGTTTCAGTACAGTTTTCTGTCATTGCGCCATCTTCTGGAGCTGGGAGCCCACCTGATGCAAATAAACCACCCTCCCCTGACTCCTATGAATGGTTAAGTGTGAGGGGTTTTTTTGCAGAATCTGTTTCAACAAGTACTCTGACAACCACAACACCCACTGAGGACCCAGTCACGTTCTGCATTCTTGCTGGATATTGGCTGTCTTCAAGTCTGTGAGTTAAGGTTGGCATCAGTGTGAAAAATGCCATAGGATCCCCCTGCAAGGACACAGGGAACCACTTCAGACACAGGGGTTGCAGGAGGGATAACCTCTACCACGATGGCCTTTAGCCATCCCAGTGTTAATTTCTGCAATAGCCACAGCACAGTTTGCTTCTGCAAGTGGGGACTTGTTCCTGCACCCATGAAATCAGTACATCCTAGGCACCCTGTAACTTAGGTTTGTGCTTCTGGATTTCCTTTCACTCTCCGAACTTTTCCTCTCAACCATTTTAAAAAAGAAATCTCTGCCCTTCCACTTGCCCTTCTTCCTAGTATCCTTTTGCTGATTGCAAGGACAGCAGACTCCTCCATCTGCTCAGTCCTTTCCAGACTGAACCCTTTCTAGACTGCCAGCAAAGTGTACTTTTGTGGAAAAACTCTCTGTCTCTGGGCACTTTGATATTGAGCTATGACAAGGATCAGACTGAGTCAGCGCTGAAGGATGGCTGCTCCTTTCTCTCCTCCTGCACACCCAGGGGAAAAAGAAAAAGTGAACGGGAAACACCCATCCCTTGAAGGGATATGTGTGACAAGCAGAGGGGAGGAGTGTGTGCAAGCTGCCCACACATGCAGTATGCCTGTACTCACATCCTGCTCCACTCTGCTTTTCTTGCCCAGTCTTGTCCCCAGACTTACACTGTACTTGCCAAACTTGGCCTAGAGGTGAGCAGGAATCAACCAGATGAATTACCTGCACAACAAACCTAAAGGCTGTCTGCAGGCTTCTGTGCGATGCGACCTGGTGACAGCCTTTGCCACTGATCCACCGTGTTCTTCTTGTGTCATTCCCAAAGCTGCTTGCTTTCTGCTAAGAGGCGATGAGGCTGTGCCAGAGCAAACTGAAATTCCCCATACTTGGGGCCATGGCCCAAAGCTTCTGTGTAGGAAAGCCAGTACCAAATGAGGTAGATGACAGGTGTTGCAGACACCAGGGCGTGTGGTGCAGACAGATATGTGCCACTGCACATAGATGCAGTTTTTTTCTGTGAAGTCTGATCCCCTTAAATGGACTGTAGGTACTAGAGGCCTTGCTGAGCAGGTGTGCTGTGCTGCTAGGTTTATGCTTGTAATGAGAAAATTGCTGGCATAGCCCCAAGGCAGAGGAGAGAGAGGTCTCCACCCTTTTCCTCTTTCTCTCCTTTTGCAGTATGCATCCAGGCACTGCTGCACTCACCTGTGAACATGTGATGTCATTAGGCTGCAACCTAGACCCATGTATTACAGCCAAGGACAGGTGATAAACTTTAGTGTCTCTTAGGAAAGGTGTTGCATGTTATCTTTACTACCAAAGGGTTCACCCTGGAAGAAAATTAACTCGTAGTGGCAACAAGGATTAATTCACATTGGATTTAAAAAAACAAACAAACCAAACAAACAAAAAACCTCACAACAAAAAACAAACAAACAAACAAACAACCCCCCCAGTCAGCCACAAAACTTGTCTGTGACTGTATGTCTCCTGGTATACATGTCTTCTCTCATTTTTATTTTACTTGGATTCATATTTCCTCAGGGTTTCCCTCTCTTGCTGTTTTTCTCTGTTTCTTTCATTCTTTAATTTTATTCTTTCCCAAGAAAGAATTTTCCCTGAACAGGTGGAGCTCAAGGTCTTGTTTCTAAACAACTTTGCAGGGAAACGTCAGTGCTCCAGATTAGAAGTTTCCAGTCTAAGCCCATATTTACGAATGCTGAACTTTCTAATGGCCTTGTAGGTCTCTTATCAGCACATCCTTAGGTTCTGTAGAGAAGCGGGAAAGTGAGAATTTATTTTCTCCTCGTTTAAGCATGCCATGGACTTCTCCAGTTGCCCACCCTCTTTTTCCCTTCATTTGCACTCGATGCAGCTCTCCTTCATGGTCTCATTGCTGGACCTGACAGCTCCATTGAAAGAGGATGACAGTATTGTGGGGCATGATAAGTGCAAAGTTCTTTGGCATGGAAAATCAGGCTGTAACATTACATTTGTCTCGTTACTTGATGAATAGGATACACTTGTTGCTGGATGAGTGCTTTGTTCTGAAAGATCCAGCTGGCTCCCGGCCTGCATTTATGTCACTCATGTGGTGACTAACTAGGCATTTTTAATGCTTAATAAAAATGTTTGTTTATTATATGGGCTGTATAAGATTGATGATACTCATACTTTTTCTGATGCTGCTGAACTACTTCAGTTTTGCATGTGAGGTATTGACATCTTTTAGCACCTTTCACTGCTTTGGTTTAATAATTTGGTAATTTTAAGCAATTTTCAGATATTTCCTGTTTGGTTATATCAGAGAGACTGCCTTATCATCTGGCAGGATAATTTTCTCCTTGAAGGTCTGCAAGGAGATCCTGGTAGAGGACCTCTGGCAAATTGTCTTTCTGCACTCCTACATTGTGTCACCTGGAAAGTGAGTGTTTATGTTTTGTAGCTTTTGATAGAGAAAATATCCATCACATTTCTTTCACTTTTCAGAAGTAGCACTGGTAAGTTGAAGGTTTGCTGCTAGTATTTTCCAGACTAATCTGCACCAGGCAAGCCAATGCCATGGTAAGTAGCTTGATTCCTCAAGGCAGTACCAGCTGAGTGGGTATGAAACAGTGAATCCTTACAGTGCCTAGCGAGTCTTCAGAACTATGCTGTGAAGGTTGGCTAACTAGCCAGGTTAACTGGATTGTCCTAGTTCTGTAATCAGCTTGGCTAGCATTAATTCTGCCATCTCTGTATCGTGCTCAGTTGTGTGGTATGAGCATGCCCTCAAGCACCTTATTTTCCTCCTCATTTTTCTTCCTTTGTTAACTTTATTGATAGAAACAGATGCAATGTTGCATGCATTCAGGAAGAAAACTAGCAATTTTTAAGCCAGGCCACTTACCAAGCCAGAACTCTAAAGGAAAATAACTTACAAGTGGAAGCTGGTTGCACTCTTAGCTCAAAGGTGCTGTTATCTGCCAAAATGCAATAGTTGTGTTTATGTAGAACCATACACCCAAGGATCTCAATGCTAAGACTATTAAACCGTATAATATCCCAGTGAGGGACCTAAAAATAGCATATCTGTTATGCAGATGGAGGAGATAAAACTGAGTTAAATGACTTGCCCAAGAAATCACTATCTGATATTGGCAATAACAAGAATTGAACTAATTGACCCCATCTTTCAGAGCCTGTTTCAATCATGAGGCAATTCTGCTTCCTTATCCACAACTATTTCACTCGTGGCTTATCTTAACATGTTTTATATAAACACCCAGATAACCCTAACGTGTCTGAATTATTGTCATGGTTTTAGCTGGGATAGAGTTAATTTTCTTCACTGTAGCTGGCCTAGTGCTGTGCTTTGGACTTAGTATGAAAATAATGTTGATAACACACAGATGTTTTGGTTGTTGCTTGTACTAGTCAAGGTCATTTCTAGCTTCCCATGCTCTGCTGGGTGCAGAAGAAGCTGGGAGGGGAGGGGGCACAGCTAAGAGAGCAGATTCAAGCTGGCCAAAGGGATATTCCATATCATGTAACATCATGCCCAGTATGTTAACTGGGAGGAGCTGGCTGGGGGAGGCAGGCAGCAATCGTGGCTCGGGGACCAGCAGTGTCGGCTGGTGGTTGATGAACAGTTGTATCGTTTCTGGTTTTTTCCCCTTTTCCCTGTTCCTTTTTATTATATTATCATTATTGTTATTACTATAATAATCATCATTACTATCACTATTATCTTAATTATTAAACTTTCTTATCTCAACCCACAAGTTTTTGTTTGGGTTTTTTTTGTTTGGGTTTTTTTGTTTCTTTTTTTGCTTTTGCTCTTCCGATTCTCTCCCCCATCCCACATGGGTGGGAGGAGTGAGCAAGCAGCTGTGTCGTGTTTAGTTGCCGATGGGGGCTGAACCATGACAGTCTTTTCTGGTGCCCGATGTGGGCCTTGAAGGGTTTGAGATAATAACAGTTGCTGGTCACAGCATAGACTCGTTCTCAATATTAGTTTATCTGATCTGCACCATGTTCTTGTATTTGCTGTGTCTGTTAAAGATTGGTGTTGGTTTTTGTGGTCTGCTGTGCTCTGTGGTGATTAGTGATGTTTTGCCTGGGAGAGTTCTTTTTAAAACATTGGTCTTGACTTTTGTTTGGTGTTTAGAGTTTATATTGAAGCCGTTACTGTACGTCGGGTACAGTATCCACCCCATGGATATAATTAGCAATTATACCTCCTCCTCTGAGAGTTTTATTATGGAGGAAATACAGAATGGCACCTTAGCTACCATATTCTACAATGCCTCCTCTTTCATTACAACAACTTTTCAGTATCTTCAACATACTTGGGTAGTTAAGATATATCTGCTGATATTGCTTTGGCACACCATTTCAGCTCTGTCTAAGGTTAGTAAGCAATTTAAGAATATTATTTAGAGGTCTGCCCCAAGGCTCAATAGCTATGGGTGGCAGGGTATGTGGGATAGTATGGGCAAATGCCTAAGACAGTGGACACCCCCAGTGTATTGGGACTTCACCCCTGAACAAGTGCAGAATCCTGAAAAATTAGAATATTTGGAGGAAGTATGTTGTCAGCTTGGAAATCCAGAGAGATACAAATCATTGCAATGTGCTGGGACCTCGCCCATGCCTATCGAGCCCTATTTAACACTATTCAGTACCCCCAAGGGGAAGAGAAGGCCTCTGGATCTAAAAAGACAAAGGTGAAGGAAGCAACAAGCACTGCAGCCACTCAAACCCCCGCGACAGATGCTGCGGCTACTCCAACCCCAGTGACAAGCACTGTGGCCACTCAAACCTTCATGACAGACACTGCAGCTACTCCAACCCCAGTGACAAGCATTGCAGCTGAATCAGAGGATCAACCCGTGCCAGTATCAGTTGCCCCTATACACAAGAAGAAATCCTGGAAGAGAAAGCCAACTCGTTTAGAAAGAGATGATGGAAAAGCAGAGCCATCACAAGGAGAGGAGGAGGAAAAGGAAGAACTCATACAAGAAACAGAAACTACCCGATCCCTATCCTTGAATGAGCTGAGAGATATGTGAAAAGATTCAGGTGAGCACATTGTCCCTGGCTGTTCCGATGCTGGGATAACAGGGCCAGCAGTTTGGAATTAGAGGGGAAGGAAGCCAAGCAACTGGGATCCCTTTCTAGGGAAGGGGCCATTGACAAAGCAATTGGAAAAGGAACACAAGCCCTCAGCTGCTGGAGGTGACTCCTGTCCGGTGTGAGAGAAAGGTACCCCTTCAAGGAAGATATTGTGTATTGCCTAGGAAAATGGATGACCATGGAGAAAAGGTATCCAGTACCTGAGGGAACTGGGAATGTGCTTGAGGTGATTTATAGTGACCTAGACAATCAACAGTCATCCAAAGATCCCGATGAAGCCCAGTGCACATGACCCACGTGGCGGAAGTTTGTACAGAGCACACTATCAACGCGTGGGAACTCATTGGCAGTAATGTCCTGGAAAGATGACAAGGCACCAACAGTGGTGGAGTTGATTGATAAACTCCAGGATTATGAAGCAAATCTCTCTTCCTCCCTCATCTTGGCTGTGGAGAAACTGTCCCTGGAGGTCCAGCAACTCAAAGAAGCTACATCCTACTCCCCACCAGTAAGGACCGTATCTCAGCCATTACGAGTAAGCGTCCCTTTGCTCAAGAGAAAGGATACACACCACAGGGCATCCTATGGTTTTACCTGTGTGCCAATGGAGAGGACACGAGGGAGTGGGATGCAAAACCTACCTCGACCCTAGAGGCATGGGTACGTGAGCTGCAAAGAAAAACAATCGCTCAGGGAGGTTCTTCCAGGAAAGCTGCTGCTCCAGTTTCCAGTAAGCAATTCCCCAGGCAGAGGAGTAGAAGCGCTGATTTTATTTCTGATCCTAATAGAGACACTTGCGATTCGTATTTACAAGAAGTGAGTAATGAATACTATGATCAGGACTAGAGGGGCCCTGCCTCCAGCCAGGTGGAGGAAAGGGATAACCAGGCTTACTGGACTGTGTGGAGCTGGTGGCCTCGCACATCCGACCCACAGGAGTATAAAGCTTTAGTGGACGCCGGTGCACAGGGCACCTTAATGCCATGAAACTATATAGGGGCAGAACCCATCAGCTTTGCTGGAGTGACAGGGGGATCCCAAGAGCTAACTCTGTTGGAGGCCGAAGTGAGCCTAACTGGGAATGAGTGGCAAAAGCACCCCATTGTGACTGGCCCAGAGGCTCCGTGCATTCTTGGCATAGACTACCTCAGGAGGGGTATTTCAAGGACCCAAAAGAGTACCGGTGGGCTTTTGGTGTAGCTGCCCTGGAGACGGAGGAAATTAAACAGCCGCCTATCTTGCCTGGCCTCTGGAAGGACCCTTCTGTTGTGGGGTTGCTGAATGTCAAAGAACAACAGGTGCCGGTTGCCACCACAACAGTGCACCGGCAGCAATATCGCACCAGCTGAGACTCTCTGATCCTTATCCATGAACTCATTCACCAACTGAGGAGCCAAAGAGTCATCAGCAAGACTTGCTCACCTTTTAACAGTCCCATATGGCCAGTGCGGAAGTTTAATGGAGAGTGGAGGCTAACAGTAGACTGTTGTGGCCTGAACGAAGTCATGCTGAGTGAGTGAGTGCTGCTGTGCCAGACATGCTAGAACTATAATACGAACTGGAGTCCAAGGCAGCCAAGTGGTATGCCACCATTGATATTGCTAATGCATTCTTCTCAATCCCTCTGGCAGCAGAGTGCAGGCCACAGTTTGCTTTTACTTGGAGGGGCATCCAGTACACCTGGAATTGACTGCCCCAGGGGTGGAAACACAGTCCTACCATTTGCCATGGACTGATCCATAATGCATTGGAACAAGGTGGAGCTCCCAAACACCTACAATACATTACTGACATCATTGTGTGGGGCAACACAGCAGAAGAGGTTTTTGAGAAAGGGAAGAAAATAGTCCTTCTGAAAGCTGATTTTGCCATAAAACAAAGTAAAGTTAAGGGACCTGCAGAAGAGATCCAGTTCTTAGGAATAAAATGGCAAGATGGATGCTGTTAGATCCCAATGGATGTGATCAATAAAATAGCAGCCATGTCTCCACCAACTAGCAAAAAGGAAACGCAAGCTTTTTTGGGCATTGTGGGTTTTTGGAGAGTGCATATTCCAGATTACAGTCTGATCGTAAGCCGTCTCTATCAAGTGACCCAGAAGAATAATGTTTTCAAATGGGGCCCTGAGCAAAAACAGGCCTTTGAACAAATTAAACAGGAGACAGTTCATGCAGTAGCCCTTGGGCCAGTCCGGCCAGGACAAGATGTAAAGAATGTGCTCTACACCACAGCCGGGGAGAATGGCCCTACCTGGAGCCTCTGGCAGAAAGCACCAGGGGAGACCCAAGGTCAACCCCTAGGGTTTTGGAGTTGGGGATACAGAGGGTCCGAAGCCCGCTATACTCCAACTGAAAAAGAGATATTGGCAGCATATGAAGGGGTTCGAGCTGCTTCAGAAGTGGTTGGTACTGAAGCACAGCCTCTCCTGGCACCCCGACTGCCAGTGCTGGGCTGGATGTTCAAAGGGAAGGTCCCCTCTACACACCATGCAACTGATGCTACATGGAGTAAATGGGTTGCACTGATCACCCAGCAGGCTCGAGTAGGAAAATTCAGTTGCCCAGGAATCTTAGAAGACAGGCCAGAAGGCAAAGATTTTGGAATATCACCAGAGGAGAAGGTGACATGTGCTGAAGAAGCCCCACTGTATAACAAACTGCCAGAAAATGAGAAGCAATATGCCCTGTTCACTGATGCATCCTGTCGTCTTGTGGGAAAGCACCGGAGATGGAAGGCTGCTGTATGGACTCCTATAAGGCAAGTTGCAGAAACTGCTGAAGGAGATTTGAGAGAGAATTGAGTCAGACAATGGGACTCATTTCCAAAACAACCTGTTAGACACCTGGGCCAAAGAGCACAGCATTGAGTGGGTGTATCACATCCCCTATCACGCGCCAGCCTCTGGGAAAATCGAAAGATACAATGGACTATTAAAAACTACACTGAGAGCAATGAGGGGTGGGACATGTAAACACTGGGATACACATTTAGCAAAAGCCACGTGGTTAGTCAACACTAGGGGATCTGCCAATCGAGCTGGCCCTGCCCAGTCAGAACACTTACGTACTGTGGAAGGGGATAGAGTCCCTGTAGTGCACTTAAAAAAGATGCTGAGGAAAACAGTCTGGGTTATTCCTGCCTCAGGCAAAGGCAAACCCATTTGTGGGATTGCTTTTGCTCAAGGACCTGGGTGCACTTGGCGGGTGATGCGGGAGGATGGAGGAGTCCGGTGTGTGCCTCAAGGGATTTTGATTTTGGGTGAAAACAGCCAATGAACTGAATGGTATGCTGTTAATTGCTATGTAATGTTGTATGTCATCACTACTATGGTTGCTATATGCCATATCAAAGGTATCATGGTGGGAATCTCCCAAATGAATAAAAAAATGAATTTTCATCGAACCAAGCAAAGTGCAGCAGTGATGGAACAAGGACTGACTTCAGCATGCAACAATCCAGCACCACAGACACCACCTCTCCAGCCCTAAAAGACTCTTATGATAGATGGAGCCCAAAGTCATAGACTAAATTAACTAAATGGACATTTCATGGGCATTTTACAGGGGTGGTCCACAGACTAGGGGAATGATAAATGAAATCTGTATATTCTATTAAAGGATGAGAAGGTGGGTAGAGGTTATTGAAGTTGTATTGGATAGTATGGGACCTGAGCATGACGTAAATGGTATGGAATAAGGGGTGGATAGTGTCATGGTTTTAGCTGGGATAGAGTTAATTTTCTTTGCTGTAGCTGGCCTAGTGCTGTGCTTTGGACTTAGTATGAAAATAATGTTGATAACACACAGATGTTTTAGCTGTTGCTGGGTAGCACTTGTACTAGTCAAGGTCATTTCTAGCTTCCCACGCTCTGCCGGGTGCACAAGAAGCCGGGAGTGGAGGGGGCACAGCTAAAAGAGCGGATTCAAGCTGGCCAAAGGGATATTCCATATCATGTAATGTCATGCCCAGTGTGTTACCTGGGAGGAGCTGGCTGGGGGAGGCAGGCAGCAATCGTGGCTCGGGGACCAGCAGCATCAGTCAGCAGGTGGTGAGCGGTTGTATTGCTTGTGGTTTTGTTTTTTCCCCCTTTTCCCTTTTCCTTTTTATTACATTATCATTATTATTATCATTATTATTATTATTTTATTTTAATTATTAAACTGTTCTTATCTCAACCCACAAGTTTTTGTGGGTTGTTTGTGGGTTTGTGTTTGTGGTTTGGTTTTGGTTTTTTTTTTGCTTTTGCTCTTCCGATTCTCTCCCCCATCCCACAGGGGTGGGGGAAGGGAGTGAGCGGCTGCGTGGTGTTTAGTTGCCAGCTGGGGCTGAACCATGAACCATGACAATTATGTAGAGTGTTTTCTAATACAAAAAATACATCTGACATATTAAGCATATTCATTTTTCTGTCTGGCTTCTCCAGTTCATAGGTTCGTCTAAATGATAAGGCATTACGAAGCCCTATATTTTATTTTTCATTGGGAGATTTGTAGAGAGTAATTTTTTTTTTCCTCACTACCTCACCAGATTATAATTTTATCCACTACACAAGCTAACTTCATACCTCATTTCTGCCATTGATATGGCTATTTTCTGCAATGTGAATGAAGTACCTGGCGCGATAAATATTGAAGTGTATCTGCAGTTTCATTTTCACATACAATTGACACTTTTCAAAGAATAAAACCATTGCTACAGTATTTACAAAATGTCCCTATTTTAATTCTGATCTTCTTGAATAGTATTTCAATACAGCAAGCAATTCAACATCATTTTTCTTCATTTATGGTCATGTTATATTATTTCAACATAATCATGTAGTAGTAGAATGAGTTATGTTTATGGCATACCATCATATTGGAAAATGTGCATACAGCTACTGCAATAATTCTAATATTTCATTTCTATCCCTTTTCAGGACAGGAAAATCCAGTATTCTACTACACTGAGTTAAAAATGCTATATAATGTGATCTTGCTGAAATACCTGTTTGCATTTTAGTTTTGCAGTGTTAATAATCCTTCAGTATTACCAAAACACTAAGATATCAAGCCTGTGTATTCTTAAATGCTGTGTATTTCCACTTTTTTATTTTGTCTATTAATTGACTTTCTGTCATGTTAACTTGGTATATTAAAAACACACAATTATAGTGATTTATATCAATGTTTGAACCCTCCTAAGAGTTTAATATAATCTTTTTTTGCTACTAATGTGAAGGTGTTTCTGCATCTTGTCTTTGCAAATACCTTGCCTTCATTCATTTTGCTGAGACAGGTTGCTTGCAGTGTTTTGTAGCTGCCTTCTGGAGAAAGGGGAATTGATTATGTTGGTTAGAAAGGCTGAAGTTGGGAAAGAGGTCCTTCTCTCTGCCAAGGCTATCAAACTATCAGGAAATTATGCGGTGGCCCAAGTCCCTTGCAATTACTACACAGAATCTCCTGTGCTTCACTGTTCATAACTGTAACTTTCCCTACATTTTAGTGGGCCTTTTCAGTGGGCTTCTTTCCTGCAGCTTTGTTTTGCACCACTTAAGATGCAGAAGAATCAGTGGAGTCACTTCTGAGTAGCACTGATGGGGAAAAAAGGGATTTAAAAAATCAGGACAAAATCCTTATACCACATGCACAACCTCTGAGTAGCTCAATTAGCTCAATTAATGATGAATGGTAACTCTTCAATAGAAATGCTGTCAATTCTGATAGAATTTTTGACATCCTCTTTACCTATCCTTGATCAAATCTAGACATGTTTTTTAGGAGAACAAGTCACTTATTTAATGCAATATAACTATCACTCATTGTCATAAATGTGAAAAGTTAAATGACTATTTTCCTGATATAAACTATTAGCTCTATAAGCTACATTTCAAGAGGGAGGAAGAGATAATTGCAACTACAGGGATTTTAGCACACTGGTTATTCAATTTTGAATTGTTGGACATGAGCAGAGAATACTGTGATACGCAGGTTTATTTTTGCTGCCTTTATGCTAAAGATAAATTTTAAAATAACAGCTATTATTTGTGTACATCCTCCAGTTCTGCAGTGCCATGGTTGAGCCAGGTAAAATTAAATTAAGAGGTTCCTGCACAGGATTTGCTGAAGCAAAAGTTTAACCAAAAATAAATGGAAAAATATGGGAAAGGAGGATAAAGGATAAATGCCAGTGGCAAAGAAATATGTAACTCCTAGAATCTGGAAGCTGTGACTTGACACCCTCTCTGTTACAGGTGAAAAATGAGTTGAAGACCTCACTTAACTTTATGAGGTTTGGAGGATCTTCAGCATCTGCAGATGCTGATGCAGATGAACACAGCAGGAAAGGCAACAAATTAAAGGACGTCTCCTTGATGGAGTTGGACTTTCAACCCCTCTGTGTCCACATCCTAGTGGGGAAACTTATTCTCTTACTTCCTGTACTACACAGTTCAGCATTGTGAAAAACAGAAAAGGAGATTTCCTTTTTTAACATTGTAGTCTAGCATCTCTTCTCTAGGTGCACTTAAAGGCAGAGCAATAAAGGGGAGCTTGTGCCAGACATATCCCAGGAATATTTGCTTTTTCCTAGATTTGAAACAATGGAAACTATAAATATGCTAAAAACTGTAGAAGTGTTTTAAGTTATGCTTGTGGTAACCTTTTCTGATTATTAATCATGAGATATCACAGATGACTAATGAGTAACATCATGGTTGATTTACAGATGACTGATTTCAGTTAATTGCGTCTGACCATGTTAGTTTTGGTCTGGGACAGGGGAAGCAATTCATTCAAATTACTACCTAAAAAATTACATTTAGGCACGGAATAAGTTGGTGTTGGAGACTTTGGGTCAGGTAAATCCCATGGGTTGTCTCCTGGGAGGACTTGTGCTTAAAGTGAAACACCTGCTTGGATATTCATAGGCCTGAGGCACTGCATTAACATTTACTGCAACAGCATCTACTCTGTTGGCAGGTGTTCTCAAAGATGCTTGGAAGAGAAAACTGAGAGAAATTACGCTCCTTTGGGCTGTTGAAGGTAATTAATTTCACTGAAGATCTTAATATTCCTGATACTACTGCCTGTTCTTCCATTAAGCCCCATGCTCTAATCCAGCAATGCCTTGACTACAGCCATCAGTAAAAGTTTTAATAGTTTTCAGTTGATGCTCGTTATTTGAGAAGATCCTATTATGGTGTTTGTCTCTGCTTTTGTTTTTAGGGTTTGCTTAGGGTTTTTAGTGGTGTAAGAACCAGCCTTTGAATCAGTCTTCAGCATTCTTAGTAATGCCAAGTACCTGAGATTTTGGAGAAAGGGAGTCATGGGATATGTGTCCTTGTGCTGGACTGTAGAGTGGGAGAAGAAATAAAAAACCTTTAGAAGGAAAATAGCTCACCATAAAAGCCATTAATTCCTTGTAACTTGGAGATATTTATGGGAGCTTTAGCTTGTGCACTAGCTCTGGGGCCACTGTTTCCTCACTTTCTATCTGACTGGAAATTTTTTTACAAGGAAACCTCACATGGGAAATTCCAGCATAAAAAGAGCATGTGGGAAAACTAATGCAACCTCAGAGCCTAGCAGGATTTCTGTGGGTTTCCCATTGATACCTCTGGAGATTTCTGTTATGGTCTTTCTTTGTAGTCCTTGGGTCTCTGAGAGCTCCCACCTGATGTGGACATAGAGTCACAAAGCTGTGAAGGCAACTGATGTTTGTTCTTTGTAAGAGGAAGATCTATATGGAAAAGGAGAATCTCCACGAGGGTATGATGTTTCAATACTTGCCATAGAAAACAGATGAAATCTTCTAGAGATAAGTTCTCTGGTCTCTCGCAGAGTTGCTTATGCATTATTGTATGTCCAAATCGTGGCCAATATAACTGAGGAAAAAACTTCTATTACTGGAGTTTAAATGCACAGGCCTAGACACGTGGGCTCAAAGGGAAATGTAGGTTCCTAAGGGTTTCACATTATTTTGCAGTTTAGTTTGGCACTACAGAATAGAGTTGTTGGAAACAAAACAAAAAAAGACCTAAAGTAAATTTGACTTAGGCAGACACTGGGACAAAAAAACCACACAGTCTACTACTTCTTGCAGTTTGGGCAAAATTTTTTTTTAATATTTAAGTTCTACTTAAAGTCCTGCTTTAGAGAGCTTCCCTCATGTGCTGAAAGGTTCCAAGAAGTGCTAAGCAATAACTAGTGCACCCAAGACACGACATCACTGCAGGGTAAGCAAAGGAAACAAGCAATGGATGCAAAGCCTCAGGGTGGGAAATGTATTTTCAGATATTGTTCCTGACTTTCTATAACCTGTCCCTTGTCAAGTCAAGGGCAATGTACTTCCAATCTAGTTTAGAAGGATTATGTATGCTGTTTGCTAACTGCAGTACAGTATTTTGCTGTTATTGTTTTGTCGGAGTTTTGGTTATGCCAAATATTTTGGGGCTGGCTGAATGAAAGCGGAAAAGAAGAGATGTTGCTGTTTCTTTCCCAAAAGCCCAATGGTCTACTAAAGTGTGGGAGCTTCAGGACTTATCACCTTTTTGTTTGAAAGGCTTTGAAGCATAATATGGCCAGGAACTCCAAATCACTGTTGTGCACCCTGCTAGAGTTTCCAAAAGGATGGGGTAGATAGGAGGTGGATCAAGGAAGATGGCCTTAGTCTGTCCTTTGCAGTTATTTCACTTCTTATAAAATATACCTATATGTCTGAAGGAAAAGTCGCTAAGAATGAATAGGAGTTTAGAGTAATTACTTTAGGATGCTTGGATCAAAATATTAGTCTTCTGGATACAGATCTCTAATAGATCTAGACCAGGAGAGGTTATAATCTGATGGCCTAGTCAAGGCATATGCATTCAATTTAATCCTTTTTGGATTTCTATTGGATTGTTATGTGAGCATGAGAAGACAAGCATTGCAACCCTGTGAATCTAGGTTATCCTTTGAGGTTTTTTGTTTGTTTGGGTTTTGGGTTTTTTTAAGTATCTAAGAGACTAACTGTTTTTCTGACCTGAAATTACGCTTTTTTTTTTCTTTTTTTTGTCAAGAACAGCTCAACAGCCAGACTTGCAGTCCTATGCTATTGCACTTCACATTTTAATATCTCAAAGTATTGTTTTACAATCAGATAAATTTATTCCTGGAATCCTTTTGGATTCTCACTGAAGCAAACCCAGACAGATATTGTTTTATTATATATATTAAAACATGAACATATATATAAAATATCTCAGCTGCTACAGATGCAGGATTCCTTTGGACAAAGCGAACTACCCAGCTTTCCAATAGATTGGGAAAATGTTATTGACCTAATTTGCAGGCCAGAAAACAAAGATCCATGAAAAACCAGCTGCCATTGTTAATCCCGTGCAACATGATGTGTGACAGAAGAGAACCCAGAAGGTTGGCTCAGTAAGCTTTAAGTAAATCTCTGGTAGAGCACTCTCATGGCTGTGATATAATAGAGCTTTCAACAGTGCAGTGGAAGGTTAGAGGCAACAAGCTGCACTAATAAAACCATCTACCCCCAGGTAAATGAGTAAACAGAGTGATTTTCAGCCTAGTACCAACTTAATATGTAGGCTGTAAGAGGAGGGATTGTGTAGAACATGAGCAGAAACCTGCGCATTGTAAGACAAAAGGGTAGATTGTTGCTGGTTTATTGGCTGACCTGCAGTTAGGCAAAGAAGTTAGCCCTTGTCTTGGAAAGGCTCACTGCTGGGATTTTTTTCCCTACGTGGAAGATGTTCTAAATCTACAAATATAATTTGGTGAGAGGAGGCCAAATTTGGGCCTGTCAACTTTGACATGTCCCTTAAAAGATTCCAAATTATAGAAATGGTGTGTAAGAGAGTTGTAACAAAGGAGAGGTTTTCAGCTCTTTTAACAGAGAGCTACATAATCACACTTTCTTCCAGAAGTGTTCAGTGTGAAGATCTGTCAATAGAAACCTCAAACTGTGAATATACAATTGAGCTTTATTATCCCTTTGTTATTTTGTAACTACATAGGTATGACAGGCAGAAACTGATTTTAAAAGAAATTCACAACTGTCAGTGTGTCACATGCATGAATCCCACTGCTGGAAGTTTTTCAGTAAATCAGCATCTTTGGGTAGGTGCGCCAAATGCCATACTTTAACAAAATGTTTTTGCTCATGGTAACACTCAAGCTATTAATTTAAAGAGAATGAACATCCTAACGTTTTGTTACAGCCTTGCACAGCAGACAGATGGTGCTCTGTCTCTCACAGAGCAGACGAGGAATGACACAGTTATAAGTACCAGATAAGAGGTGCTGAGGGAACAGGGTGTAGAGGGAAACCTTCGGTCTGACCTGTTGCCAAGGCATCCCCAGGAGCCCACGGAGGCTAATAAACACTGTATTGTAAAACAAGAATCATGTGCAAGACACCCCAGGTCTTCTCAAAAGTCCTTTGACTCTCTAGAAAGTACAGTGAAAGAGTATGCAGAGGTCTCTAAACTTTCACACACCAGCAGGACTATTGTCTGCCTTTGTGTCTTAAGGATTTACAGTGCTACTCTTCTTGGCAAGGCCTGGAAACCTACCACACTCAATGCAGAGAGATATGGAAGCCTCTAGTAAACTTCATAGTTCTGTCTTTCATGGGAGACAAAGAGAAGGGAGCAAAATTCTGCCTGAGAGGGGGCCTCTCTGTTTTGAGGGTTAACTTTATTTTGTATTAAAATTGATTTGTGATTAATTTGTTTCAGGGAGGGTCTGTTGGCTATATTTTGTCTGCCAGATCAAGGGAGCTGTTTGTGGCAGTCGTGTAGCAGAAATGTTTTTCCTGCCTCGTGCCAAATCTTGGCCGCCACTGCCTTTACCAGTGCTTACGCTCGGGGGGTTCCATTTTTAAGGTGATTAGGATTTGAAGTTCAAAGACAAGCAAAATGTGTCTGCTAAGATGTGCATGTAACAAACATTTACCTCAACAGGCACTACATTCTTCTGCAACCTTGTTTCTCCACCATATTTATTAAATGCATAGTCTACTAAAGGAAACAACAATTCGGTTCTGTTAATCCGTTTCTGACAGACCCATGCACAAATCCTCTGACAGAGCCATGCACCTGTGACTGAGCTGGCTGAGCAGCAAAGCGGGGTGGGGGAGAGCTGAGATCAGCTCCCCAAACAACTAGACCGCACTGAGTGACAGCTTGTTTGTGTATTGAATGATGTGCAGGATCTGGTTCAAAATCTCACAATGGAATCGCCGCTCTGTGACAGTGACCGTAATGTACTTCAATTCAGTCCCCCAACAGGAGCAACAAAGGCCAAAAAATCCACCACAAGTGTGCTTAACTTCAAAAAAAGCAACTCTATGAGAACAGGGAAACCCACTAAAAAGAAGATAAAATGGGCCACTAAAGGAATTAAATCCTTCCAGGGAGCAAGAAGATCACTGAGCTAAGGGTACAGCAGCAGAGAATGCTCCATCCCTTGGGAAAGTCTTCAGAAAGGGTAAAAGGAGACTGGCATGGCTAATCAGTAAAGAAGGTTACTAGAAATAGGAAGGATCATTCAGAAAACTGAAGTTGTATCCAAACAAAGAAAGTAGGAAGGACTGTAAACTAAAGACTAAATATAACACTCTGATCAGCCTAGCCAAAAGAGTTTAAGGAGTAACTAGTTTCAGGGATCAAAATTTCCACTAAACCTTTTTTCAGTCACATCAACAGAAACACCTGATGACCAGCATACAAAATGACTACTCGGCGGATAAAGGCTTTCCAGGGAAGCTAAACTCATCTTTTGTACTAATGTTTTCTCTAAGTAAAACTGGGGCCATTCCCATATAGAAACCATTTTCTCTGGGGAGAGATTGGGGACATCAGCAAAGTCTGCCTAAAATAAAAGAAACTGAGGAGGGAATAACAGTACCAAAAGACAGAGTGAACAGTAATAAATAGTAATACGCAGTTTCCACCCAAAAGCTCTGAAGGCTGAAACAGATGGATCTGTCTGCCAGATCTCTTGGAGTTCTTTGAACAGCAAGCATGAGAGTGGTGTGACGAATGTAGTCTGCTTGGGTTTCTAACAGGCTTTTGACAAAAATTTCACACTAAGGCTTAAACAGAAATTAAACAGTCAGAACCTAGGAAAGAGTTGCCACGTGGCTTAATAACTGGCCAAGAAAGTGAGAAACAGAAGATAAGAATAACTGGCTGGTTCTTGCAATGGAGGAGAGGTCCCCAGGGGAGTTCCACAGGGAGATCCATGCTGTTTAAAATATACATAAGATACCTGGAAATAGGGGTGAACAATGAAGTGACAATGTTTGGTGATGATCTGAAGTTCTTCCAGGTAGTTGTGATGAGGACCATCTAAGAAGAATTGCTGAAGTGTTTGGGTAATAAAATTACCAAGATGAAATGCAGTGTCGATAAAGGTAAAGTATGTGTACATTGGGAAAAATAAGCCTATTTCCTGTAGAAGATAATGGTTTCTGAATTGACAATTGCCACTGAAGAGCAAGGCCTGGGGGTTATTATGAATAGTTCCATGAAAACATCAGCTCAGTGCTTGGCAGCGGTCAAAAAACAAAAACCAAATCAATTGTTAGGAATTATTAGGGAAGGAACAGAGAACAAGTGGAAAACATAATTATTCCAGTACATAAAGCCATGGTTCACTTGGACGTTGAAAATTATGTGCAGTTCTAGTCATGTCGTTGCAAAAATGATGTTTTAGAACTGGAAAAGGTGCAGAGAAGGGCAATAAGGATGACAAAAGTTGTCAATAGCTTCTGTAGAGAGGCTGGGACTTGACAGCCCTGAAAAGACACAACCTGAGCCAGACATATTAGAGGTCTACAAAATCACAACTGCTAGTAAGATGGTAGGTGCAGACTTACCATTTGCTGTCTCTTACAGTGCAAGAACATGTGAAGGGAATGGGAGAGAGAGGTTTAAAAGAAGAAGGAGGAGTTCATGCAGTGGGTAAAGGGCCTTTGACAGTCCTTTCTAAAGGCTGTAATGAACAGAAGTTTTCATGCTGTCAAGGGGAGACCAATGCTTACCACTGGAAGGCTGTTATGTTACATGTATAGATAAAGCACAACCAACACAGAAAATCTCTTGAGCTGAAAATATTTGGTGATTATGAGAGTATTGGGGGGGGAAATATTATATATATATGTGTGTGGTTTTTATTGTCCTCTGGTGGCTGCTGCTGATCACATCCTAGTGTGGACAAATCCTTGTTCTGAACCAGTTCGGCTGGACATATATATATGTGTGTGTGTGTGTGTGTGTGTGTGATCACAGATAATTACACATGCAAGTTGTTCACATCTAGGCAGTTGTGACTGCAATATACTAAATTAAATCATGATTTTTGGAGAAGATCAAGTATCAAAAGTAAGATTATAGTCTTAATACTAAAGTAATGCCATGATATTTTATAATTATTGACTCTTACTGACTGTTTTCCTATAAGCTGTCTTCTAATTATGAGATTCATTGTTGGTTGTGAGAGTCAGGACAGAGCAGTGTCCTGACTGCAGGGACAATGTTTCAGTGGGCAGGTTCAGTTGTTTTTTCAACCATTCCTTCATCCCCTCGCACAAGAAGTTCAAGGTCAGGTTCACTTCTTTTCACCTACTAATGACAGCTGAAATTAAGAGACCTAATTAGCCTAAAGTGCAGGAGTCCTTTTATCTTTAATAGCAGACCTTGTGCCTGCCTACCATTTTGCACTGTTAGACTCCTTTTATACTTATATTTGAACTGGTCACTCCGAAATATGTTTAGCATTGTTTCTTTGCCTGACACTGAGTTCTATTCTAAGCAGTGATTTCATCTGTGTAGTTTGAATATTGTTTCATACCTGAAAATACATAGATTTTTATAAACTGTGTTCTGTGTTTGTGCATTTACCTGAAACCATCTTTCCAGCATTTGAGGTGTTGTCTGTATTGTATTTGAACTTGTCAACAATTTTTTTGCTAATGGATAGTATTGAGAAACACATATCAAATAGCTTCTCATACTGCTTGGTTTCACTGTAGAGAATCAAAGTTATGAAACTGAATATATTAGTACATTTTACATTTAGGTTGATTAGGAATGTTCTATGACATGATTTTGTTTGAAAATGCTCACTGATCAAAAGTGTAATTTCTTAAAAAGTGTATGAGTTTTATAAACTTCTGTTTAGCTTCAGGACATGTTTTTAACTTCCTGATTTACAAGTGTTTTTTTTTCTTCCATATAGAAATGTTCTGCAAATGAGGGATTCTGTGATTTGACCAGTTGTATCTGAGCTGCACCTGGCAGGAGGAAGAAAAATCCCCAGGTAATTTTTCTGAGTTCTCTGGTTTTTAGGTGACTGTTAAAAAGACCATAAAGATGTTAATAATAGAATTATAATTGGATTGATCCAAGATAAAGGATCAATATACTACCCTTCCTAAGAAATTTAACAACTCTATTACAGTTCCCCTTTGCCTCATACTCCATGAAGGTACTCTCTGCCTTACTTATTTTTTTAAGCAACATTCAGACTCTGAAGTATCCCAATTTGATTAAATATACACAAATTATTAGGCATTCTGGAAAGAAAACAGCTGCAAAGGAGCACACTGCCCTGAAGTCAGGCTCATTTGGCAGGTTTCATACTTACTTGAAAGTAATTATGATCTCCATCGAGTGAGACAGGGAGTGAATAAGATATTTAACACTGTGTGCTTTGGCTGTGAAAACCTTTTCAACTTGTGCTTTCAATATCTGGGTTTCAGTGTTATTAAAATATTTATGTGGGTATATTTTAAAAGAAATAATTATCCTTTTCTCCACGCACACTATTTTAATCTCTCAGAGACATTTCTCTCTGTTTGCTGTCCACTTCTCAGAGATGGATGCTCTAACCACCATATAGAGCAGGACTATAAATATTCTTTTCCAGCACTGGAGCTGCAGTTACAGTGTAGTGAAATCTATCATCTCATTCATATAAGATGCAATCTGTCTGCATCAGAAAATGACCCAGAACTTTCTACCCACAGTGACTGGATTCAATTATGGTTTTAATTTAAGAGATTTGATGCGTATATTCCAGGTAATACAGGTCTTTCCATTTATTTCTTGTATGTATAAATTACTCTTTCTCTTTACTAAACATTATAGATTCTTGTATGAATTATGTAACACTTGTTTTTTACCATCTCTAGTCTAGCTCAGCAGAGAGTTCCACAAATATACATGTATAGGCTTTGTCAATACTCAGAGTAACTACCATGCCTGAACATCATCTAAATTCCGTAATATTTTCTTATGGTGACCCACTGGCCACCAGAAAGAATGCAGCATTCTCAGACAGCAAGGATCTCAGCAATAAGATATCTAGGGTGTTGTAATTATCACGATAGAAGCGCTTATAAAATCTTAGGATACAGCTCTCCTATAAGCCTGAATATTATCTTATAAACTCTAAATGGTAAAAGGTACCAAGAGAATAAATTTGACCATGATTCACATACTTTTGCACCAGATTCAGTCAGGTCTGAAACTTCTGGCAAAGTTTTTGTTGTTGTTGGTTTTAATTATTATCTTTAAGATTGTAATGCGTTACATGACAGTCATGGTCTTATTCCTAGGTTTCTGATGTATGAAGCTAGTAATTAGAAGTTTAGTATTTACTAGTCTACTAGTAGATCTCACGTGTCTTGTTTCTTCTGCCCTTCTAAGGCACTTCTCCTTGGAGAGGGTAATGGTAGGAACAAGCAAGTAAGACCAATTCTTCAGGAGATTGGAGTTATGCCTCTAATCCAGTCCAGAGCATGAATGTGATAGATGACTTTGCAGCAATGCGGAGGGCAAAATATGGACTTGCTACAATAAGAGTTTTTGGAAAGCTCCAAATTTTGGCACGCATGATGAGCTGCCACATAATTAAGACATTAGGTTTGTGTTCAAGACTGCTCTAAAATTGAACGTGAACAGTTGCTGCAAATAGTAGTCCTCCCAAATGTGTTTATTCTGAGCCCGTCTGTACAGCAAGCTACCATAATATATAGGGCAAACTTTGAGCAGGCTGACTCAAGTGCCAGAAACAACCTAAAAGTGGCAGATCCATGGTCCCTGCATACTTACCGCTTATCTTGAAAAAGCCAGGTAGACGTGTCTGCAGACTTCTGGTTCCCACATTACTAGGTTGTTTCCCTATTGAAGGCAGTTCACATAAAGCTGACATGGAATCTCTCCACTCTGGTACAGTCTATGAAGGAGACATCTAATAGATGAAGCCTGACATAACAAATAAGAAAATTTGGGGTCTGGATCAAAGCTGCCAGCTTCTGTATTTCCTTTCTTCTTTTTTTTGTTTTGTTTTGTTTAGCCAACCCCCAAGATGTCCTTCTTCTCCCTCCCAGTTTTATAATGCAGGAGCCATGTGCTGTGCTTTCGCTCATTGCAAGGACATGGACAACAGTTACGCTGTGCCTGCTTAGTTGCAGAGCAGACTGCAGGGAGGGAGGAGCATGCAGGGTGCCGAGGAGTCCAAGTGACTCCCATTGGAAAGGATAGCTTTATGCTTCCTTCCTCAGCCCTTTGCAAGTCCACATTCAACTGTTGCCATGACAGTTATGTTTTCAAATATCAATGGTCTTCTCATTTCATTCTGCTGCCTCGTGCCCACAAAGTTTGGCAGGATCTTTCCAGAAAAAACACTCTCATCACAGTTCCTGTACTGCCTGTTGCATGCAGCAGGCAGAAAGTGAGGAGGCTGGAGGAAAGAAATAAGTACAAGTGAAACATGTCCAACATTTCTGAACATGCTTTTTCTTAAAAAATGTATTGTAAAAATACAATAAAATTTGGCAACTCGGTGAACCTGGCATTAACTTTTTTTTTCCCACGCTGGTTTGCTTTTTGTTTAGCCTTCCTATCTGAGTTAGCTTTTAACATATTCAGCTGCCGCTTTGTGTGTGAGTGAGAACATTTTTAGTACTGTGGATCAAGCTGGCAAGAAGTGAGCAGTAGTGTGAGACCATCAGCAGGCGTGTGGGAGACAGCAGCAATTTGGGAAGCCTAAAAGAGTGCATGTGAGGTTGGCAAAGGGGAATTGATGTTATAAAAAGCCTAGTAAAAATCTTTTTGGTTGTAAGATGTATTGCTGGGACAACTGTGCTGTTGAGAGCGTAATTTGTTTTTCTATAATACAACAGTTCCTGATCTTTTGTATGTTATCTCTAGGTTTTAAAGACAATTTCCTTTCTTCAGTACATTTGAAAGCATTCATCCTTAGATTGAGGTCGGAATTTTACCCACAGTTCCTGAGAGCTGCTTTTTAACATAGGTTTTGAACCGAGGAGGAGAGAAGTTTTTAGAATCTCATAATACAACTGGATCAAAAGGTCACTGCAAAAAGGAGCATTTTCACAAGAAATGCTCCAGTCAAGGAAAATTTCCAAATGAAATTTGCCAATAGTTATATGTGCTAAGCATAAGAATATATAAATTACATTGAATTAGTTTGCACGTGAATATGGATAAGTACAGTTGCAAGAGCCACCTGCTCACTAAATATCTATTAACATGCTTGCTGGATTTCATCTTAAGTAGCAGGGTAACTCCATACTGCAAAAGACCCAATGAATGTATTTGTATTAGTACTTTGTGGCAGAGAGACTTTTAATCTGCCAGTTCCTAAAAATGAATGCAACATTCTTGAAGAAACCATGCCAGAGCTGGCACTCTGGGTGAAATCCTGAAGTCAGGAGGAACATTGTTACTGCCTTTAACAAGGCTAAAATTTGTTGGCTGGTAACAACCAATGAGAAAATGGACAGTTGGAGTAGCGAGGTGATAGTTAACAAAGGGTACCCAAAAGGGTCGAGCTGAACAACACATCAGAAACAAGGGGAAAAGTGTCTTAGGTAATCTTAAGTCTGTCTGATGTGCTGTTTGTAATGCTGGTGTAGTTCTTTGGTATTCACTGTGTCAGTGTAATCTGTATAGAGAGTGAGGTTCGGAAGAACACAGAACAAAAGAGGCAATCTAGAAAAAAGAAGTTTTAAACAGAAGCTGGGACTCGAGTAGGGTACAGTCAGGCTTTCCTGAGGAAAAAGAGGTGTGTCAGAGATAAATAAAATGGGATTACAACAAACATGAAAGTCATAGAAAGGAGGGGGAAGGGGAGGAGTTCGTGGTTCCCAAGGCAATGACACAACCTCATTATACAACTCCTTTTACAACAGGTCATTAATTGCCCATTAAATGTACATACTGTGGGAAGTAGATATTAATGTTTTGTTGACCCGAGAATGCGTATCACTGACCAAAACATTTTAGTTTCTAATGAGGGATTGACAGTACCATGTATAAGGAGAAAAAAGTATTTGAATGAAAATGTTTTTGCAGGGAACACTTTCACCACCCCAGTGCTATATACATTCCTGTTGACTTGGTCCTATTATGGCTTCATGAAATCATTCTGTATTTGCTCAGATAAATGTATGTAGAGGAAAGATATTAAGAATTTTAACTAAGTTCTCATCCATGCTACAGAAGGTACTTTGAGGTGTGATTCTTAACGTGAGGTAAGATGTGTCTGCTTGTGTCTGCCCTGTTTCATGCCACATTGTTTTCTAAGCATTAGGAAGATGAAAAGGATGTCATGATATTAGAACTGTATACTTTACAGATTAATTGTTTATTATAGATATTTTTTTTCTGTTCCTGGTCTGAATGGACTTAATTTCAATATAATAGAAAAGATGATCAAAACAAAATCACTGCAGTCATAAAAAGAATTCTGTCCTCTGTTTTACTTGAAGAAGCATACTTGTTCAAGTTTCTTCTTTGTAATGATACTATTTACCTTTTTTCTGTTCAGATGCTACCACCTTATGGTTGCATGCCATGGTGAAGATTAGGAGAATATTAGGAATCAATGAGAATACACTGAAGTAGAGCATACTCCAAGGAAAGCAGAGTAAAACTACATTAAATTACATATAAATAGCATAAAATGCCTGGGAAAAAAACAATCTTGTAATTTTGGGGTGAACTCATTTCCCTCCAGAAAAGGAACTGAAATGAAAAGATGTCATCAAAATCTGCATTGCATTTCATACCCTTTTCAACTGTCTCCAGAGAGAAGACACAGTCGAAGAGGTCTTGAGCCTAGACTTCTAGAAATGGCATGCTGCCAGAGTCTGATGGAAAAAATTAAAACGCTGTCTGATATTGGTTCTATAGCTAACAGGATCCTTCCCAGACTCCAGCAGCTTTTCAGAAGCACTCACACACACATATAAAGGAGAAAATTGTGATAAAGGGTTAATATGCTGGGTGAGTACTTGTTTATATCTCTATATTGTTACCACTAGGGTGTTGATGAGCAGGTATTTATCCATAAGTCACTAATTTACTGCCACTTTGCCCATGGTGTTGGAGAACCTCATTACTTTCCAGTATCTGATGGGGAGAAGCTGACCAGAATTTTAACAGAATCTTTAGAGCACTACAGTGAGGTTCATGCTGCAATGAACCATGTTCTGTCTGAGAATGCCATATAGCACAAGTAAGTTTCCTTACTTTCAGTAGGTATAATATGTGCTCTAGGAAAGATAATTATTGAAGTGCAAATTCATTTAAAGGTGACCCACAAGAGTATTAAAAATAACCTCACAGGTTTAGAGATATATAAGCTGAGTGCCCCAACTGACCAGGCTAAGCCAGGCATTTAGCACAGTTTTAATACAAAATGTAACTTCTTATGCTTCCAAGAAGTCTTCACCCACTGTGAACTGTTGGCTCCTTCTCAGTGTGATCCATGGGCCGGCTGCTAGTCACATCAAATCCACTGTAGAGACCCAAGGCAGGCTGTGGTTTGACCCATCAGGGCATCTTAAAATGTAGACAGAGCTTTAGGAAAGAGGTTTATTTAATGTTGTTAAGCTAGCCCCATATTTTGCAAAACAGTCATGCGATGGATGAGCTATCATTTGCTTAATATATTCCAAGGGGTCACCTCATACAGGAGCAGTTACTCCTATGCAGTTAGAATTTGGAGGGTCTTGAAAAGAAAATTAAGAGGGTAGATGGGGGAGAGAGAATGAAATTTACATGTAAATTAGCTAAATCCTCTTTTAGGGGAGTTTCTGAGGCATACCTTCCATGTTACTAAATCTGACAAGTGCTAGATAAAGTTGTTTTACTTCCCATTCCTATACAGACTTTATTTTTCTGCCAGGGTGTCCACTTCAGCACCAGTTTAGTTCCAATTATTTAAATTATTTATTAAATTATTTTTTCCACAAAATGTACTAGATAGTCACTATGTTATTTGAAGACTGCCCGTATAAGCAAGTACTTCCATGTTCATTTGTCAGGACAAAATACTCATTGCTTTTCTGGGTGTTCACTTATTGCATCCCATATAGTTTGGACTGTAAAATGGCCTTGGTCAGGTTTGTTTTATATGTATTGTTTCACTTTCTGTTTCTCATGCAAATTTGAATTGATAGCAGCTTTGAATTGCTGGCAAGCGTTAACTCAAAATCTGTACCTCTTCCTTTTCACAGGAAAATAAAATAAGAAAATATTTCTGTTTACATTGGCTCCTTCCTTTCAGCTTCACAATCCTAAACTGTCTTTAGTATAAATTTAAATAACATCTCTTATTACAAAAACCTTGGTGCATCCAAAAAAATTACCTGTTTATAGCATTCTAAGGAAAGTCATTAGATTTATCTCAGTACGAAGGTGAAAATGGTAACCCCCAAGAAATATGTACAGGCTCCATCCACTGGGACCCAGAGCAGAAAGCAAATTAGCTCTTTATCTTGTTTGGATTTTTGTTAATCAAGAAAAATGCCCTTAATTACTCTGACAGGAAGCAGTGCATATAGAAACTGAACTGAGCCTGGGGCCAGATGTCATGCAGTCTGAGATAGCGTAAGTTTGTTGTGCTGCTTCTCTGTAAATAGAAGAGAACCTCCTCAATTACAGTAGATAGAAGAACCTGTTATTTTATCCAAATAGGAATTTCAATAAGTCACATAAGAAAAACTTATCCTTTCTTAGTTATAAATGTTTATTTTGTATTAGTAACCTATAACAATTTTTTCATCTCAAAAATTACAGGGCAGAGAACTGGGCAATAGAACTGTGTCTCTTGTTAAGACCCAGCCACCACTAGTGCTAACCAGAAATGGCTGTCATCCTCTAACTGTACTTGAAAGTAGTCTTAGATCTGTTTATTGGGGATGAAAGCAGAATAGTCCTCTTGCTTATCAACAGAGAAAGCCAGAAACTAAGCAGGTTAGCCTGTAGGCAGAATGCTGCTGACAAGTATCTTACTTTAGGTTAGTGTTAAGTTAGAGAGTAGAGCATTGTGATGCTGCCTAGAGTTCTGATATTTCACGTATTCTCTGTGGATAAATTACAAGAGTCGTTCTGCCTTCCCAAGGATTACTACTAGGGAAAAAAAAACCAAACCAAAATTAGTTCTATGAGCAGGAAGATAAAGCCAGGTTTTCTATGGATTTCTGTCCCAAGGTTGCACTCCCATATGAATTCCAGGATATAATAATTGGTAATTTCACACTGTAGCTTTTCCTCTATCAGGTCTTTATAAGATTTCTTCTTCTTCTTTTTCTTTTTTTTTTTTTTTAAACATGGCCGTGTGGGGTTGGTTTGTTTTGTTTTTTTTAAACCTGGATGAGCTTAATGCCTCTGTGACCTTTCAACCTCTCAATTTTTATTGCAACTGGCTAGTGAGAATTACCTAGTTTGAATCAACAGACAAGCATGACGTATGATTGGTTGGGAGTGAAGCAAATTAGTTTCCCTAAGGGAACTACATTTAGAAAGTTGAATTAACACAAAACATAGAGTAAGACTCAGTCAAAACTTCCATCTAATTCCCCTGGGCTACTCTTGGAAAGATAGAAATTCAGATCAGTAGTTTGCAGCTTGGATCAGTCTATGAAATTCTGACCCTGTAGTACTGCTCTGTGAATTGTTTTGTTTCATATGTAGGCTGTTCTTTTGAGTGCTTTCCATTGATAAGCAATGTCAGAAAGCAAACGAGGAAGGTATCTCACCACATGTGTGCATATTTTCTCATCTGCTGTTTTCTTTTTTGTTTTTCTTAGTCTTTACAAGGAGTGCTAATTTAACTTTCATGGTTCTGTTGTTCAGGATGCAAAAAGTTGGCCACCTATCCCAAGTCCAGAGCAGCACCAGCAATCCATGATGCAAGTTCTCAATACAGAGCAGGGGTCTGTGTCAAATGACACATGCAGCCCAGGCAGGAGAAGGAGGCTGTGGTGCTGTGAGAAGCATAACTATGAGATGCAACAGATCCCAGTTCTTGGCTCTGTAAAACACTACGCAAGCTGGGAGGCCTCCACCTCACAGACAGGTGATGTGGTACCAGCCTACTGACTGTTTGAAGCCTAAATGCCTTAGAAACAATGTCTCTTGGCTCCTACTGAGTTCCTACTATCACAGTTTATCTGTAATTTAGAAAAGAAACATGTCATCTTGCCAATTGCCCTTTAAAAGTTGTCAGGTCCTTGTTTACACCATTTCATGAAATAGATAATATTTCAGGTTGCTTGTGGGTAGCTTTTGTTCTGAGATGACAGGGACGTTGCTTCTAATTAACTCAGCATGTTCATCAGAATAAAATTTTTCAAGTCCATGGGATCTGCATTACAGAGAAATTTAACTTCAAGGATGATGTAGTAACAGGTAGCTAATGTTATTTAATCTATTGGAAATTCATTGAAAATAATGGGAAATTTACCCCACTTTGACTGACAACCTAAAATAAAAAAATTACAACTTTCTCAAAATATATGGTCAGTAAAACTATGGTGGGATTAATAGATTTCTAAATGATTATTTTTACACTAATAGAAAGGCTCCAAAGATGGATCCTTTACTAGGGATATGCCTGTAATTGTATAAAGTAAAATAAGTATTTTACATTTACAATGCATAATAAAATGTAGCCAGTGATGAAAGAATATTATGTAATGGAGTCCAGAATATCAGATATTAAAGATGCAGAGAAAAAATTTTCTGGTGTTCTCATCAGCAAAATTCTGTAATTGGGAAGTTTTACTCTATTATGTGTGATGGGTGACAGTCTCTGCCACAGCACCGTGCTGAAGGCAATATTGATTCAAGACTAATTCTCCTTTCCTCTTAGTATATTTGTCTATTTCTTAGTTTCAGTTTAGAAACAGGTGATTCATGGTGTTTCTTTTGAATCCTTGCATGTGAAATACACCTGCTTTGATATGCAGCAATGAAGCAAATTTTCACTCAAAAACCCAGACTAATGGCAACCAAAATGTCCTTTGTTGGTTTTGAGGAATTTCTAAAAGACATAAGCTAAACTCCCAAGGATTCTGGGCTCTTTGCTCTGAAGCTGATAACAACTCCACTTCTTGGCTTGATATTATTTGAAAATTTCTAAAATAACTTATCTGCCCCTTCTTTTGCAAAGTTTGAAAATGTGTAAATTTTGTTATTCAGCAAACTTTTTCTCTTTGAAGAATAGGATCTCTCACAAATTTGCAACTCTGATTTTCCAACCTTCTTTAAACCTGCTTTAAATACAAGGTAATGCCTTTGTGAGTTTAAACGGTAGAGTTCAGACAGTCTGAACATATTGTCAGACCTTCCTCTGTTTAATTTTAGGCCTTGGATTTGAGCTTTGACCACAGGTGATTTTAAAAAGAAGGGGGGGGGGAAGAAAGAAGTCAGTGAAAATCTTAACAACAAAAATGAAAAAATCTGAGGTAGCCTTACAGAAGGCCTTTAAGCATGCTAGACACCATATCCTTTTAAGGGACTGTAAGATTCTTGTATGCAGCTAGCTACAATGGACCAGAAGAAGACTTGATCTGAGGACACTGGATTGTCTGTGCATTTTAATCAAAACTTCAAAACATGCTCCCTGCTTTGCTTTCCCCCCCACCCCCCTCTGAATTTTGCAACAGACCTCCTCAAAGAAAGAACAGGGACAGATTCTGTCCTGATAATAATTTATATTTATCCTCCTGTCTCTGGAATTTTAACTTTGATTTGCGTGCCTGCAAAGCTGATGATTTATGTGAAGCTTCCAGAAGTGGCTTTAATATGGCAATCTTCATGGCAGGATAGCACTTTATGTGGAACCCCATGCTTAGAGACCAGAATTGGAAGGTTGTGGTTGAAACTATTAGAGAAAAGCATTAGTCCTCAATAACAACAAAGAAACGGCACAGAAAAGATAAAATCTTGCCCAGTTGCAGTCATTTCCTTGTTTGCTTTCTGCTTCCAAAATATGATTTTAGTATAAAAAATAATTAACGTTATTTATCAGTTCTAACTTGGGATCAGCAAGAGCTGCTGAAAATTACATATGAATGGGCCATATTTGTGTCTCTTGTGTATACTGCTGTGATTTGGATAGCCAGAATTCCTGTATCTGCGTTCTCAAGGAAAAAACCAAACATTGCCAACACTTTCAGAAATACTCACAGTACAGAGGCACCCATTAAAATTGTTCATTTACAAGGTGGCACCTGGCACCTACATTATTCAAAATATGAAATCACAGCTTTACTGACTGACAATCCTGTATAGCACAAGTACTCTCTCGGTGGTCTTCAAGCCTGCTCTGATCACTAGCTCTGAGTTTAAAACTGAAGAATAAAGGTATTTCTCTATTTTATATTTTCAGCAGGCAGACATTGTAAGTATTGCATTATTTTTATCTAGAAACAAAAATACAAATTGGGCTCGTTTACCCTATCATATGAAAAATCACTCAATCCTGAAAGTGAATCAGAAAAATCTTATGGTATTAATGATATAATTTGATTTATAAATTCAATAGTAGCTCTTTTTTGCAAATTGTATAAAAATAATTATATATAATATATATCAACTCAAGTTTTACTTTACCTTTATAATCAAGACGATTTTGATGCTTATTTCATCTTCTTTCTACCTCCCCCCCTCCCCCAAACAGGAGTGTTTTACTGCTTTTCTTTCATTCTGTCTGGTTGTTGTCCACACATTCTGCAATTCCTGCATTTTACTAGGAAATTTAATGATCCTAGAGGAAAATATTTGTGGTAGAAAGTAGTTCATTATTCTATAAGGGCAAACAATATGGCTTTATAGTGTAATCAGCAAGCCGCTCTGAAAACAAAATGCTTGCTCACGTTTTTGGGTAGCCGTCCCTGTCTTTGTGACAATGGCTGCGTCTTCAAATTGTTAATTATGTACTGCCCCCTAGGGATGCGCGCTTTGCTTGTGGCAACCTGCTTGCAGCCCCTGCGGGACCCATGGATTATTACTGTCTAGATTTCTCATAGGGAACTCTTACTTCTCTTCTCTTTGCCTTTTTTGACCTTGATAGTAACTTTTAATTTCTTCCTATTCCAGCTATAATGATTTGACTTGCCTTTTAACTCCTTCCAGGTTAGTTTTGTTGGTTTTTAATAAGTTGATTATTATTACATGTGGGTTTACAGCATTCTGTGTATTTTTAGTGCATGCATATTTGGTTTTATAAATAGTTTTCTCTATGTTGGTTGAATGAGGTGGTAACATATTTAAACATTCTTTTTCCTTTTGGTATTTCTCGGAGATGGTCTTTCTTTTCAGTTGCTTTTTGAAAATGAGCTGTGTGAATTTCCTTCTCGGAGCCACATTTTGCTTCAGTGCTGAAAGAAGCTGGAAACTGCAGTACTTTACACAGATGTCAGATACCTGATGAGTGATTTCTTACACTTGTTGATGACATGTTGGTTTCAGGTAAATAATAATAATAATAAGAACAGTGATAAGGACATGTTTCCTTTTACATCACTCACATAGGTGAGATGAGAAGTCCACAGAAAATTTGTTCAGAGGAAAGAAGAACTTGCCAAAAGTATTTATGATCAAAATAGTTCAGAAATAAAAGAGGGTAAAATGAGCAAAAGGGCAGTAGGTTTTGAATAGGCTTCATCAGCAGAGGGGAGAGGTCATCTGGGAAGATTAGTTGTAGGAGCTATTAAATCACCTCTGTGACACTGTTAGTAGCAGCTGTTTAAAATAATCATGGGCAATCAGTAAAAATGCTGTTTATTACAAAACGTTTTTGATTTTCATATTTGACATTGTTATGTAAGATGCTGTAATGTAAGGCCATACACACTTCCCCTGTACAAATTATCAGTATTAATGATTTGTGGTGCTTTCCCTGACAACTTTCAAAGTTAAAAATTGTTGGCAAATACCTCTCCAGACCTCTTTTCACTAATATATTTAAAGACTTGCATAGACATTTTTCTTTATATTTTAGTTGTAGACGCTAGTTTATATATTAACTAGTTCATATGCTATCTTTATATTGTAGTTGTAGACACTGGTTTATATATAAACTAGTCCTGCATCCTATACCTCTGAGTTTGGTTATCCTTCTTAATGATACAATGCCATCTATCTCTTTGAAGTGCTTATCATTTAGTGATAAGAATCTACAAAAAGTGATTGATAATCTTGTCTCTTCAGTTTGGAGTTAGGCTTCTCTATGCATATTTTCTTACATGTAAAATAGAGAATTATATAATCACCTTTGGTTTTTATATATTTATGTAATACTATGGATTATCTCCAAATCAGAGTTTTGGATTTGGTGGTGTGATGGGCTAGAAGTTGACTCTCATGTTTGATGAGGACTAGGTTGAAAGTCTGAGGGTGATGGAATCTTGCCAGGGTTGGTGTGTTGGTTTTTTGTGGGGGTTTTTTGGTGTGGTTTTTTTTTTTTCTTCATAAGTTTTTGGCACAAATTTGTATCTTGCAAGACACTAGCTTATAATTTTCCCTGAGTTTCCCTTTGTTCTGAGTCATAATCCTGTGTGGATACGTGTTCTTGTTCCATCACCCTCAACCTTGTCTAGATTGCCTGAGAAAACAAACTCTTAATTTCAATATAAATCTGGAAAGTGTTTTACAAGTGGAACTGGGCCAGAGTTTCTCAGTGAAAGTGTCTGGATGCCATCTGGTCCTGTGGGTGCAATAGCTGGGATTCAAAATATCTGGAGACTTAGCCAGAGGGGATGGAGTAGTACCTACTGTGTTAGCTCAGGCCTTATTTTTGTTTGTAGTGTTAGACCTCTGGCAGAAAAGCAAACTAATTTATAGCATCATAAATTTTAGCATTGTGAAGGCTGGAATCACTCTAAAGAGCCAGGATTAGGAATCTGAGGCATTGTTTATCACTTTCTTTCTTCAGTGTTATGCTGATTATGATATCAGTGGGATTATTTTGGCCTAGAACTCAGATATGTTTTATTTCAGGTTTTTCTTGTATTGCAATATAAGCTAAATCTGTGTTTATTACAATTTTGCTACCCACAGAATAGTGTATGAAATTTGCAGAAAGCTGCTAAATCAAGGATAAGAATTTATATGCAAACTTCATTATATACTCCAGTAAATTCTCTTGAGCCAACCCACTCTCTGACACTGGTGGGCACATTTGCTTTCTCTGGCTCATCAGTTTGCCTCAAGCCATATATCAAGTGATGATATATGTCAGGGCCCTTTGTCAGGCACCCTCAAATTCGGGTTACTGATCTTGACTTGGGCACCCAGAAAGCACAATAAATTTCCAGATAAACTGGGACAGCAAGGGGATAGCAAAGTATTTAAAAATCAGTAAACTTGACTAAGTCTTAACTGTTGCAGTGCTGCTTCCAATAGCGATGCACACTTGTAAGACCAAACATCTACTAGCAAACTACCAAATTGCACCAGATTATAGACATGGATTTCCACCATCGAGGCTGTGCTCTCAATTATTTTATTATTTTCTCAAACAAGTCCACCTGGTCCATAAAAAGTAATATGTCAGAAATTCAGAGCTGTATTTTGTTAAATTTTACTTCCTCATTATATCTTATTTTAGTTAAACTCTAAATATTCCTACATACTTTTTTAACCTGCTTTTTGGTGATTCATTAGATGGCATTAGCATCTTTTGGCTCTTTCTTTCATTTTCTCTGCTTATCTGGCAGCCAGAAATATCTAGAATGAGCTACGAGTGCAAACTGAGTACATACTTTTGGAAAACATTCTGAAGCATAATATATTGAAATCTTCTATAATGAATCCTTGTTTGCCAGAAAAAATATTCAACCAAGCCAGGAAATTATCTGTGAGGAATAACCACTTTTCTACCCTGTTCTTTCCTCCCCCCTTCCTGATTTGTGTTGCTTGGAAGAGGAGACAAAAAATGGCACAGATGCATGCAGTATTGCACAAAGAGTATATATGGACATTTCAGTCATTGATATTTCCCCATTTTCTGATGCTAATGTAAGATATGTTGGGTTTGCATTTATAATTAAGATGAACAGATGGTGAAGACTTAGTTTAAAGTAATACTGTACATCCATTAAAATAATCTCTGCTGACAGTGATTCTTCACTATAGCAAGACTTAATTGCATATATAACACATATACATCAGAAAGAACTCAGTCTTAAGCCATTTGCTCCACTAGGACAATAGTAAGACAGACGTCACCAAAACAGGATTTGTCCTGGAGACTCCTAAGAGTAACAGATGCATCTCTGCTGACAATATTGGCTTGCTTTAATTAATGCCTACTTTATGAATAAAAGAAAACATAATTCCTGAAAATACATGGGATTTCTTTTTAAAAATGCACCCGTGTTTTGAGGGAGGAACATTCAGGAACATGACAGAGGTAAATTTTTAACAGATCGATTTGATGTTACTTACACTATTTCTCCCATGGACTAGTACACGTAATTTGTGGTGTTCTTTGGCAAGCTTTATAAATGTGTGCCTTTGAGGACTGCATTTATGTTTTGAGTTAGGTATATTTTTAAATGTCTGACTGAAGCAAGTCCTTAAGCTGTTATGAAGCAGAAGCAGATCTCTCTATGTTTTCATTGTTCCATAGAAATTATACAAAATGCCATTTCACAAATTGTTTATAAATGGGTTATGTAAAAAAATAGTTTTGTGTTTTCACCTTAAGATCTATAATTCACAGGAAGTGAAACTTCCATTTATATCTTCAAAGTGGGTATCTATCCTTTACCTGTTGTACAGAACAGGAACAGATATGTTAAGCAACAGTACTTATCTTTCACTAAACAGGTCAGTTATAGAGGTGGTTGTATATTTATAACTTGGCTCCTTTTCTGTTCACTTCTTGTCCTTCCTACTGTCCCATGTTGATAGCTATTTTCTATGATAATGAAATCTACCGAACTCTAACCTCCAAGGATATGTAGTTCAGCAGAAATATCTCCCTTCCCTCCGCAAAGCTGTTTATATAAGGACATATCACAGAATCACAGAATGGCAGGGATTGGAAGGGACCTCTGGAGATCATCTTGTCCAACCCCCCTGCTTGAGCAGGCACACCTAGAGCAGGGGGCACAGGAACGCATCCAGGAAGGTTTTGAATGTCTCCAGGGAAAGGAGACTCCACAGCCTCCCTGGGCAGCCTGTGCCACTGCTCTGTCACCCTCACAATAAAGAAGTTTTTCCTCATATTAAGGTGGAACTTCCTGTGTTCCAACTTTTGCCCACTGCCCCTTGGCCTGTCATTGGGCACCACTGAAAAGAGCCTTGTCCCATCACCCTGACACCCACCCTTCAGGTATTTATAGGTATTGGTGAAATCCCCCCTCAGTCTTCTCTTCTCCAGGCTGAACAAACCCAAGTCTCTCAGCCTTTCCTCATAAGGGAGATGCTCCAGTCCCCTGATCCTCTTGGTAGCTCTCTGCTGGACTTGCTCAAGCAGTTCCACATCCTTCTTAAAGTGGGGAGCCTAAAACTGGACACAGCACTCCAAATGTGGTCTCACTGGGGCAGCGTAGAGGGGGAGGATAACCTCTCTCGATCTGCTGGCCACACTCCTTTTAATGCATCCCAGGATACCATCGGCCTTCTTGGCCACAAGGGCACATTGTTGGCTCATATATTTTACTATTCTTGTGATTACTAAAAATGAAGCTTAATTAGGGTTTGATGAACATTTTTACAAGTTTTTTAAACTAAAATGCATTTTCTGTCATGCCAAAATTATCAGAAAAGTTGCTGTGTAGCGGCTGAACAGTTCTCAACTGAGAAAAACAGTTGTCCACACTAGTTTCACAAAATCAGTGAATCCCCATCCTTTGTCATGTGCTTCATCAGTTGAAGGCCTGGGCTCCATACTCTCTCCTCCTCAGCAGTTGTCACAGTCCATGAGACTGCCTTGGAGACTGTGTTGTGTGATACTTTGGTTTAATTTCCTTCATTTTTCCTCTTAGAGTTCTGCTTTGTTTAAAAATATTTATATATTTATTGAAGCAAGAACTTGAACCCCGAGGCCTCATTTTCCACATGAGTACCCCAAACCTCAGGTTATTGAGTCATTTTCACTGTCTCTCAGAATATTTAAGTATATTAAACCAAGTGGAATAGCACCAGCAGGAGAGATTGAGAGTCTTTATCCCAGCATACGAAAACTCTGTAATATGGTAGTTAAACATTCCTCCAGTAGATGCAGCTCAAAACCCCTCAGGCAGAAGAATGAATTGAACCAATCTTTCTTCTATCCAAGACAACCTGTAGGGTAAAGCCGGAGAGAGATACTGCTTTCTTTTAATCAATACATTAGTTTTCTTTAAAATGTCTGAAACGGAAATTAAATATTTATCTTCCCTGAAGTCTCTTCCAATCTGTGATTCTGTGTCTATCTCCCAAAATTAATTTGGACAAAAATTTGGGGTTGGAAAAGGACAGAGTTTGGCAGCCACACTGACAAAGTCTTTCATTTGCGTAGACTTCATTCTGGTAACAAAATTAATAAGATCAAGTAGTTCTGTAAATATAGCTGAGGTATATGGGTAGTGCTCACTGATAAAGGAAATAAGAAAGGGGAGGAGGAGTGAGGCAGGCTGGCAGCCAAGGGACCAAAAAAGGCAGCAAGTTTTACAAAACATTCATTTGACTAATTAAGGATGGTTTTATTTGGGGAGTTAGCAGTAATGATTGATTAGAAGGGCATTATATTTGCTGGATATGGGATGAATACTGTCTGTGAATTGATAGAGAAAATATCTCTCCAAAATTGGAATAATCCATAAGTCATAGGATGCAGAGCACAAAATACCAACACACTAACATATTAAGAAAGGCTTTAAACAATAACTGAGCAAATCTTGGAAGAGTTCCAAAGAAACAGGGAACAGAAAAGGAACTATATGCAGAATAATGGGGTTTAGACAATAGAGATAGTGCAGCAGACATTTGTGAATGGAGTATTAGCTCTTTAATTATAATAATTACCTAAGTTTAAGGTCAAGGCACCTGTGCATTGCTGTCTGTGAGAAACTGATTAAAAAATTAGAAGTAGCATTTAATCTCTATGATGCTATTTTCAAAATTCTCTTAGATATTTGGATATTGCCAAGATCATTACTTATTATTTGTACTGTACCTAGAGACATTGACTGAGATGGGTCCCATGTTGCCACCCTGAGATCATTGACATCAAGATTGACTCTCTTACTACTTAAAACAAAATATAAAATGAAAATCCTCCGCAGGGAGGAAAACGGTGAAAAAATTAAGACTCTCATATCCTAATTTATTCTGCGTTCCCATTCATACTGATCATGGAAATGAAAGTCTTCATATTGTTCCTTTTAGTAATTCAGACAAGTTTATTCCTGGTCTTGGAAATGAACTTCTTAGCTAACCAGTTGGTGTAACCTCACACTTGCTGCAAGGGAACCCGATCTGAAAAGCAGTAAAGGTGGGTCTTGGCACTCAGCTGGGGATGAAGAACAAAGTATCTCTGGTAGGAAACAACCCTACTCGCATCATTCCAGTTACGTGTCTTGCCATTGGAGGCTCCGTGCTGATTTCTGGGCAGAATGCAACTGAGTAGCTTGTGCTTCTGCCACACCACATCTAGCCAGCACGTCACGCCAGCGTCTGCCAGCAGCGTCGCACACTGCTGTTTTGCTTGCTGTCTGCCTTGTCAGAATAAGATTGAATTTGAAAAAGAGCAGTGAGTTGCATACACAGGCAGAAAGCATTCTTTTCCCTTTTTCCTCCTCCCCCAAGGGTATAAATATTTGGATTTGGATTGCAGGTGACAAAAGAAAGCCAGTCCCAACAGGAATGGAAATCAGCGTTTTCTACTGGGAACATAGAGGAGACTCAAGAGAAGGATTGGTGTTGAGTTGAGGGAATTAAGGAACCAACACAAGGGCAAGGAAGAAGGAATAAAGCAAAAAGGAGCAGGAAATATTAGAGGTGATGGAGCCAAGGTATGGAGAGGTTGATAGAGTTGTTGTGACTAAAACTTATTGCTTTGGGGGAGTCAGAAAGGCTTCAAGACAAGAAGCGGCTAAACAAAATTTACAATGCAGATGTACAGAACCATAAAGATAAGGACACTGCAGAACTACCAGACTCCTGTCTGGAAACCACCTCATGATCCCTGAGTTCCACTCAGAAGCACCCAGGACAAACACGGAACAGCCTTATGACTGCCACTGGTGTAAGAGGCCTCAGGCAAGAATGCACTCAAGGACATAATCTTCGCAAGCCTGATTAGAAATGTCCTGGAGGGGTGCAAAAAACCTAGCAGTAGGTGCCAGTCTAAACTAAGACGAAAGGAACTAAGGACGCCTCCATCTAAATAAGAGTCAGAACACCAGTTGAAACCAACACACCTTGCAATACACTGTGACAAGATTACTCGATGGGCCAACTCATGACCATATGTGGAAGAAGGGACTTAAAACGCATGGGTAATTAAGACGCAAGTATTACAATTAATTCCAGGAAATCTAATGCATATGTATACACCTGAGCACTATAAGCTTTGTCCATCATGACTTGCAGGATGCACATTAGGAGGAGTGATCCCCTGTGCGTCCAGCACTGCAATAAAGAATACCTGCTTAACAGTCATTCAGACTATTGAGTCCTGATTTTGGCTTTTCACAGCAGATGTTTTCTAAATGCTCGCAGAGATGAGAAGCAAAAGGTTATTTCAAGAAAGGAGAAGGGAGCGAGTGAGTGTGTGAAAAGAAGTCACAGAAGAGGACCAGAAAGGGAAACCTGGAAATGGAGACTGAAAATGAAAAGGTGACAGTTTGGAAGTTATTTGCTGTATATTTGTTATAACTGTTGCCAGCAATGTAATTTGTGATAGAAGAATATTCCCACCCCTGTAAAAATTTGGAATTTTTATAGGGGATTTTAAAATTAGGGATTTCTAATAAAACACACATAGAAATTTCAATTTACAATTTTGTCTTAGAAAACAACCCCAATTTCAAAACTTTAATTTGCTGGTTCTTGCCTTTCTCTCTTTTTTTGCTACTTCCTCCCTCCTTCTCTTCCCCCATTCTAACAACTCAAATCTGCGCAGTCTTCAAAAAAATTGTAAGATAGAAGGAACAAATGAAGCTGTCGTGGTTTAGCCCCAGCCAGCCACCAAGCACCACACAGCTGCTCACTCACTCCCCCCGGTGAGACGGGGGAGAGAATCGGAAGAGTAAAAGTGAGGAAACTCATGGGTTGAGATAAAGACAGTTGAATAGGTAAAGCAAAAGCTGCGTGCGGAAGCAAAGCAAAACAAGGAATTAATTCGCTACTTCCCATGGGCAGGCAGGTGTTCAGCCGTCTCCAGGAAAGCAGGGCTCCATCACGTGTGACGGTGACTTGGGAAGACAAACGCTATCGCTCCAAACGTCTCCCCTTCCTTCTTCTTCCCCAGCTTTATATACTGAGCATGACGTCATATGGTATGGAATATCCCTTTGGTCAGTTTGGGTCAGCTGTCCCGGCTGTGCCCCCTCCCAGCTCCTTGTGCACCCGGCAGAGAACGGGGAGCTGAAATAGTCCTTGACCAGTGTAAGCGTGGCTTAGCAACAACTAAAACATCTCCACATTATCACCACTGTTCCCAGCAAAAATCCAAAACATAGTCCCATACTAGCTACTACGAGGAAATTTAACTCCATCCCAGCTGAAACCAGGACAGAAACATAATTCTGACAATCTAAAAATTTCCAAAAATTAAGAAAACCTAAACATATCACAAGCGCACTTGACAAGGTGGAAGGAGCTGTCCTGCAAAAAGTTACTCATAAGAATAAAAAAAAATCGATTAAAATAAACACAATAACATTTTCTGATGAAAAAATTTGTGACATTTCCAGAAAAGCTTCATTGGGGAAACAAAGGCATTTTCTAGTTTGCATTTTTTGTATTTCTGAGCTAAAAAGAAAATGTTGGAAGGGCACGGTTAAACAAAAACCACCTTTGCATCCCTTTCTGACCCTGAAGCAAGTGTCAGTCATGGCTATCATTGCAGAGGGAGATGTTTTGTCTCCAGCTGTGGCCTGTGGGTGATAACCAGACCTTTTACATTTCAATTGTAAGTGTTAGAGATAAAGATGTCGTGAAAGAAACAGAATTAATGTTTTTTCACCATTGTATGTGCTCACCCCCTCTCGTGCTCTCCCTAGTTCAGGGGTCATTGTTTACATTCACATTTGAGGTAAAATGTGCTAGTGGTGATCACTGGAAAAAGAAGTTCACAGAAGATGAACTGAGAAAATGAGGTGCCTGTGGTGAAATTCTGGATAAAAGCATGAAATTAACTGCCATCCAAGCCAAAAAGGGTGAGTAACTCCAAGTCAGTACCACCATCACTCTGATTGAAGTAGTAAAAGAACATCAAAAGAGCCTGTTCTAGGTGAGAACAGGTCTGAAGATGAGGAAAAAGATAAGGGGATGAGAGGATGGAAAGCTTTTAGTGAATCAAAAGCACTTATTAACAATAAATAAATAAATAAATAAAAGTGAAGAAGGACAACTCTTCTTCATTTTCTTGAAGATCTGGTCAGATAAAAGAAACCCTTGCAGTTTTGCTTGATATTATCTTGTGCAAAGTATGGCAGGAAATCAGTAATATTTCTTCATCTTCCCTGGGATTATTTGTTTTATAATATAATCTGGAAATTTCAAGTGGGAAAATTCTGTGAATTAATATATAAGCACAATTAGAAGAAGTTTCTGCTTTAAAAAAAACTTGCAATTTAGAAACACAAAGAAGTAAAAGTATTGGAGGAAGAATAGAAAAGGAAGGTAATATAATTTCCAGCAAAAATTTATCCTGGGAATTATTAGAAATATCTGATGATAAAAGCAACTTGGCAATATCCCAGGCTATCTAGGGACATTGGGAAAGCCTTGCTGGAAACTAGATAAGTATGTCTTGCATAATTATCTGTTTTGGTAAAGCAGCTGGACTACATCATCTTTTTAGGTTCTTTCCAGCACAATGTTTTCTGACTGGGGAAAAAAGAGTCCTGGTCTTCTGATGCCAGGCCAGCCAATATCTTTCTCACTACACCACAATGGCCTTTTAAGGGACATATTGTGGAACTTTGGGTGTCATTGCAGTCAAATTGTCAGTTGCTTATCCCCACTGGTATGCAGCTACTTGCTGAAATGGTCCAATTCATTTAAAATTTGTCAATCTGTGCAAGTATTAGGGCAAGGACAGATGCATAATATGGCCCTTAGTTTGGGGGTTTGAGGTTCAGTGTTTGGGTGGTTTTTTTCCTCTCCTAGATGTTATTTTTTCTTTCAGGTAAGAATTTAATTTACAAGGATCTTATGAAGCAGAATTTACTTATTTTTGTAGAGTGCTCTGAGATCCCAAAGTGAGAAGCGCTACAACCTTTGGAAGGTCTTGTTACTCTTCCCCACTAATTAACATCACTGTAAGTGATGGGGTGTGAATTTGCGAAGTAGGCCATGAGTTCTATGTAGTGATCTTACATTGTAGTTGAGAATACTTATACTTTCTGGTGATATTTGCATTATTTAGCCAACGCAAAGTAGAGAACATAATTTCTTCTACTGGCATGGAATTACAAGAGTTTGGCCAGGCAGATTCAAGAGAGAATGGCTGGCAATTTTTTTATTGATGGAATTTGTCAACAGTTAAAGATGAGAAAGGACAATAAATGAGAACGATGAGAGCACTTTTTTTTTTTTGCTTTTACAATTGACAAATAACTTCATCGGGCAGAAATACAGCAGAATGAATTGTAATAAACAGTGTTTGTGGTAAATTATCTTTGTTAGTAAGGAAAAATCAATGTATTGATTTATTCATTTTATGTGCAGAATCCAGTTATAGGATGCCTCATAAAATCATCCTTTTAATCCTCGTATTACCTGCAAGATAAGAGTAAATTAGGAAAACATGTCAGATCATAGTGTTTCATTCTTGTTTTTCTTCTGGAGAAAAAGCTTGAGTGGCAGAAATGGCAAAATCATGTTCTTACTGATTTTGAAGGGTACTTAAGAGTAACTTCCCCAGATTCAAGTTCGGGTAAAAAGAAAAGGTATATGTCTGAGCCAGCTAGTTTGTGTGAGTAAATTTAGCCACTGACTTCCCAGTGTAAATCCCACGGTAACTCCCACTGACTTTCTGCAACAGCTCACCTGAGTAAGCTAGCTAATGGCAAAAAGCTCTGCAGACTTAAGCAAGGCACCCTTCTGCAGGGCAAGTGAGGAGGTTAGATATTTTTGGAAGCTTGCCCTAAACTTTCTGTAAGTGATGCCAGAAGGCTACATGAGTTGAGCGCTGTTTTCTACTTTTTTATTATGCTTCCTGAAGATCCTGGAAAAATATTCTAATTATCTTCTTTTTCATCTTCAAGTTCCAACATAACGCCAATGTTGTGTCCAAAGTAACACATGATGGTGCATTCCCTAGTGTATGTCTGAAAGTTGTAGGATATAATTTGGCAGATTTATGAATGACAAATTTGACATTTGGGCTGAAGCAGAGACAGTTGAACACGACCACCTCTGACTGTATCGCTGGCAGTAATGGAAACATTTTATGAAGGCAGTAAGCAGCTATACGGGACTAGTTCTACTTTGTTAGTATAAATGCACTGAATTAGAGTGAGTTACATAAGTGTAAAAGCAGCATAAAGAAGAAAAAAAAAATCAATCCAGAATATTTTGAAAGCACATACCATCTCATGTTATTTATACTACTGTGCTGCTGAAAGCAATCCAAACACTTTTGGCATGGTGTTTGTGCATCTTTCATGAGCATGTGTGAGAATGCCCTTTCCTGGGCTTTTAGCATGGAGCAAACATGCAAAATAGGTTTTTTCTTTTTCCTGGACTGGAGAATGAAACCAAGGAAAAGGAATATTAGCTTGGTTTTTGGTGGCTCTATTTCCACCAACCAGATTTATTTTGCCAGTTAGAATTATAGTGAGAGTCACTATGAGATGATGCTGAAAAGAGTGTTGCGTGGAAAATGCTTCACCTATTTGTCACAATTCTCCCAGTAGGTGTTCAGTTGTAAAACAGTAATTTAATATATAGAGTAACCTAGAATGTCTGCCAAATGCTTATTCACCTATGTTGTTGGCTTAAGTGAAGATACAGATGACTGGACCAAACTTGGTGGTTGTAATGTCATTAGTCATGGGAACAAATGGGATTCTTCATGGTTCATTTTTCTTTAAAGATAAAAGGAAATAAAATTCAGATGAGTTAATGTTGCAGGCATAGAATTTCCTGCATTTTTCTATAAATAATTTCATACTAAATTTTTCAGGCTTTTGAGTAACATGTGGTCTTTAAAATGGTGTTTAATTAAAAAAGAACATAAGCATAGCTTGTTTCATGTAGTTTTGAGCATAACCCCATGCTTCATAATTTTTCCAAAACACTTCCTCAAGATTTCCAGCCTGGTTTAAGCCATTTTTAAAGCATTTGTTTGATTATATCTGCTCTGCAGTTGGACTTTTTCTTTCAAATTAATTCTTTGGTTTGTGACATGTCATAGTGTTATGTTCCCACTTTAACCAGATAGTACAGCATTTATGGCAGTAGAACTCGTGGTAGAGCACGCTTGCATAACAGCCAGTGTCTGATATACTTCCCTATGTTGTGCTGGGCTGAATAGAGGTAGCTAGAACCAAAAGTTCACAGCCTCAGCAGTTTTGGATTAGGTACCAAGGAAAAGGTACTTGGCAACAGTTCACAAATGGAGGAAAAGGTTTTGTAAAGTAAAATGGGAAGTGTGTGTGCCTTAAGGAGTGTGTTTCTTTGTCTTTAAACAATTCTTCCCACATTTCTCATCTGCTGTAGATACAATATTTTGTATATTCGGGTTTTGTTCTCTGTCAGATTCTGGTCAATAACTGGTAGAAATTGCAGATCTGCATTGAACTGGTCCCAGATACAACTTGCTTTTACACTAATGGTTATCTAAAATTTTCCCTCTGCCTTGTCCTAGGTCATATTTTGGCATGGCTATGCCTCATCTTTTTGACATACAATATATTTCCATGATGTATTTGTGTGTTTTGTGAAATTTCCCTTTAGCTGTGCTACAGTATACATGCTGTGGATAGTACATTGAGAATTTGTTGTCCTGCCTGTGTCACTTGACCTTGGTTTCACTCCTTTCCAAGATAGTGTAACCTCCATGTTTTGACCTTCCCACCCTCTTTCAACATTTCTCCAGAGAACTGATCAGTACCTGCTGCTTTCCCTTTATTCAGATGATGGATAGCTTTGGATAACTCTGTAATCTTTGTTGTCCTGTTCACCATCAGATTCTCTGAGCACTGACCTTCATACAGGAATTCTTCAGATGGCATGCAGGAAATGTGCCTGTTTCCAAAAGGTTAAAGAAAGCCCTGGTAGGTTCTTTTCTTATTTATTTAGATTTCTTGAAATAGAGAAAGCAAAACATAATGAAAGTGAGACATTTTGAGTTCTGACCTCTTGTAGGGTTCCACAATGCTTTACCAGCTGGGTGTCATTTGATCCACTTCTATGTTTCTGTAAGCTGTACTTGACCTAGTTTTAAGTGTGATCCAGCCCTTTCCAACAGGTTAGTTTCATGTGACTAAGTATTTACAGGAGATGCCTAAGTGAGAAAGTAAGGCATTTACTGCCCAAAGAATGTAAGTCTGGTCTTAAAGCTGCTTTCTGGTGCTCCAAAGTGACTCACACAGGGTCAGAGATGAGACAAATCTTCAGAGGAATTTTTCATAATCCTGCAGAAAGCCTCATGATTCTCCCTTTCACTCTGAAGAAGCCAGATTTTTCTTTTAAAAAGCAAATCTGTTCCCTGCCACATAGTTAGGCAGAGTCATGCCATTCATACTAAAATGGAGGGTAGAATATACCTACTTGTGCTTAAAGTTAGGACCAACAGACAGCACGATTTTGAACTAAAGGAAGGAGAAGTAATGAGCAATTCTTATTTTGTGAGGAAGTGGGTGCTGGCCAGATGATGCTGAATCTGAATGCAACAGCATCCAGCTTCCAGCAGAGAGGCTGCTGGAATCCCCTAGGCGCTGGTTGGTAACTGACAAACCTGAAAAAAAGTTAATGATTTTAAATGAGCACCAACCCTCTACAACACCTCTGAGATTATTCTCTAAAATATTGTTTTGAATTACCTTTCAAAATGTGCTTTTTTTTATTTCAGATCTATTTAACTTGCATTAATTTTTAGAGCTGTCCCTTTCTATTGTTTCTCCTTATGCTGTGCATTGTGTATATTTGTATCCAGCTGTGCGCATGCTTGGGTGCATCATGGATTGGTCTGTATAGTAGAGTCATGAAGTATTTATGACTAGAACTGAGTCTCAGATGGATAAAATTGCACCAATATCTTATGATGAACACAAAATAGACTGACAGCATGTCATAAATATGACTGAATTTTGACTTAAAATAATTGAGCTGACAATACAGAATAGTACCAGAGTCAGTAAGACCTGCAGAAGTGATCCTGATTTTAAAAGGACTTTGTTAGACTAACTTCTTAACAACAATGTTCGAAAGCAGCATATAAACACAAAAAGCAAGTTTCTGTTGGAGCATGAGTGTTAATTTTTGGCACATTGTCTGGTGACACTTTTCTGTCAAGGCTTGCTTTTTAAAAGTAAGGGTTCCTCTGTCCTCTGGTAGCATTTAGAAAGGACTTATTTTAAAATATTTTTTGACAAGGCAGTAACTGTTTCTGTATAGAGATAAGATACTTACATACACATATACTTTTACATATATGCTTTCCCATGTATTTTAGTACATTTTCAGGCTGAAGGAAATGTTTTCTTGAGAAAAATGAAATACTGATATTTTAGCTCTTTAAACTGACAAATACAGTTAAACTGAATTTCAATTTTTTTTAAAAATAGAAACCCAAACAATTCAATTTCTAAATTGTTTTGACTAAGAAAATGTGTTTTTCCTTTAGATGAAGTTCTGTGAAATCAAGATAAACTCCTGAAATGCCTATCTGATACCGGGGGGGGAAAGAAACCCAAACCACAACACAGACAAAGGTCTCTCCTGATTGTGTGAGTTTTAAAATAAAAACAAGTTTCCAGTCCTGGTGAATGGCACAGCCATTGACTGATTCATGTCATATCTGGGAGCCTTGGTATTGTCAGCAGCAGTGTCACTGAGAAAGTAGAGTTACTTGGCTAAGCTTATGTAACTTCCTTCATGTGTTAATATGATTTTTTACCCTCCTCCAATACTGTGTTATTTGGAACTATCTGTTCTGAAATAACACAAAATATTGTGTTATTTCAAACTATCTGTTAATAAGAGCTTCAACCAAAAGCTGAATAGTTCGAATGTTGCTAAATATCAAAGCTGAATAGTTTGAATGTTGCTAAATATAATGCAGGTCAGCAATGCAAAACAGTTTGTGAAATATACACTGAGGTTAAGACGATCTCTCAGATTTCTTCAATTTTATTTCTGCCTAGTCCTTCTGAAAGGTGACAAACTAAGAGTAGAGAGTAAGGCAAAATTTACACATTATGCACAGCGTGGGAACACAGTGATCCATGTGCTGTCCTTTGAACACACTCAGATGAATCAAGATTGTCAATTCTTACAACTTTTGTGTTTTGCGGTTCTGAGATTTGTGATATTTGTCATCTAGGTTCTTCTTAAAGTTTTAGTTCCTAGAATCAAGGGATCGCTTGGAAATTTTAGCTCTTTCTCGTTCTCTTTTCTTGTTTTTTCTTTTCCTTAATTTTCTCCTTCCTCCCTTCCTTTCTTTCTTTTTATATCTCTTGGTTTTTCTGTCTTTCTAATAATTTAATTGCTTCCATGGCTGCATGGAAAAGCTTGAAAACATGTCTGAGTAAGTGTTTTAAAAAAAAAAAAAGTATATCATTACTTTAAAGCCAATGCAGTTTTTCAGTGGAACATAAAGCAGGCATAGATATTAGCAGAATTTCCTGTTTCCTCATCTATAAGACCGAAGTTGTATCCCAATGCCAGAAGGAACCACCTTCCCTAGATGGCACTGAGTCCTCATGAGCTCAGGGAGAAGCAAAGAAAGGAGTAATCTGGAGAGCATTGCATGACTACTGCAAAAGAGATTTTGGACCTCTGGCTGCTGCTGCAGAATCTTCTGCTACCTGATCTCATCAGGTATTTGCCCTCTGCACCAGAATGAACACCATATTTAACTGATCTGGAAAGCATAGTTGGCTGAGACTAACTTAGTTGACTAAGTATGAAATCCAACAGGCATGGAAAGAATTCCACCACTGAGGAGAGGGTGTAAATCGTGAAGCCAAAAGTCTTCATGTTTTAGGTCTGTTTAAAAATATATACACATGTATTGACGTATTACTCATGAAACAGGTGCTAGAGGTTTGGGGACTTTTTTTTCTTCCAACTTTGTAGAAGAGTATAAATTTTATATTAACTGGAAAAAGACAAGCTGTTTTTAAGTGATGGCTTGATGTCAGTGCTGAAGGCTGCAGTTGTGATTGCCAAAGGGATGAAATGCCCATTAAAGATGGCAATTTTACTAGCACTATGGGATTTCTGGGTACACAGTGAATTGTGCCATGGAAAAACTGATTTTTGGCAGAAACATGCACTTTGTCCTAGATTCAGTTTATAAATACTACTCAGAATATCATCGTCCTTTTTCTGTGTGCGTGTATGTGATTATTCTCAAGACAGGAATTGGGCATTTCCACACAGCTTGAAAGCTGTAATCCTTGAAAACCCATCCTTATTCTCTGTCAAGGATGACTGGAGTAGATTACACTGGAGCATTAAAAATACTAGACCACAAAAACCTTGAACCATTACCAAAACTAAGCTACCACAATAATGGTAACTTTATTTTTTTTTTAAATCTAGAATGTGGAATAGGTGTCAGCTTTCTTACTTTTTTTAATAAACAATCTCTTTATCACTGTAAGAGAATTTACTTATTCCTTGCAATCTGCATTTATCAATAGCACTAACATTGTAAAAATAGAGCAATTATATTTAAATGACAGAGCTAAATATTGTGTCAGAGGTATGAAGCAAATGGCATTGTTGCTCATTTCTTGAAGAATAATTTTCTTCATGAAGGTACATTCCCAGGTTGTGAAACGCAGCAGGGCCTTTCTGTCAACAACCTACAACGTTCAAGTAAATTACGTAATGAAATACATAGTGTTTCTGTATTTCACATGGTTATGTACACATTATGTGTGATTTTTCCCTGCTCACGAAAGTTCTTAGAGTTAGATCCCACTCCTCTGCATACTAATGTAAATCATAAAAAACAAGGAAATTAACAGCTAAGCCATTCATCTATTCACCTACACTCTACTCACTTGGCTACCTCCATTCTGCTGCTTCCCACACACACTTCTCCATCCTCCACTTGAACAACCCACAATTATCTTCATAATAAACCACTATGTTTATAATAATGGAGCTGGGAGCATCATCTATCAGTTTGCCTTAAAATTCCCATTGAGTGGCCATGTTTTCAGTTATTCATATGAATGAATTTCAGATACTTAATAGAATTTCAATTACTTATAACCTTTATCAGAATGAATTTTTTCCTGTATGTATACCTCAGTCCAAAATTTTAGGAAAACTGAAACCAAAGCAGCGCAGCTATTTTCAACAGAAATGCTGAGGTGAGGTGGGTGAATTTGCTCAAGTTAAAGTACATAGGTGACGTTCTTTGAGAATATAAGTATTTTTAGTAGTTGTGGTAGGGCTCTGAAACTGATGAAGAAAACAAGCTTTTTGCCAAATCTGTGGAATTCTATCCAACTTTAGCTAAGTTAGAACCACATGACCTGTGTACAGTTTTGCCAGACTTTTGTAGCTCTGTCTGAAATGAGAAAGGTCCACCCTGAAGCTGTAGGTGTCAGACCAGGACTTTTCATTCAGGGGTAATTTTCAGTGGATGTGAGCTTTGCAGTGGCCATGTCTGGGCCCTAGAAACCAAGGATCTGTGCTTTCCTTATTCTTATTTCTCTTGTTCATTATTTTTACAGGACCCACAAATTCAAATTATCAGCCACAACTCCCCCAGCAAGGCGCTGCAAAACAGGGCAAACAAAAATTGCATTTCGCTGTAGAGAACCAACACCAATGAGCTCGAAACAAGGGAGGACCCCTAGGAAGCCCTCCTGTTGTGTTGGTTAGCACTGACCTGGCACATGAACAGCCCAGCTGTTGCTGCAGTTTCTGAAGGCAAAGTGCAGATCTGAAGGGGGATTTAAAAAGGCAGAACATGAAGGCTTTGCAGATACTGATAGGCAATTCCTTCCCCAAGTGTGAGGGGCAACAGAGGAAAGAGCATGACTGGGCTTGTTTGAAAGCATTACAGTCAGAGGAAGGTACCTTGGCTCATAGACTAATTGGAAGCAAGAGCTGACCTTTTGATATTGAACATGAGAGGGTCAGTGGTGAGCAGATAGGCCACAAAGGGCTTTGAAAGTCAAGACAAGTCATTTGTGTCTAATTCAACTGAGAATGCTACAGAGAGCCAGACCTAGGGAGGGGCAAGGGAGGGAGATTTGTGTCAAGAGCTTTAGAGAGCGAGGGCTGAGCCTGGAGGCGGGAGAGGGAGTTGGGAGAGCAGGGCAAGTGGCTGGACAATCTAACTGAGATCAGCAATAGCAATGAAAGGGGGAGGGAGGATGGGATGTTTGAAGCAACGTTCGTATGAATGAAAGCTTGACAGAAATGGCAGCAGTTTCTGAATTATTATAATATATTCCAAAGACATGCCAATTCAGGAGTTCACAATGCAGCTGTTGTTTCTGAGGGAATGAGAAATTATTTTACCAATTTATGCAAAGGACTATTAAAAAGGTGGCAGACGAAGAAAAAATATCTACATAAAAAGGAAAGTTAATTGCTCCATAAAATGACTCACTGAGTGGTTCAAAAACCTTCTCATGCATAAATATCAAAGTTTTACTGTTTGGGTATTTTGTTTGGTTCCTTCATACTGAAAGAGTAATTCTCACAGGCCAGTATCTCCAGAAATAGTAGTAGTTGCATAACTGGATGTTATGAAACAGCCGATATCTCTTGGTTTTGTCTTCCTGGAATTGGGATGTTATAGGAACTGAAAAAAGGTTTCTAATTTCTATTTGCTGGATTTACCCATGGACTTTTGTTCAAAGTACTCGCTATATGCCTAACATTCTTTTTACCTTTGGGACTATCAGGGGCATAACTTCAGCTAAGTACAGATCTCTTGTCACTAAAAAAAATGTAGAATATGTACTTTAAGAGCCCAGCTCTCGCTTACTGTTGTTGTTGCACAATGTGCTTGTTTTGATGATGTCCAAAATTCCAATGAAACATGGACTCCATTCTGACGAGTGATGTGCAGATGTGGAACCAAAATGATGCTGGTTCTGTGGCAACTGTCTAATTGTTCGTTTTAGCATGGAGGCTGATTTCAAAGCCATGTTCTGCAAAGAATCCGTCACTGACAGAATTTGCGGGGGTGCCTTTTATGCATGTAGGTGGCTTGTAACAAATCACAGACCTGTTCTTTTATTTCAACAGCAGCAGCTGGGTGTTGTAGTTAGGCAGGTGTCTATAAATCCCAGCTCATCAGCTCCAAAGAGTAGAGCAGTTTTTCTGAGGGGGTGGGTGAGCTAGCTGCCAGGCTTGGGAGAAACTGGAGTCAGGACTTGGGTTCTCTTAGGCTTTCATGTGCATCTTACATGCAAGCATACTTGCTTTCCAACTTCTAGCCTGGAATTTGGATGGGGATGTTCCTCTACATAGATGGGAAACACAAAAACATTGTAAACAGCATGAGGTTCCTTATACATTCATATTTATATTTATGTTTATGTTTATATTGTGTTTATGGCTGGGTGTATTTGGGTTGGATGTGCTCCACATGGAGGTTTGCTTGTCGACCGGTACTAGAGACAAAGGTTTATTTTGATCGGTGATTTATACATATTGTCTCATAGTACCTCGTATTTGCAGGGAACTTTATTCTAGCTAAGTTTAAGACAAGATGTAGACTGTGTCATAATACAGAAGTGATTCAGTCAGCATTGCCTTCAAGGTACTGCCCACAAACAAGGGGAGATAAACTCCCTTCCTAAATGAGGTGGGTTTGTGTTCTAAAACTGTAGTGACACTGTTAAAAATCAAGGAACAAATTACATTCTTCAACTGTCATAAGTGCCCAGTCCAGTGCAGCTCCCCTTGTTCTAACTCCAGCGATCCTCCTTCACTCCCCTGTAGCAAATCAGGATGCGTGACTGCTCAACCTAGCTGATTATTTTTTTTCTTTCTTGTCCTTCTTTGTCCCTCACATCCAATTTCCCAGACCCACAGTACTAACTTCGTCCTGCTCTCCTCAGAATAACCTATCTGTCTGTTTCTGTTTCATTGCTCTACTGTCCCACACAATTATTCACTCAGTCCCATGCAATAATCCATGACTACCTCAGCCCTCTACGCAGTTGTATCTTTTTATGCTTGACTCTTCAGTGATCAGGATTTAAAAAACAAACAAACAAAAAGCTGTTCAGGATCCTTATTTTTTTCCTACTATGCCTAGTTTCAGAAGCTGAAGCAATTATTTACTCTTTCATCTTTGCTCAAGACCAATTTTAATTAAAGAGATTTTCTATAGTAGCAAACAATTTTTTTCCTGACCAACCTTATTCAACTTGTTCCATAAGAAATCCTGCATGTTTGTCCTGCCTTAAATTGTGCACATGAACACAGTGAAAACTTCTCTCTTTTAAAGACATTGTCCTTGATGGCCCCACCTATTCCTCTGCTTTTCCTTGGCTTTTCACACCAAGCCTTGGTGCCCCTTTTGTGTTTATATACTCAACATAAAAATATATATAAATGCATTTTCATGTCATTTTTCTTCTATCAGTTTGTCAAACAAGCAGAAACTTCTAAAAATAATGACAAAGACCTGACCTTTATACAGGATGTGAGTGACATCTTTTTGTCACATCTCATGATATCAGTCATTTCTGATAAGTTTGAGTAACACTGCACACACTTGTAATTTTAATTGTTAATTCAAGCAAATTGAAGATACCAATCTATCCAAATTCTTTGATATGTATTTTGTAAGGTATGTCTGCCCACTGTCCCCTTATTTAGTGATTTTAAATGGCTTTCATTATGCTTAAAGATAAATTTCTGGACACACTTTATTTTTTTTACAACAGAATATGCTTTTCATGTCACATTTAAAAAAATGTTTCCCCTCAAGAATCCCCTGCTGTCAAAGGCTTACAAAGAATTAAAATGTGGGTTAGCTGGGTTTATATTATGAGGGTAGAACCATTTAGCACAAAATTTCCTTTTCCTTAGTAACCTATGAATTGTAATTATGAAATAAAACGTCCTCAAAGGTATCTATACACCAGTTTGCAAGGAGAACATAGTCTGCTATATAAAGAGAAGGGATCTCTTATTAAAGGACTGAGGCTTGGAACATCTGAGTGCTCTTTAATGTTATTTACTCACTGTTGGCTTGAAGCCAGTGACAGAAACGCTTTAAACACAAGTGAAGAATTGGGCCCTGAGAGACATTGTAATAACAAATTACCCCTCTCTTTCCTCCTCAGTTATCTCCATCTGTGAAATGGGAATAGCCTGTTTGTCAGAGCACACTTGTGAGACATAATTCATTAATGCCTGTAAAATGGTTTGAGAACATCGAATGGAAGTCTCTGTTCAAGTGTCAGGTATTATTAACTCTGAAATGAAAGCTATTTTATATTGCTGCATCAGGAGCTACTTGAAGTCTCTTATTCTATACAAATAACAAGTGGTACATGAGTGACATTTCTTTTGGCTTAAATAGGATAGTCTATCCACAGTGCTGAAGGAACGGTTTGTGCTGGTAAAGTGACATTAGGGAGCGCTGCTAACACACTGAGCAAAGTCACCCATTCCAGAAATGTTTTGATTTGGAAAGTCAGAGAACCAGGAAAGAAAGAAGGTAAATGAGAGAGAGAAGGGCAAGAGGATGGTTGGAGCAGGAGGGAGGAGACTGGGGTGGGAGAAAGGAGGAAGGCAGGCAGAGCAGGGCAGATAACCTGGAAAAAAAGATGAGGAGGGAAAAGGGGAAGAAATACAAAAAAATACTTTCTAATTAAAATTAAAAGGCAGTTAGATGTGTTTTTTTGCAAAAAACCCCCACAACTTAGAAAAGCAAGGCTGTAATGCCATCTTGGGGTTTCTGGTGACATCTCAATCCAGCAGAGCTCTGCTCATTTGGTTTGTGAATGTCAGCAGAAACCCCTTGATGCCATTGAGGCTCACAGTTGCCTCTCATTGATTCTGTATTATTTCAACAGTGGAAAAATAACACCTTTATTTTCACAGCCAAAGTATCTCACACTGTGACGGAAATGTACATGGGCTTATTGAATATCATCTCTGTTCATTTTTATCTAACTTCTGTGTTATCACCATGGATTAGAAAGATATGTGTTCTTTTATGGCTATCACACGAAAGACTATTTGTCAAATATACCACAGTCCAAGTCTTTATTAGGCTAAGGGAAATAAACTATTCTGTCCACCTGTCTCTGCTGTTTATTATTTTAAACTCACTTATTATTACAAGTATTACCCCAAACAAGCCTCCTATTGAGCTTTCTGATGTGTTGTATACATTTTTCTCATATTTCACAGACAGGATGATCAAATTGGAATAAAACCTTATTTTTGAAATGAGTGGAATATGCACCATTTGGTCATGAGTGTGCATAACATATATTGGAACTTTGAGGCCACCTCTGTAACATGTGGAAAGTCTTTAAATTTTGCTGAAAGAGGTTCAGAGGTGACATCATTGCCCAAGCGGTATGTTGTCTCCTAGTCTCCAAAGAGTTCAGGTAAATAGGAAACAGTACCGTTGTAAAATGTACAGCCTGAACTATACTGTCTTGTGCATGAGTCACAAAAAATCATTGATTAATTGCATGAAAGTCAATTTCACTGTCTGTGATGACAGCGGAAAAGACCAACAGCTAAATTATTGAAAACTGAAATGTTATTCTGTATAGGGTGTTCCTAAAATAGATTTTGTTATCATTGAGAAATATTCAGATAATCACAACTTTTCCATAGGAATTTTTTTTGTTGTTAGAGACAGCAAAATTCTGAAGAAGAATTTTGTAAGATAAATTTATGTTATGGTAACTGAGCTGACATTTCTTTGTGCCTTAGAAAATAGTTCTGTGACTGGGCTGAGTTCACATACACCTAAACCTTCCCTAACAATCATCTGCCTATCTAGTCTGGGCCACAATGCCTTTAGTGTTGAGAATTCCACCACCTTCCTGTCTAGGCTGGCCATGTGCTTCTCTGTCCTTACAGCTAGGAAACCTTTTCTCAATTCCTCAGATAAACCTTCATGGCTTCAGACAGAAATTGTTATTGCTTGTTCTGCTTGTGGTGGACGTGGAGAAAACTGATCACCAGCCTAACCACAATATCTTTCTGCATAAATGAAGATGTCATCATACTCTCATCTCTTTCCTAAACATTATTCTCAGTCTTTTCCCATTGGTCATATTTTCTAAATTGCTCTAATTTTTTCGTTGCTCTTCCATGGATTTTCTCTCTGTTGTCAGTATGACTTTTGTCAGTGATGGTAAAAACCCGCCATCAATTCTCTTGCTGAGACTTTGTACATACTGCATAGATGACCTCTGGTGTCCTGCTCAGATCCTGCTGCTAAGACATCCCAGAGTGATTCTTTGTGTGTTTTCCAGTTCCATTTCACTGATGATGCTCTGCCTTTGGCCTTCTCCACCCTGTGGTACTTGGCTGCAGTGCTCCTGTCTGTCCAGGTATTCTTTATTTTGTCTTTGTATATTTGATACTTGCTACCTAAATACAGAACTTATTTTTGATACCACAACCCCAAACCTTCTTGCATTGGGTGAGAATTTTGAATACACAGGCACTGTATGTTCTAGCTGAGGGTATGTGTTCAGTCCTGTGAATTGCCTTGAAACCCTATTAGTGCAGTAGAGGGCTCCTGTTATTAATCTTAAATAAATTTGTATATATTACCTCACATTTTGGGGGAAGAAAAACCAACTTGATTTCAGAATTTTAGTATTATTCTCCATTTTCTTTTTCTTTTTCTTAGCAATGAGCACTTTATACTAAGAGCCTTTAATTATCAAAACTTTATTGAAAACATCAAGAGTTATGTGTAGCTACACTTGACCTGGAGTGAAGTATCAGGAGTTTTTAAACATTTAACTTATAGTGTATATTAGTATGAAACTAAGTTGAGCAGAACCCATTAATGTCACAGTGATCGGTTACCAATGGAAATAAATAATTCATGATGAAGGGAATTAGTCTAATTAGCAGGCACTTTGAGTCCTTTGATAAAACCCAGCTCTAATTCCGTGAAGGGCAGGAAGTGCTGTCATCAGTCAGCCCTGAAAAGATTAGCATCTATTATGAATGAGGTTAGACACCCTAGTGAAGTCATGTGTGTCCTGGAGACAAACTTAATATGTTCCAGAATGGGACACAGTTTGTCTCACCAACACATCATGATTCCTACTGGGCTATTGTATGTAATAACAAGCAAAGATCAGTGCTCCTTCCTATCATTCTCCCCCTGTCCATCATTCTGACAACTGTGCAAATACATTTTCCATGCAAACCAGGGAATGTGCCCTGAATACTTGTGAAATTGCACGAGATGTCAAAGAAGATGTGTTATCTTTTCTCAGCAACCTAAAACCAAGCAAACCAAAATACCAGTTCAGAAAGAGGGTTTAGAAACACATCTGGCATATATAGGGGTTGTAGAGGGAGGTGTATCTGTTTTGAGGTACATTGATTCCATTTGAGAACACTATTGTCATCTGTCATAAGATGTGCCGACAAAGCTATAGGCATAGCTATGCATGATAGAAAGGTTTTAAAATAACTGGTGATGCTATAAGCTTATAGTACTGGATGGCTATATAGAAGTAACGTCCTGGAAAAATGCCTTAAATTCTGGAAGTATGGCCTTAAAAAAAGGAGAAGCTTCTTTGTGTTATGTGTTTTCATTTAGAAATGTTAACTGGTTCATCTGAGGAGACTAGCTGTGAGCTGTGCAAGCTTCACAGTTTTGTACTACATGCTGACGCAACATCAGCTGTGTTTCCATTTTTGCTTATGAGCCTTTTGAAATTATATGTTTCCGTTTTGCAATTTGATGCAATAATGAAGAAACTCCACATTTGTACGTTATTGTATTGCCTGTTTTTATTGTAGGAAATTAATTGCTCCTTTTATTTATGTTATTAAGGGGGGAGAAAACAATTTTGCAGTATTTTATCATTTGCTGTAATAATTATCATACCAGTAATACAACGGAAGCCTTAGAAATAGGGTATGTTATGTTCAGATGTCTGAGCAGCACTTAATATGCTGACACTTGTGACTGGGTAATGTTGGTCTTCAAAGTACATTGAAAAAGGTAACAACAAGGTACTAGTGATATCCCTGATGAACTTGATAAACATGATTTATAATATAGAAATGAAGAGGAAAAGAATAAGTGTAGTCAACACAAGAAATTATTTTCATAGAAACAGAACAATATAGCAACTCAGCTGTCCAAATACTAAAGGACAATGGAGCACTGATATTGCAAAGAGTGCCAGAATCAAGTATCACACTAACTTAAAGTCAATTCCTAGATGATGTTAAAAAAATAGTGACCTTCTCTGGAGGGTTTATTCCTCTGAGCTCCTGGAATAAAGAAGATATACACGATAGTCGACCTTGGTTTGTTCATTTTTGTCTTGAATTTGCTGGCTAGTACAAGTCAGGACAAAATTCAGCTGTATGAGCATTTTCAGGGTCTGAGTCTGTCATCTCTGTGTGCCTCTTAAAAACGACCTACAGTGTGGGTGTGCCTTGGGCTAGTGAACAGGTTGATTTGACTCATTAAAATGGATTTATTTATACATATGTGTGAACAGGTGCACACTATAACCGCTATTTTTATCATTATGTTGGTGGGGGCATGGTGGTTGGAAGCAGAAAATTAATGTTCCGGTAAACTTGCAGTATTAGGTACCAGTTTAGGCAACTAACCACATGTACCCTGAAGTCACATAAGGCAATTAGGGAAAAGAGGGAAAAGATTGTAACAAAAATATAATCTTGTCAAATTTCTTGACGTCTTTACCTAGCAACCTAGCTTTGGCTATTGTCACAATATACACGAGCTTCTTCTGTAATTCACTGGTGTATGTTAAGTCCTCCATGGAGCTCATAGACTGGCTGGTACACTTTTTTTCAGGTTAAAAATGCTGCTGAGTATAAACATACAAATTTATCAAAATATCGTTTGTTCCATATATCCCAATAACACCTGTCCCACGTCATACTTTGGTAGCATCCACCAGAGAGAGGTAGAACAATGAATTTCTTCTTCTAGAAGCTCTCCTTCTGTCCTTTCCTATCTTGTCTAAGGAAGGCTGAAGTGCCTCAACATAGATACTTTTCCTTTTTTGTCTGTGAATGTGATATACTTTCAAGCAGCTGTTGTTTTTTCCAGATTATTCCCTTCAGAATTCATAGGGTGAGCCACAAGGACAGGGTGAGGGTTACCGGTCAAAGGCTGGTTACATCCAGCTTTGCTCTGTAGCTCTGTGTGAGGTTTCCACTGGGCACTGCATGGCCTGAGTCACAGAATCATAGAATGGTTTGGGTTGGAAGGGTCCTTTAAAGGTCATCTACTCCAGCCTCCCTGCAATGAGCAGGGCATCTCCAACTAGATCAGGTCATCATGGACAAATCTAGCCCTTTCAGTCAATAAATCACAAGTGGTTATACGGCTCAGCTATATTCCCACTGAACAAATATATTCCAAGTGCAACCAGAGTATAAATTCATGATCTGCTGGGTTTCCTTGAACAACGTGTTTAAACAGTACCCTGTTCTTATTTTCTGTATATTCTGCTTCCAGCACTAGGAAGGTGACACTGGAAAATGGCTAACCACACAGCATTTCTGACTCTTACACTGTACTTGCATTGTTCCTGTAACAAAATCCCAGTTCTTACCTACTGGGACAGAGGGAGTCACTGTGTCAGTAAGGAAAACTGTCATGTGACAAAGAGGGCACACACCCCAGGCTGCTGTACCACTATGGAGCTGCTCTTTCACATTGTACTGAAAAGGTGAATTCTGCAGGACTTTGATATTTTAAAAACCAGCAAGTTAGTGAGAGAGATCCTTTCACTGAGGCACTCGCTACCTCGGCAGCTCTCACCTGTCCCCTTACTGAGACATCTTATGGGATATCATCCATTAATCAATTCCCCTCCTTCCTGCTATTTTGTAACTGGTGTTTATATATGTCATTCTGTGTCTCTATTGTCCTTAATCCTTATTCCACCCTCCCACAACACCAATACAGTGAGATATTGCAGCAAAGGACGCATCACCCACATTCACAACTAAACCTATAACACACTGCTCCATTTTCAAGGCTCACATAAGTGGGTGTAACAGCCCTATGTTAGTCCATTGTCACTAAGAACTGATCACACTTTTAATCTGTTCTAGCTTTATGTTTATTCAGGGCTCTTGTCATGTGTATCATTGTGAGCCATCTCTTTTGTAAATAAAGGACTGTGTTGATCTTCTCGTTCATAACAACATAGAGGTAAAATTGTCCTGTTGAATACAACACACTGGTGAAGTGTTCATTCTAAGGTATATCTTTGATTCACGATGCTTGTAATATACGCTATCTAAACCAACTGCTGCCCATTATGCCCATCTCAAATCAGCTTGTGTCTCAAATACCTGCTAAGGAACATTAGATATTGGCTGCTTCTACTGAACAGAAACATGGAGCAGAAAAATATATGTCCCTCAGTTTCCTATTCGCCATAAAATTAATTGTTGGGGTTTTTTTGCTAGTAATGTAAATTCAGATGGAGCTAATTCACTCAAAAAGTATTCTTTACTTCTTAGATAGAGAGTGATGGATAATAGCAGAGAAAGGAGAAAAGATACAGATTAAAGTAATATCATGCTATGCCCTGCTTTTGGCATATGATTATCTGCATCAAACCAACTAAAGTTTACTTTGCGTAGATACCGCAACAGGATGTAAAGGGACTGAAGTAAGGTTACAGGAATTTTCATCAGGCAAGTGTTCAACTCTAAGGGCATTGCTGCAAGCATATAAAGCTGAGCACATAGTGGCATGACAGGCAGGAGAAGGCGGGGGTCATGGATAATACTGTGGGGACACAGAGAGAACAGTGGGATGTGAAGTCAGTAGCATACACTGAAGGAGCTATCCTGAGCCCCATTAAAAAGAAGCTGGAACTCAAGCTAGGCAGAAAAATGGTGAGGCACCTGAGTCTTTGAAACAATAGTGAGAAATAATACTTCTGGCATTAGAGGCAAGTGAACTTTTTGCTGCCTTAGTTCTAACTGTGCTTCGTATCATGCCCTGCCTGTCATCACTGGGTTTGCAGATGAAAAATGCAGCTCATACTCTAAACCTTGGTGTGAATCCAATCCAGAGGGAACAGTTTGGGAGCATTTCCTGTCTTCTGAAAAGAAAGGAAGCCCTGGTTAACTGGAGAGAGAAATGTAAACACTGTCTCTACTGCAGCCCTTGTGACTCAAGAGGAGGAAACAGATTTGCCATCAGTTTAACAGACCAAGACACTGCTAAGGCAAGTCTGCAGTCCTGACCAATGGGAGGTTCTTGTTCATCCAGCAACTTGAAGTCTGTTGCTGTGAAGTACAGTAAAATAAATTCTTATGAAAAGTTTTAATGAAATATTTTATATTTATTTGCTGATGATTGTCTCAATTTCTATTTTTTTCTTGCTCTGCCAATACCTCAGGCTCTCTTCTCTGCTGCTGCTTTTCCTCAGAGTCACAGCATCACCCAGAACCTGGTGAGAGAGTCACCAAAAGAGGCAGCAGTGAGAACCCCCTAGTGGGATGCTTTTTCAGTTACTGTGTTCAAATATCAGGTTCTTGTCTGCATTTTCCAGAAAGAAAAGGATGACCCCATGCACCAGTACAGGCTGCGGGCTGAACTCCTGGAAAGTGGCTTTGCTGAGAAGGACCTGGGAGTGCTGGTGGACAAGCAGCTGGCCATGAGCCAACAATGTGCCCTTGTGGCCAAGAAGGCCGATGGTATCCTGGGATGCATTAAAAGGAGTGTGGCCAGCAGATCGAGAGAAGTTATCCTCCCCCTCTACGCTGCCCCAGTGAGACCACATTTGGAGTGTTGTGTCCAGTTTTAGGCTCCCCACTTTAAGAAGGACATGGAACTGCTTGAGCAAGTCCAGCAGAGAGCTACCAAGAGGATCAGGGGACTGGAGCATCTCCCTTATGAGGAAAGGCTGAGAGACTTGGGTTTGTTCAGCCTGGAGAAGAGAAGACTGAGGGGGGATTTCATCAATGCCTATAAATACCTGAAGGGTGGGTGTCAGGGTGATGGGACTAGGCTCTTTTCAATAGCCCCCAATGACAGGCCAAGGGGCAATGGGCACAAGTTGGAACACAGGAAGTTCCACCTTAATATGAGGAAAAACTTCTTTATTGTGAGGGTGACAGAGCAGTGGCACAGGCTGCCCAGGGAGGCCGTGGCGTCTCCTTCCCTGGAGACATTCAAAACCTGCCTGGATGCGTTCCTGTGCCCCCTGCTCTAGGTGTGCCTGCTCAAGCAGGGGGGTTGGACAAGATGATCTCCAGAGGTCCCTTCCATCCCCTACCATTCTGTGATTCTGTGAATTGGTGCTTATGTTTATCAGTTGAACTCAAATCCCACTTGGCTCAATTATAAAGCATGCAGCCTCTCTGATACATAGCACACTGCAACATTTGGACAGAACTCTGTTGAGGTGTTTGTCTCCAAACTGGCTAACAACATGACCTTCTCCTATAATATCATCTGTATGAATGCAAATTATATTTTACCAATGCACCACAATTTTGAAGCTAACAAACCTTCTCTGAGCAGTGTACTGTAACTTCTGTTCCATAATTAAACAAGAACCCCTCTCCTGGACAGGTTCACTCAGCTTTGCCTTTCTTTGAGTAATACACCTTCAGACCAGTGCCCTGTTTTGATGTATTACAATGATAGACTGAAGAGTTCATGTAATATATCATCACAGTCAGCTGTTGCTGGACGCCAAGGATTGAGAGACTGAGCCAGCTGTTTTTCTGATGTATTCTGGCAATGCATCACCAGATGATGGAAACTGATAATGTATTACTACAAAATGACATGACCCATAAAAGAAAGCATCCAGAGGTGCAGATTCTGTATAATGAGGCATTCAAAGTATGAAACAGGGCTGCAAACTCCTGGAACAAGATGTTGGTAATAAATCAGCTTTTTATAGTATTACATTAGCAATGTGGCTACACAGGTGCACAGACACTGTTGTGTGTAATCTGTTTTCCAGCGCCTCTTTGTGATGCTTCTTTTGTGTAGATCAAAGATAACCCTAGCAGCAGTTTTGCCTTCACTTCTCTTTACAACTAAACAGTTCATAACGCAAGCAACCCAGAACAAAGGACAGGGCAGAGTTATATTGTCTCAACAAATTTAAGAGTTGGGATTCCTTCTCAGTTTGGAGTACCATTAGAGCCACTCGGGTGCCATTCTTAGTGAATCGAGCCCATCTGTGGCAATGGCAGTACTCTTCCTCTTTGCTCTTGATGGGAGTACTGCATCCCAGAGGGGCAGAATGGGCTCACCCAGAGCACTGCAGTTGTGATTGACTTTTCGTGCAGGTTGACTGAAGACAAGAAAGGCTGCTTTGGCCATCTCTTCGTCCCCTTTCTGTTCATCTTTCCCCTGACACACACACACACAGCATCAAGCCTGGCAGTTACTTTGATTACAACAATTAACAGGATCCCCAATTATTAACATAAATTAAAAATAAAATTAGGTAGCAATTCTGAACATTTGCCTGCAAAATGCTATCTCCTTGATAGAGCAGGATTGTGTATGTGTAAAAATATTTCCTCTGAATTTACTTTTAACGCCAGGGCAAGAATGGGAAAACAGAAACACTGGAAAATTACTTTTTAGAATCATGAGCTACATCTTTACTGGTAGCTCTTCCAAATACATCTTTTTTTTGTTAAATGCAGTACTGTTTATAACTTCATATGTGTAAATCTCATTATATCTTTGGCAAATCCTTGAAGATAAATAGGTCCTGCTCTTAAGCTTTATTTATGGAAGGTTTACTCTGCAAACAAAGGCTAATTATATTTTACTAACAGTAAGTATACCTTTCTCTCTGTAACCCGATATTATAAATCATAGGACTACTAGACATTAAATATGGTTTTGTGGCACATGATTCTGAGTCAAAAATATTCCAACCTCATATATACAAAGGTCCATACCAGTACAAAGCACTCTGCTAGCTCAAAGTTAACCAAAGATTTTTGAAGAGAAGCTTTGCCTGGCCGACTTCATATTGGGTCAGGTAGTTTCACAGCCTATTCTTTCATGGCCACCACAAGGCTAGCATAAATACTGTGCCATGTGCTGTGACTTACGCTGCAGAACAGTGATTGTGTGCTCATATCTGATGCATTGCCAGTACCGTCATTTATTGTCTTCATCTTTGGTACTCCTAGGAGCTGGGTGTTTTCAATCTCTGTCTGCCTTTCATTTTAAAGCTGATGCTTAGCACTTTGCAAGGGCAAGTTCCATAGAATCACATCTGTAATTTATTTCCTGCAGTTGATTTTGGGTACAACATTCCAAGTGCAAATGATCTCAATAACCCACCAAAGATTTCTTGATTTTTAAAAAAAAAGAAACACAAGAATTTTCTGTGCTTGCTTTTTCAGACCACCTCATTTTGTCCCCGAAATTATATACATGATTGGCAATCAACCTTGAAGCATTACAGAAACATTTTACTCAGTCTTAACCCATCATCTTCTATTTTACTTTTACTTTTAAAGTAGCTGTGCTTTTCCTTTAAACATTCTGGCTAATGTGTATATAGGGCAAAAGTTCACATATCAGGAGTTATGCTTGCAAGAGACCAGTGGAGAGTGTCAGGTATACATTCCCTCTGTGTCACCATTTTGTTAAGTTAAATAATGATCATTAATATCTCCCTGAATGATATTTTATGTAAGTTGTAGTTCTGAATATGCAATCAGCTTATTTATGCCCGAACAAGTGTTGCCCTGAGCCAGCAGTTGATTGACACTCAACCCTTTTTGTAAAATTCACCTTATCTGCTACTATTAGACACTAAGATGGCACTTTCTCTTTTAATTTTTGGCACACAACAAGCATCTCGTCTCCACTTTGTGGAGTGGAGATGTACAAATCACAAAATTTGTATTTAGGTCTCCTCATAAACTTGGACAATAGGTCCAAGGATGACTAGGTCATCCAGAGAGACCTGGACAAGCTGGAGAGGTGGGCATGTGAGAACCTCATGAGGTTCAACAAGGCCAAATGCAAGGTCCTGCACCTGGGTCAGGTCAACCTCTGGTATCAATACAGGCTGGGGGATGAAGAGATTGAGAGCAGCCCTGCAGAGAAGACTTGGGGGTACTGGCGGATGAAAAGCTGGGCATGAGCCAACAATGTGTGCTCACAGCCCAAAAAGCCAACCTTATCCTGGGCTGCATCAAAAGAAGCGTGGCCAGCAGGTCAAGGGAGGTGATTCTACCCCTCTACTCTGCTCTGGTGAGACCCCCACCTGGAGTCTTGCATCCTGCTCTGGAGCCCTCAACACAGAAAGGACATGGAGCTGTTGGAGCAGGTCCAGAGGAGGGCCACAAAAATCATCCAAGGGCTGCAGCACCTCTCCTACGAGGACAGGCTGAGAGAATTGGGGTTGTTCAGCCTGGAGAAGAGAAGGCTGTGGGGAGACCTTACTGCAGCCTTTCAGTACTTAAAGGGGGCCTACAGGAAGGATGGAGCAATCTCTTTAGCAAGGCCTGATGTGACAGGACAAGGGGTGATGGTTTTAAACTAAAGGAGGGTAGATTTAGACTGGATGTAAGAAAAAAATTTTTTACTATGAGGGTGGTGAAACACTGGAACGTGTGCCCAGAGAGGTGGTAGATGCCCCATGCCTAGAAACATTCAAGGTCAGATTGGATGGGGCTCTGAGCAACCTGATCTCATTGAAGATGTCCCTGCTCACTGTGGGGGGGTTGGACTAGATGACCTCTAAAGGTCCCTTCCAACCTAAACCATTCTATGATTCTATGATAAGGTTCTAATCCAAATAATTGTTTAAGATTATTATAAAGATAATTATTGTGCTGATAATACATTATTTCAATTGACAATACATTAGTTCCATAGGGAGATAAACAGCAAGGCCAATGGATTTATCTTGATAACAAAATGGATACCTTAACTGTAATTGTAATTTTTCCATCCATGCACAAAAAATCTCCCATTGAGTTCATTGTCTTTTGACTGACTGCTGGTAAGAGTTCCCTCTACATATACATAACAGGACTGGATCCTGAACTAGTATGATATCATTATTGTTATTCTGCTATTGTCTAGACAAGCACCAAAAGCCTATACCTTTTCTTAGCACTGTAAGAGCAGGACTTCTGGCTTTGAAAATGCGCCTTACAAATTACAAAATGCAAGACAAATAGGGGATAAAAACAACTGTGAATCTGTTAGGACTTTACAGAATATATTCATAAATGAGAACAACAAATCTTAACCTAGCTACTATTTCCTGGTTGTGTAGCATAGAAGAGATGGCTCTGTGTCCATGACCTTCCACCATTCAACCAAAGTCTTCGCTATACTGGTGATACAAACTTTGGACATTACAGTTCTGGCCTCTGATTATGATTTTGGGCTGTAGCAAGTCATATCTTTTATCCCTGATTTTTATGCTCATTCTGAAAAGTCTCTAAGGACACTTGATCAAGAGAAGGATCTTTCACAGTGATCATGTTTTTGTAGGAAAGCAAATGTACAGAACTGTAATGTTAAAATCTTCAGCCCAAATGTCTTCAAAGAGCTTTGGATCAGAACCTTGAGTCTTTATTTAACACTTACTTAGAAAAACTGTTATAATCAAAAACTGTTAAAAATCTGTACATGTTTTATTTAGTTCATCTAATTAACCCCTGTATGTTTATCACTGTGATGTGCTGGTTTTCTTACTTTGTCTTTATAGCATATCTTAAAAAAAAAAATTAAAAAAAAGTTAATTAATCCAAGTCAAGAATATTATAAAATTCTTTTGAAATTTTGATAATTGTCATGGACATTTATTTGCTAAAAAATACATTTGCCACCACAAGACTAACATTAATATGCAAATCAGTGGACTATAAAATTCATTTTGGTGCCTCCAAGGCAGTATATTTATAAATACAGAAACATAATCATGCATCCTCCAGAGGACTAAAAATAATTATACAAATTTACAACAAAGCCCAGGGCAGTGTCTCCTTTTAACTGTCTGGTTTTAATATCATTTAAATCTTGTTAAAACTTAATTACCAATTCTCTTCTGCAATAATTTAAGTGGAAGAGATGAGGTCTAAGCTTGCTGTCTGAAAGAGAGAACTTCATCAGAGAAACAAAGACACCAAGGCAAAGATTGACAAAATAGGACAGTGCACAGACAAACTTCATAAAGGAAAAGTCTTTGCAGGTGATAATGAAGAACAGAATATACATACATCTATTAACATCCACATAAAGTGGAACTGAGCTGATGTCTTGTATGATGGTAATATAAACACACCAGCATATATATAAACCAAAATATAATATTTCTATCTACACATACATATGTATCTGTGATTTATTCATTCATGCTGGTATAGCTCAAGCTGTATCTCCCTGGAAGGGGAGTTACAGGACCAATGCTTTCATCCTCTGTCCTTGTTCCCTAGCTGTTCTGTGTCTGGGAGATGATGGCTGCTCAGAGCAGCTGTAAAAGTGAGTAGCTCTAAGTTCAAGGCTGGCCTGGCTACAGGGTTTAGGCAATGTGTGGAGTAGGCACATTTTATGGGGAATTTCTATTGTTTATATACCTGTGGATGTTTATTTTTTAAAGCTACACTTTCAAACAAAATAATGTGTTCTTTTTCTCTATGGCTGATAGAAATGGGTACAATGGCAACTCTACCTCTGTGTCAGAGGTATGAGGTCAGGGAGAGGGCCTCAGCTTTATACCCCAAATAAAGCACCGAGTAAACAATTGAAAATAAGTGTTGCACTGTCAAAACCTCTTTCTTTGGGCTGATTTACAGAAGATTCTGTACCTCTTCCTTTTTTACATGTTCATCCGAAGATCCCAGCAATGTCTTCTCTCTTTACATTAAAGGTAAAGCAGAGAGTAGAGCATATGTATTCTTTGCACTGTGGTGCTGCACCCCGCCCTCTCTTCCCCTCAGTTTCACCTTTGCTGCCACGAAAGATGAGGAACCTAGAAAACAAGGTAGCGTCTTGATTTCCACCATCAGTGATACACATCCCATTGACATGGAGACTGCTGCCTCAGGTCTTTTCTTTGTGTCATGTTTGCCAGCTAGTGTTTAGTAACAAGTGTCACTGTCTGCTCCTCTGCTTTGAACTAGAACACATTTCTGTTAGCCTTCACATCCAACCGAAAGCAGCTTTGCATTGATTTAATTCACCCTTTTTAGTATGACCATACTTACAATGAGGGATGTGCATCCAAACTTCCAGCTATTGCACAATTGCCACTGGGCATAAATTCAAGTGATTTGGCACAGCATCTGGTTGGGAATCAATTCCCATTGGTTCATTCTGTCCAGTGCATGCATTCCTTTTGATTGAAATGCCAGCCATTTGTTAGCATAACTGATGCTGCTGACAGCCATCCTCATAGCACTTCTCTGTGTTTTCAGATTGCGTATTCATTGAGTGTTAATGGAAATAAGAGATGCAAAATATTAGAGAAGGCAGTATGTTACATATTTCACGTACTTGCTTTATTGCATTAACAAATAACCCGTTCATTTGCAAATATACAAATTCATCATATTTGTGACTGACACTTTGTATTCCTCAATTTTTCCTAGATTGAAAATGCTTAAATTTTAAGATGTCAAAATTATGTTTTTATTTAACTGCATAGACTACTCACAAATCTTGTAGCTTTCACATAGAAATGGTATCCTTCAGAGCTAGAAGTATGGCATATATAATAAGCCTCTTTAATTTGTAAGACCTTGAAATTTAAATCAAGTGTTAAACAGGCTGTCATTTGCACCTGTGCAATTGAATTTGAAGTTGAGGGGTTTCCTGAGCTGGACTAGGTTGTAAGTATGTTGGTTTCATTGGGCTGTAAATACATTTGCTTCTAATCATTGTTTTCCATGCAGCACAACCACAGTGGGTGTGAAAATGGAGGTGTGTTATTTTGCAGCTTGCTGCTAGTCAGGCAGAAGTTATGAAAAAAAAAAAGAGTCTGAAGATGACCTTGCTAAAGCTGACCCTGCTCTTAATGCAGGAAATGCTGTCTTAAATATTCCAAATAAAATAATGTTTCTTGCTCTGAGGTAGAATGATTAGAATTTTTTCCCCCATTTGTAAGTTCTGGATCTATACTTCTTACAACTGAGCTTTGTAATCTTGTCAGCTTTTAGGTAAGCCTGATGGTTTTGAGAACTTTCCTGAACCTACTCGAGCTGTAACCAATGTGATGCAGCACCATGGGGCGTTGTGTCTCTAGAGGAAGAAGTCCAGAGGACTGAGGGTAGAAAACTACGAAGATATACCTGGAAAAGGTAATTGGAAAAGTGACATGAGCACATTTAAGAAAATTGATTTATTTGAACAGTCCAACTAAATGAAGTTTTATTGCTAGGCATAGGTTTTCTAGTGAGATTTCAAGAAAATATCAAAGATCACAGAAATGGCAGGAGCTTGCAAATTTAAAAAAGTCCCAAGTTAATTGCAAGCCCCTTTGCTGTCTTACTTCTGCAAAACACGATGTATTTAAACATTGCCAAAGAATACGCTTCTTAAACGTCAGTATGTTTTTAGGAAACATAAAGGCTCCAAGCTGTATGTCAAAAACCCAGGTTCCCCAGACGGGTGCCACAGAAAACCTTTCTCCAAAGAAGCTTCAGAAATTTCAGTTTAATATTTACTATCAATGAAACTCTGTGACAGCTCTTGAGAGGGCTGTCATTATCAGGCTTGTCTGGACTTCACTACGTCAGACGACCACAGGCTGAAAACCCACAGTGTTTAGCCTTGGTTGCTCTAAAGTACTTTATGTAGGCAGTCACAAGCGGAGCCATCTCCTACCCAACAGTGTACCCTGTTCTTGCCAAGCCTTGGAGGCCTGCAATTCCCAAATAATGCCCATGTGCGAAAAGGGAAAAAAGCTCCTGTTTACTTTGCTTGAGGCTTGGGAAATACTAACTTTTTTCATTCTGCTGGGCAGCTGGTGACAGCAGTGCTGAAATGCTAAAGAGGTAGATAGTGGGAGGTTTACAGCATGCCTGTTTACATTGCCTCATGTCCTTTGTGCTGGATTCCTCTGTAGCACATCCTATCCATTTGTCACCAAGAAATAAGATACAGTGACCAAGAGAAAGTCACTTCAAGTGAAGGATTAATTTCATACCATGTAAGAAAGATGGTTATTGATACTGCATGCAGTGAACACTTATCATGCTGATGAATTTCATGTATCTGATAGTGTCAGGCACCAAAGGTTCAGTTTCAACATTGCATCCTTTGCAGCTCTTGCAAGCTCTGAGGCCCAGTTAAACACCCGCACATTTTGAAGTTAAAGCCTTGCTTAGTGGGATGGCATGGGTATATTGAATCCTACCTACTCTGTGTAAGGTTCCAATCTTCAGTCATTGTGTAGTAGCTCTGATGAGATACAGAATAGAGACTAAGGGTTCCAAAGCCTTACAGTTGTTATATATCAATAGCTATTAATTGTGGAGAGAAAAAGAATTTTCTAATTAATGCTAAATGGATCTTTAACATATAGATACTATATTTCCCAGAAGGTAAAGAATTTTCTTTGTGCCCCTCATCCCTGAAAAGGAAAGTGCAAAAATTTCTGAAGCTTTAATGGGAGGAAAAACATTGTGGATTTCTTTTCTAACTGCACGACCCCTGCCAACAGGTTAGGATGAGAAAGAGACTAGATGACGCACTGGATGACTTCAGATGGATGAAGTAACATTTATTGTGAGTGGTGGTGTGACAGTCCGCAGTAGCAACACTGCAAGCATAGGATAGCAGACTTACAGTGTCAAGGCTGTGTTCCAGCCTCCAGTCTTTGCTGTTTTCTCCAGTTATGCACTGCCTAGCCCAGGTTATCTAAGGTTAAATGATGGAAAAGTATAAATAAAAGGAGTTCAAAATGCACATCAGGAAAAAGAAACACTTCCCATCATATTAGACTGCAAAATTCTGTTCCGAGTTAGGAAGTAAGCATACCATCTATGCTCCTCTTTAATTTATTGGTGTTGTAAAGGACAGAGTAATTGCAAAAATGTGGTTGACAGTTCTGAGGTGAAGGTACTGATACACACTTCGCAGATTGCTCTGTACCCCTTGGTGCAATGGAAAATCAACGGCTTATGATAGTGGTCCTCGCTGGTTTAAAATTGCTTGAGACAGGGATGTAGGGGAACACATATTTGGGTTTCAGCCTCTTCAGATGTCGCTATCCATATCTGAGAAGTCTTACTACTTCTCATAGTCTTCCAATAAAAGGGTGACTAGAAATTTGTTGATGGCCATACAAAGTAACAACACACTGAAATTAAAAAGTAAAATAATTTTTGGTTATAGGTGATCATAAAACTGCTGACCGCCTCAAAGGGGTATGAGTTTTTTAGCTGTCTGTCTTCCAGTATGCTTTAAGGCTGCATCCACGTCCTTCTGCAGAAGTCCCATGTGGAATATAACGCATGCCAGGAAACCCTATGTATGAAAAGCATACCTTGACTACTGCACAGGTGGAGTTTTAGTTTACCCTGAGATATTAATCATTAATAATTTTTTAATCAGTTCTGTCCCAGGGATTATTCATGCTACTCTTGGGAGACCCAGTTTGATCTATTGATCAATGAAGAAAATAAGACAAATCAAGATGTTGCTTAAAATTAAGTTAATGATTGATCCACTGGAGTTAATACTTCATTTAGATTAAACATTTTAAAGTTACCTTTCTGCAAAGTAATGAATCTAAAATATTTTGTTACTTTGGTTTCTTACTGATCTATTTCAGAAAAGCAACCGTGAATAAAAGAAATTAATTACTGCACATTTCAAGTGGAGTTCATGTTAGTAAATCAGTCATTAGTCCAATTAAATAATGTTTGTCTCCAGAGGTGAATTGTTTCCCATGTCCTGGAACAGCAAGAATATCCCTAGGATCACAGACATTTAAAACAGTGATTGCAAAACACATTATCGAGATATACAATGTTTGCATTTAGAATGAAAGCTTTGTGTTGTTTTTCTTTATGAGGCTGTTAGCAAATTGCTAGATTACCCAGAAGACTTGTTGAGATCAGAGAACAAGCCTGCATAAAAAGGTCATGCCTAATACTAAAGATACGCAGGACTGTGGGCTTAAAAAAAACAGCATTATCCATTTGAAAATAGCAACAGAAGCCATGGGAAAATGTATCCTGCAGTCAGTCTGAACATACTGACGTCAGTGGGAGTTGCTCATGCAAATTAAAGGCCAGAACTGAGTGTTCTCTGCTGTACATTGACAGTCTTACTGAAGTAAAACTGCAGTATTCCCCCAGGTTGTCCTTTAGAATCTGTAACTACTTTTTCCTTTTTAACAAACATGACAGCATAATGAAGTATGTGAACTATATTTTGCTTTCTATGTATGTGAGGTCACTTATTTAATTTTCTCTGTACTAATACTTTTTTAGGTCTTATTAGTTAAACCTCAGGACACTGTCGTTAGACGAGGGAGATACAGAAAAAAGGTGGGAGACAATTTATTGGTAAAGACAGACTTGTATTTTCAGGTCACAATAAACTTCAGTAAAGGGAAAGTTTGGAAAGAAGAACAGCTTCAGTGTCAGAAGAAATATCCAAACTAAAATTCAAAATGTGTATGAAAAGCAGGTTTGAACCATTTTTTACCATTGCTGGTACTGACCCACAATTTATAAAGCTGGTATTTTTGTGACACATACTGAATTTTCACAAGCTTCAAATTTCATTACCTGACTAGTAAACCTTCCCACATATTTTCTTTTTTTTTTTCTTTAGGTAGATGGATTTTTGCAAAAGCTTATTAATTTTTATAAGGAATGCATTTTTGCAGTTACTGTTAAAACTGTAGAAGATAATCTCCATGACCCAGAGTTCAACTCAAAATTTGTTCAAGCAAAATTTCAGCTCTAGCTGCACACAGTGCTTGGGTTGTTAACATCATTAGAGTGCAGGAGGTAGGAGTTCAACAGGTATAAATTTCTTCAGATCAACATTTTCAAATTTTGCTTCTTTCATCTCTTCTTCTCTTAATGCAAAGAACTCACTTCATGCTTATAGCCATTAAAGGTACTAGAGAAAAAATGTTTTGAATGTCATAAATTCTTTTTATACTGTGTTGTGTATCCTGGCCATGCTTCATTTGGAAGGTTCTGACCTTCCAAAACCAGCCTAGCAGAATAGTTTCTGCACGGGGACCCACAAGATCTGAATTTAATCCTGGTTCTCTCACTGATCTGCAGGGTGACCTTGGGCAATCCGTGTGCCATTTTCCTGCTTGCTAAAATGAAAATAATAATACCTACGGCCTTTGCAAAGCACTTTCAGAGCAGAACATATGAATCAATAACATCTTCTCCTTAAGTATATGAAATAACAGAGGAAACTCTTCCCACTTGCATTAGTGTACTTTTAGCATTTAGAAATGTGAAATTATGAAGATTATTGCATTGGAGGGAGAAGCTCAGAAGTGTTCCCCTAATCAATAAGTTGCCAGCTGGAAAGCAAAGGAAAAGAGCACTAGGGTAATGTACCATTTAGTGTAACAAAGAAAGAATAAAATACATGTTTTCAGTGTGAGTATGGTGGCTACCCGTGCAGTCTTGCTGTATTATATTGCTGGCTTACTCGCTTGTGCTGTAGTAGAATAGTATAAAACATATAAACAGTTTGAAATCCCTACATTAGTTTTCAAGACTTTCAGTTTTCCCGGAGAGATCTGTCAGTATAGACAGAAGAGGAAATCTAGAGTGAAGTGCTTTGGCCACGTGTGTGCGCCTTGTTCTGCATATGGGGACTGCCTTCCCCCGGGATGCTGCTGCAGCCTTCCCCAGCAGATATCCAGCACAAGTTGTCTTGGCACAGTGCAGTTTACAAGGATGGCAGCAGGCAAATTTTTCACTTATGTCCATAGGCCTGCTGACCTTCTGCAGAGCCTTTTTGTTGTCCATGCAGATGGATGAGTTGTGCTTGAGTAGTGTATTTTGCTTGTATACTGTCTTTTAGGATTTTATAACAGCATTTTATAACAGGCGCTGAACAGGTCCAGTGTCATCTAGTGTGCAGCCTAGGTGAGCCCTGGCAGTAGGTAAAGTATTTTAAACCATCAGCTTAATTGCATTAAAAATATACTGATGGGCTTGCACTGTTTGAATGATCTTCAGGAAACTATTAGGTTAAAGCAATACCCTCTTGGCAATGTTTAACTAATTCACAATGTTTGTTCTGTGGATTACAGCTGGTCTTTACACCGTTTGTTAGTCTTAACAGTAGCAGAGCCCTGCTTGCTACTACTGAGCTTGCAGTTCCTCTTGGTCTTCTTCCCTCTGCTTTCTCATTGCTGCCTGCAAAGCTCTTCATTGAAGTGACTTTGGGAACTGTGCATGAAAGAAGGAAATGGGCAGTGAATTCCAGCCCTCTTCCTTCATACCAGGCTTGGAGCTTTGGCCCTGGGAGAGGAGGAAAGCTTGTACCAGTTAGTGCCCATGTGCTCTGGCTCCATGCCCAAAATAAATGACTTGTCAGCCAAAGGACTAAAGTCTTTCCTACCAGGGGAGAATGGTGAGAGGCTGTCCTGTGAATCTGGCTGGAGCAGAGTGAATATATTTTTCAGTTCTGGCTGCCTCTTACAGCTCCTCAGCTGAGAGTATCTGTTCCCCTCTGGCTGAGACCCGGTAATAGAGCACAAGCATTTATCATGTGTTTTCTTAGTAGTGGGTTTAGGTAACACAGCTGACTTGCAAGGTGGCCCTTCCCAGATAAACAGAAGTAGCTTCCAGGCCCAGGCGCCTCAGGAGCCATTCAGAGGGCAAGGGGTGAATGGGGACATGTGTTGGGAGCGCTCTGACATGGGCACCTGGGGGACTTTCCCCGTAGGGCTGCTATGGAGGCACAGGGCACAGCATGGCAGCTGCCCATCCCAGCTCCTCCAAAAAGGGGAGACTGCAACTGCCTGCGGCTCTGTGCTGTGCAGGCACAGAAGGCAGTGCTGACCATTCGCAGTGCATGCATGGCTCAGTCACCCCTGTGCCTCTCTGCCAGGAAAAAGGTGCTGGAAATGCAGGAGAGAAAAGGTCCTAAAGATACAGATAAGCACTGTAGACTAGTGGGCTTGCTTTGATTTTCATTAAGCATAAATTAAAGGCAATCCTTTAATAGGCCTTGGAATCAGCCCATCAGGAAGATTGCTTGAATATTCCATCCCTGCCACATGGGCAAACATCAGTGGGTAGTTTGTACTGAGATCACGCCCCACCCTTTCTATTCAGAAATCCCCCTTACTGTTTAATTAAACTGCCTGAATGTCTCCTAAAAACACCGTGTAAGTCTCTAAAAACCTGGATTACAAATATTGGAATACGACGAGGTAATACTGTTAGGTTATCTCAGCATAAACTAAAATAAAATTGTAACGTTTATCCATTTTGCTTGATATATATGCAAAAAAGAAAATTTGCTGTTGGGTGTGGTACAATGTTTATGATTAAATGCTTTATTCATACTTGTATGTCAATCTATTAGTGTGCTGTTAATTCAAATGTTACTATGATGTATTTTATGACCATTAGCACATTTATCACAGGTAGATGTGAAACTTAGACAAAGGTGTACATTCTCATTAATGATGATCAGCCTATTCATCTTACTAGAGTGTAATTAATGTTAGTTACAATACTTAATTTTTCACTGTTTGTCATGGTGCATATTTAGCATTTCTTCTGTCCTTTATCAATCTGCTCTCCTATCATATGAGCACATCAAAAAGACACATGTAAGTATCTGACCTGTTTTGATGCCTAATTTTTATACTTTTCCAAGACCTGGAATATTTTTATTCTTATACTGTAGACAGCACACTTAGTTAAAAATCAGACCGTATAGTATCGTCCACTGCTTTGCATTCTGGTTCAGCTTTCTCTGCATTAATAATATAACAACCAGGTAATGAAGTAAAGCAGGGCACACAATGAAGACACTGGTGATCACTTGCTGTAGTATTGTGCTGTGCTTGTGTGAGGTTTTAATGATCCCAATTGTTTTCCTGGGTTTTCAATTACTTTTTTTTTCCCCTATTAAGAATGTTAGTGCTAGCAAACATGGTGCATGAGTAATACAGCTCCAAAAACAACACAAGCATGGTGTATCTGAAAAGTGTACGTTATTAGGTAAATATGTGTTACAACAGCTTACTGTCATACATTGCTAAGCGTTGCTTTGTCAATAATGTTGTTAGCAGTCATAGAGCCAAACTACAGTCACTTGTTCAGTGGTGCAAGAGTGGAAGAAGTTATGGCTAATATGTCACACAGCGGGTGGGAACAAGCTGTGCAGAGGCGGGTAAAAGGGACTGAGCACTGAACACATCCTTGGATTTGCCCCCCAGCATGCCAATAAATCCAGCTGTGCTGGAATCCTAGGATAAGTCCATACTTTTGTATTGGTCCCTGGAACAACACAATCACCTTAGCTGAACCCTGGGCATCAAAGCAGTTTTATTTCTTGATCATCCAAAATTCACATTAAGCTGGACTGAAAGAGAACTGGTCCTTCCATTAATACTTGGTAAATAAAATTTCTAGGGAAAAATATTTGAGATGGATCAACAAAATGCTTCAGGTCTGGGGTTCTGTGGTTGCAGAATGGATTTGGGATCTGCTTTCTCAAAATTTTAAAGAACTCTGAGAGAAATCACACCGGTTCCTATTCATTAGCCTCTTAATTGGCAGACTTTACATTTCTAAGGTATTTTGATAATAATCAAGGTTAAAGTATTAGCTGTTAATTTCTGAGAGATGACCTCTTTTGTAACCACTGTTTGAATTCTACCACAGTCTACTGTTCATGCCAGACATGAAGCTGATCCCTTCGCATCTCCACCATAATGAAATGGGTCTTAAACTTTTGTTCATGCCAACAATGGCTTGCTATTGCTGCAGGACAACCTGAAAATCCTTAAAATACTTCATCTGTATGCTTTGGATTAATCATAATTTCCTTATGACCCAGCACAAGACAAGTATAAGGCAACCAAATACAGGAATTTAACATATTTCAGTACGAAAATTCAATCTGGGACCAATTACAAGTAGGTGTAATTGTAGATTAGTAGCAAACTAAGAATAAAAATACCAAGCTAGGTTTAGGCATTTTTAAAGAAATGATAGATGAAGGTGCTCCATAGTGATTGAAGTACAATAATAAACTGTAACGTGAACAGAATTGAGTAATTTTTTTTCCATGGTACCAAAGCATTGCTCTACAGTAATGAGTTATTTCTATGACTGCACTGAAATCTTTTTATTAAAAAAAGAAGCTCCTTCCTTTGAATTTCCTATGCCAAAGAGAGCAACGAATTTTCCATAACATAGCAAAATTCCTGAAACGACAAATTCTGTCATTCTCTTTCCCCCCACGCATCCCTCGGACCTGAGTCATTTGAACAGAGGGATTTCCAAAACAGAAATATTATAGAACAGTGGCCTTAAGCTTATGTCTGTTTTAACTGACAGAGATTAAATATGAAGAAACTACGAAGTTGCCTTTAACCTTTGTGGCATTACAAAGCTAGTTATAAAAACAAGCTGTAAAACACACCAAAAAGGTGAGCATTTCACTCCATTTTGATTTGGCCATTTTGCTTTCAAAAGGAATTTATAAAAACACCCAGGAACAATGAACATTTGAACTCAAAATGATCCAGGTTTATTTTTACTCCAAAAGAAGCAGTCTCAATAGAGATATTGATTTTCTAGCATTCATCCAATATTGCACAGAAAATGGACCTGACCTTGCAATCCCTAGCGGAGACAAGGAAGCAGTCATTACAGTCATGGGTTCCCATTGATTTTAGTGGGATTACTTGCATAAGTAAGGGTTTTCAGGATATGACCCGGTGTCCCATTAGCAGTAAGACCAAGCGTACATAGATGTCAGTTCCACTCAGTTCAGAAGAATGCAGTTTACCTTGCTGTTATATATGCAACCTATGGTTTTATTCCTGCATATTTATTCTACATATTTTCTGTTTTCTGGCCAACAGAGCCCCATCCTTATGTGAAGAGTACCTGTCCTCCTTCCATCTTGAGTAGTTTTTTACTGTATCTTCAAATGTCATTCTAAGCTCAGAGTTAATCGCTGCTCTTACGGCTCTTTTTTCTTTCATTCTGTTTTCTATGATGAAAAAAATACATTGGGCTAGGCACTATCTCTCACGGAATTTTTAAATTTAATTAATACATTTTGGAAGTCTCTAGGGCCAAATGAGAATGAGACATTACAAAGTAAATTTGCAAAGTAAGCACAGAGCAGTAGACAGCAAGCTAAAGCCTATGAGCCCTTCCTCAAAGACAGTGAGTTTCTCCTTAATCCTAGGGATGTTTCTTGTGCCCCGAGGTTCCTATAGGAACGCTACTCCAGAACCTCACCGCTTGGATGGATACAAACTTCCTAATTTTCACTCTAAATATATTCACAGCCATTTTATACATGTTTGCTCTAGTTACAACCTTGTCCTTTATCTCAAATAGTTCTTTGCCTTCTTCAGTATTTACTCACTGATGTGGCTATGGTAAGGAGTCACATCTCTCTGCCTTCCTTTTGTTTCATTAAATGTGAGGAAGGTGGAGGAAAGGTGTGCAAGAAACAGGGTGACTGCATGTTTGTACAGTGCCTTGCACATTGTCCGGTCATGGTTCAGGGCTCCATAGGGTGACTTTGTTTCAGCAGTGAATAATAATGACCTTCCAGAGTATGTTGCCTGCTTTATTCGGGATGGACACCATTAATTCATTCAGTTTTCACTGAGTTGCAAAGCCTTAGTCAAAGAACACTCGCAATTGATTATTTTTATCAGTGGTATTTTCAAAGAAATGAAGAAATGAAATGTACAGTATATTTCAGTTTGCAGTGATCATCCTGATGTTCCATTTGCAATGGAAATGAGCATATAACATATTCATGTGTACAGATAAGGAAAATGACAAACATTAACAACCCTTGTTCTATTCATTTATATTATTCAGTTAAAAAAAATTCCTTTCATTCCATAGTTTTAATTTTGTTTCAGTAGGACAATGCAAAACAAAAAAAAAATCAATTAATGGATAAAATATGCTTAATTACTTTCTAAGTAAGTTTCCTGAAAATGACTATAATCTAAAACACAATTTCTTTGTAAATCTGTCTACTAAAAATATATAATTCCATGCCAATTTTATGTTTTTAATTTCTTTATATGTGTATCAAAGATAAAATTGCTTATGAAATCAAATAAACCATAGTGTGTGTGTGTACACACTTATATTCTTGTGGCCAAGCAGCCTTTGACGTGCAACTCTCACCTGTTTAAGCGGACTGCAGTGTTTGCCTTATCAGTGTCAGTCAGTTTCTGCACAATTTAATCTGCCACTAAAAAGTTTTTTGCTCTTATAGGTATAAAACAGTATGTCAAGGATAAATCAGTGCAGCTTGCCTTCCTTAAAATTTTAGACACAACCTGAAACTTCAGCTCTTTTCTTCTCTCATCTCAATGGGATGTTAACCTAACAATCACAATTTTAAGATGGGGAAATTGTTTTGAGCAGAAATAAATTGTCCTGCCAGTATTGTTTCACGGGGTAACATTAGAGCACGTTGGGCCTGGGGTTCACAGCTTATGATACCTGGTTTTGGAGGACTGGAGTGAAAGTAAGAGCATGTAGAGAAAGAAGAATAGGAATTAAATATAAGTTCTAGACAGTCCAAGTGAGTTGAAGTGGTTAGCAACAGACATCCCAGAAACCTGCGAAGAGGCTTATTCTCCAACTACATTCCCTGGTGCATCACCGTCCCCTGCCAGAGCCCCCAGGGAATTATTCTCTGTGTGTGAAGATTCCCTTTTTCCTCTTTTGTTGAGGTAGCTAAAGATATTGGGCTTTAACTTACAGCTTATATTTGCTGAACAAAAAAAAAAAGAAAAAATATCTGGTTTTCTCCGCAGCTGCCAGGAAAGAGCAGTCCATTATTTGCAGCTGATAGGGGGGCAGGAGAGGAGGGGTCTTTTGTCTGCTGCTGCTTCCCCAGGGCCTGGAGCAGAGGCTGCTGCTGGCTGGGGAGGGAAGGCTGGAGCAGCCGCTGCTGCTTACTGCGCCGTGGTTTCCCAGGGAGGCTCACAGGCTAGGCACAGTCGTGCGTGTGGCATTCGTACCTTCGCATGCTGCGAAACAGATCTCTCAACTTCGGACACTGAAAGGCACACACAGTAAAGAGAAAATGACCTATCCCTCAGAAATGCCAGGCTGAGGTTGACCCGCCCACAGCCCTCCTGCCTGCGCTGGCAGGGCACCCGTGGGATCTCTGCAAATGCGGCCGCTGTATGGCAATGCCACAGGTGGAAAATCCTTATAATCAGACGCTCCCTGTTGTGACCTTGAACAAGTTAATCCCATCACCCATCTTGAAGGTTCGCACTACTATGATATAATTTATGTGGGCCCTCAAAGATAGATGGAGACATCACATATTGATCACAAGGAATTGCTGCCAGTCAGTCTTTCTGTTGGCTTCCATCCCTGTGATGTGTTTTAAAAAATATTTTATGATTCAAAATTATACCTGTAAAACCTACAAGTAGAAAATTACTGTGTGCATTTATCTTTAATAACAACCTTGTGCATATTTATAGTACTAGTTTAGTAGAATATGTTATACTAGTTTATTTCCCAGCCTGTTTTAAATGATATTATTCATTAGTAGTCGTGAAGTGGTATGACATTTTTTATGTTGCTTGTTTGTAACAAAGGTTCTTAATACCTTTTCATAATGAAAGGGGATAAATGCTCACACGGAATATGTGAAATTGTGTCTGTAAGAGCACGGAGCGTTGTCTTAGGGTATTAAATTAGTGTTTGGTACTGCTCTGCTTTGTATGTATTTCTAGCAAATGTTTCAGCTACAAATCACTGTAATACACCTGTATTCTGGTTCTTCAATTCATATAGCATTTAAATCCTGCCAATACTGTGTCTTAGAAATATAAATATGCAATTTAATTTAATTCAAGCATGCAACACATAATTTTTCTTCTAATTAAAATATGGTACTGCAATATGGTAGCTGCCTAGGGCAAACAGGACACATCGCGTTGCCAAACCAAAGGGAATACAGCCATAGCTCCGAAGGCTGGCAGGAGGAAGGGGCCAACCCTCTAAGGCCTCAGAGCAGGGCATCAGTAGTGCCCTGCCTGAAGGCTGTGGCGTCTCTGGTACCTGCGGTCCAGCCTGGATTTTCTGACCCTGCTGCTGAGGCCGGCGGGGAGCACGGGCCTGCAGCTGCGGGCGCACACACCCTGTGGTGGCCACTGCCCCGTTGTCCTTCCGTTCCAGTGCAGCAAAGCAGAAGTGGCACAACGCGGTTTTACTGCTGCCTTGTCATGTGCTGAAGTTGGCTGATGTGCAGCAGACCTCAAATAGTTCTGGGAAGGAGGAACTGCCCGACAGCAGCAACTCGAGGGATTCCTATCACGCTCTCTCAGAATCGAACAAAACAACACAAATAGACCTTCTGCATAATGACTCAAAAAAACTGTTAATGGCCATCTTTAGTAACATAGCAACAGCCAAACCCTTGAAAAGAGGAAGTTTTCATTGAGAAAGCATTTCATTTTAAACATTGAAATTTGGTATAATGTAGAGTATGAAATAAGTTTTGAAAGGAAGCTGATGATTAAGAAGAAATGCAGTGGGCATTTAATAAATGGAGGAACCGCAAGATAATTAACTGGCATGCATAAAGATTCATGCTTTATACCAAAATTTTAATTTTGCACATAAATGTGCCTGATGTAGGCAGCATTTAATCACCTAGCTGACAGGAGTAACTACTTTCATTTAACCTTGACTGAAGATCATGAATTCTAACAGGTTTAATTGGATACATCATTTAACAGAATGAACAGAGCAAATTTTTCTCAATTCATAGGTTCTGATTGACATGCACCAGCAATAAGGCGTTGCACAATTAAAGCTGATCTGTATTCCTGGCCTGGGCAGCAATTGCCATAGTGATGTGACACTGTTTGATCACTGTGGCACTGAAACTATACTGAATTTCCCCTTGTTTTGAAAAGGGCAATGCTTTAAAAAAAGAGAGAGAGAGAAAGAGATTTTGGCACTTTAATTTTTTTTTTCACATTAATCACATTTATATGCACAAACTGTAAGGGAAGGAACTTGTCTTGTTATCAGTAACTCAGGGGAAAGAAGGAAAAATGGTATCCTCTTTTATCCATTTAGCACATTATTTACAGAAAGTCAAAAATGTGGAGAGTCAAATGAATTACAACACATTAAGGACCTGACCGTTCTGGGCTTACTTTTGAATAGGGAATAGCGTCATGCAGCTCTGCTCTTCACCTGCAGTTTGGCCTCTCTGTCCTTGCCCAAATCTGGTCCACGTCACACAAAACTTGCCAGCTGAGTAAGGATACAGAGAAGGGGGTGCTCATATTGCAACAGAGGCAGAAAAAGATGAGAGGGAAGAAGTGGTACCCAACAGCGAGCTGCATACCCTTTCCTGGCACGCAGTGCTTCATACAGTAAAACCTTGAAAAATTTTGTGGAGGAGCTGGCAACTTCCAGTTCCCCATGTGGCTCCTGTCCAGCCACGTGCCACCACTTTCACTGTCGCTGGCACCTTCCACAAGTCCTGGGTTTGACCTGCATGAACTAGAATCGTTCTTCCGTTGTTTAACCACATATATATATATCTTTTATGTCTCTGTTGTTCACTTATATTTTTGCTTCAGATCTCTCCTTTTTCTTTTATTCTTTTACAAGAAGATTTGCCGAACATTGAATGGTTTGAGGGCAGGGTAGCGCACAATGTGTTTTAGTCTGGCTCAGTAGAGCCAAAACTGCAGTAAAAAAATAATTCCTGGTTCCTGAATGACCTGCTAAAAACAGCTTCAAGCAAGTTCTGCTCCCTGCCATGAGAGCTGCAGCATCCATGCTCAGCACAGCAGGTAGCTTTTCTGCTTTTTTCTCTCTCCGTCCCCTTAGGTTCAGTGCCTAAGTGCTGGTCCTTGATCTCACTTGCAGACCTATTGCTACCCATTTGTCAACCATCATTTGTGTATAGGCAATGTATATACATACCAAGCAACAAGCTTTGTAGGAGTGCACTGCAGTGGGAGACAGAAATCTTGGGGAAAGCTGGAATCCTGGTTGGCCCAAGGACCTGAACTTTATAGTCAGGACCGCTAGATGGATTTAAAAAGCCATTTTTTGTCATTTTAGAGGCCTCTAAAATTCATTTATAATACCTTTCTCTGTCTGAGGTATTTCCAGTATGATTCATTGGATAAAGCAAAGGTATTTGTCAGTATAATTTATCACTCACTAACATATTTAATAGTTTCAGGTAAATGATTGGGCCACATCCCCAGGCTCTGCAGCCACATGAAATGCCTTGGGACCATATCGGCTGCTTGTCTTCATGCACGGCGAGTTCCCAGTTAGTCCCTGGGTCTTCCTTGTGCAGAAAGGAGAGACAGGATTTGGCCGGTGTGCCTTGCTCAGCCTTGCTGACAGGGCACGTTTCTAACACAGACACTGCCTGCTCTCACCTTGCACGGAGGCACACGAAGGCAGGCGGTAACTTGCCCCTGCTCCCAGGCTCTGCTCACTCCTGAATCCCCATAGGCTGGATGGATGCTGTAAAACTTCTACTGGACCCTTCTTTAAAGGGCATCTTTGGGCCCCATTTAGAAATGTTTGTTCTGTAATTTGCTTTGTTTTTCAACACCTTCCCAATAAAATATCTGCCTGTCCCACCACCCAGTTCCTTTTTATGTCCTACAACACACACAGTTGCTGTCGCATACTGTCCTTGAGGCAGGAAGCAATAGGGCGCTTTGAGGCGCTCATTCAGCATTACTCTAGGGAGTTTCCCAGCAACGTCCCCTGGTCGTCCCCAAGGTGCAAAGAGCTCGTCAGCAGCACAGCTGAGATAAAACACAGCTCTCTCCCAAGAGCCATGCTCAGCTCTGACTTTCCCTGGGGAATAGCCGAGTTTGCTGCTAGAGAGATCACACCTCTTCACGTGTGTTTCGCTGGCTGCCCAGACAGCCCTGGGCTCCAGCTGCTTGCTCTGTCCACAGGCACCCACCGACACCTCTTCTCGAGTGCCTCACTACGTTGGGGTCTGAGACCACTTTTCCGATCTTTCTTTTATCACCTCCCCAGCCAGTTCATCTTTGGCACTCGAGTCATTTGGGTGCTTTGCTTGCGACTCTCCTGAGCCACATGTCGTTTTTGCCTTGTCCTCATGCTCAGTCATCCATGCTGAATTATCTTCCACTCCTCCCTCTGGGAATAACTAAGGCTCTGACCCAGTGGGACTGTTTGTGTGCTTAAATGCTTTGATGGGCCTGACACTGGGCTGCTTGCTCCCAAGTCTAAGGTGACTGAGGATTTCAGGCTGTATTTTCTGAAATGGTTTGTGTACTGGGAAGCACAGTCTGACTGAAAGTCAGCAAAGGACACCGACTTCTGCATTTTCAAGTATTTTATCTATCATCTTTAAGCCTTTCTGTTCTCCTTAGTTTCCAAACAGCCATCTTTGCAGAGGTTTTGATCTCCTATAGAGTATACACAGCCATAATAAGAAATATATTTCACTTCATTTCAGAATCCTCTGGGAGAATGTGACATTCCTTTTTTTACTGATAGAAGATCGGGTTTGTAATTTCATTTTGCAGGCTGTTCTGAACAAGTGGGGGAAATCAGAAGACCAGCCGCATTTTTCCCTAGGTTTTCCCAAATCCACCTTTGGAGCGTGACCTAGACAAAATGCTGAGAGCGGTCGATGTTTACACCCTTCTTGCACTGTGTAATTTGATTTTTCAGCAATATAAAATGGGACAGCAGAAATATTTTTGTGTGTTCTTACAATGTCCAAAGTTGTTTCTTACTGTTTTTATTTGAAGGAACTAGACACAATCCTGGCTGCCTTAACCACAGCCTTTGAGAGAGCTACAGCTGAGAAAAATCCGCTGCCAGGAAGAAGTGAATAGAACTAACAAGGCTATTGAGCTGGCCAACAGATTAGTGAAAGGTCTGAGGTGAGGTCCTACAGGGCAGGCTAATGAAGCAGCCTACAGAAAGCACTTCTTTGTTATACACTACTGATCTGGCAATAACAGAGGCACTTAGCAAAGAACCTGATGAGCTGAAAAAATTATGTCATTATCATTCATTTTTTTCATAATAGAAACATGTTTTTGACCTTTGCATTTTCTTACATTTTGCCTCATTGTGGTATATATTAACTGTAAGATTACCTGGTAACTAACCCATCCACGAACATTAAGAGAAGAGAAATAGTCGACTGTAGATATTGACAATGAAGGCAATTTATTAAAACGCGATGACTATATTTGTAGCAATTAAACAACGTTAATGATACTGCCCGAGGTTGGGATACATAGAATATAATACAGTTTGCACTACTTAGTTAAGCAATATGATAATTCTCTAATTATCTCTCTGAGATTTGCAGTGGGTATTTCAGGAGAGAAAAAAATAATGGCAAAGCCATGAATTATCAAAAATCCATATTGTCTGTTGATCCAGGCTGGCTCAAGGGAATCCATACTCACTGATGGATTTTTCATTTATCATTCATCTACTGATGTAGCTGCTTTTTATACACACACGCATGCACACACACACTTTTTACAGATACTTTATTTTATTGTAACATTCATTTAGGAAATCTCTTGGGGTGCCTCACTGCCATTATAGGTTTTGTGCTCTTCTACCCAGTACTTTCAAGCTGAGTTTGATAACCAAACATGTAGTAACCAGCAAAAATAAAAGATCCATTTGTTGTTAAGCAAAATTATATGGCTGAGTGTGGCTACTGGAACTTAAAATATAAAACAGTGCTTAGAGTTATTTCCCGAATCAATAGAAAGGATTTATTGACTAGAGGGGAGGGAGGGCAGTGCAGAAGGCCCATTGTTTCTGTTTAAAGAAGCAAGATGAATGCATTTAAAATGTTAACATCCTGGCTGAAAGTGTAATATATTTTAGTGATTAATAATGCCTGTAAAATTAAACAACGTACCTATTACAGAATAATAAAATAAATAACATAGCAGACCTCTTTAAAGTGTGACAAGAAATTATTTTTCTAAGGTGTCTGATAATAATATTTTCTTCCACCTAACATATCATATTGTTTGGTTCCACCACGTCCCTCCTGCTGGGGCTGACAAGTGCTGGAATAGCATACATATAGAGATGAAAGGCAAAGTGTGTGTATGTTGGGGGGGAGGTGTAATGAAAAATAATCTAAAGGAGGAAACAGAGATGAAAGGAAAGAAGGAAAGTTGAGCCATGTGCTAGATGAAGACAGTAAAATGAATTTTAATGGAAAGCCCTTCTGCTGGTACCTCCCAAAGCACCAGCTCCATGAAGAAGGTGGCCAGCTCGACAGATTGGTGATGGGAAATTGAATTCATTCCTGTTGTTAGCTCTACCACACTCGGTCAAAGGCAGTAATAACCATATGACAGCTATTTGGTGACTTATAGGAAAAAAAATCGGTTTTAAGCCAGTCTGTGGTAAACAATAGGTCACTGTTTACTGTCAGCAAACAGCGTAATACTGACACTGCTGTACTGTCAGTCCTGGCTGTTTCTTTGCCTTCTTTTTGCTGAGAAGACACTCTCTTATTTCCCTAGTCGTATGGTTAAGTTATCACTGTGAGAATTGCTCGAGAAATAGAAAAATAAAATTGTTCAAAACATTTGTTATAATAAGCACATATGTAAAACTTTCTTTATTAACCATTCTTTAGAACTATACCTTTACCATGACAACAATAACAAACATGTGTGTTTTCTTCTAATTCTTAGAGAAAATGCTGACCAACCAGCAGGAGAGCTGGTAGCATCTAGCCAGGATCCCAGGGAAAAGCTGGCACCAAGTGTCATGTCAAATCTTTTATTGACTTTATGGCATAAAAGATCCTCCCCAAAAGTAGAAACTGTTTTTCCCTGCCGCCTTCTCTGAGCCCTGGCACGCAAGGACTATTTTGGGTGGTTGCATGAGTAGTTGTTACTCTGTACCAAGGAATTCTTTGCTTCTGACAGGTGCCAATTATGCTGTGGACATCTGCCCTGGAGGCATTGAATCAAGCTGACAACTCATTTTATATCAATCAAACAACAACCATTTTCAATAATTTCCCATCCAGCTGGGACTGAATTTGCACAAGTGATCTATGTATTAGAGACATTACCAATCCACAGAGACATTCAGAACCGTGATTATGGTCTGTTTTCCCACAGAAACTCTTGCATCTGCACAAGAAAGCAACAACTTTTTCCACTGTGCAAGAGGATGCTGACAACTCAATTTTGGTCACTTACTGCCAAACTCAACTTGCAACAGTCAACTTGTGTCTGAATAGAAGGGGATTTTTTTCACGTCCAGGCTTGCCACATGCAAATCCTTTCTGTTGATCCGCTAACTGATGTGCATCCGCAAGGTAATACTGAGGTACTCACTACTGTTCAGCAACAGTAGCAGGCAGTTTTTTGCTAAAGTTAGTAAATGACTATTTCTTTTATACTGTTTTCTAGGTAGAAAAGGAGAGCTTGGTTTATCAACAGAGCAGTATTAGGAACAAGAGAAACTGTGACGCAGAAATGCGTTCCAGATCACAAGCTTTCATTCCTATGATAGTTCATTTTCAAAGTGGCACTGGCGTGAGCCAAAATCTCTGCTGACTTTGCTTCAAAAGAAATAAGGTAAGTGAGGTCTTGCATATATTACCTTCTTCACAGCTCTATATTTTTTAAAATACACAGTTAATCAGAAAACTCTAGCAGCTGTTCCAGTCCCTTTTTGACCTGTTAAACCACCATGTTGCGTATATGAACTTCCTTCAAATACTTTATTTAATAGAACAGTATATCTGGAGGCAATGAATTGGTAAAATGTTCTTCTGGAAAGGACCAAAATGTGCCCCTTGCTAGTGTTTGAAGTACACTTGCTAGCTGGCTGGAGCTAGCAGTGACAACTAACCCACAGACCTTGGGAATATGGTTAGCAAGCCAGAACAGTAGGCAGGCTCACCTTCTTCTTGTATTCTGTTGAGTGCTATGCCCTGCTGTTTGCATAAGGGGACCAGCTTTTATTATTCCATTCTCTCCCCACTACTGAGCACCAGGGCAGCACAAAGCAAGATTTAGTGCCTGGATATAGTATTTGCTTGCTAGCAATTGTTACAGTTAAGGCTGCACTGAGACGTCTGTCTTAACCTGCTGTTCTCCCATGCTCATAATACTCTTTTTAAAAAAAATAAAAAATCCCTTTCATCTGAAATTTTTCATGCTTGTTATCAGCTGAAATTTTTTTTTTGGCAAGCCTGAATAAAATTCATTCATTCATATTTGAATTATGCAAGGAAGGGGGGGGTGTGGGGAGAAAGGTCTCTTTTTTTGCACATTCATAATTCACAAAAAAAGCTGCATATTACAAGCTGAAACTTTCCAGGTGGCTAGTTTTGACTGAAGGATAGTCTTCAAGCTAATTACAAAGAAAGAATGACTGAAAGAAAAATTAAAGAGAAAAATTAAAAATGACACGTATTGTGATTAACTCATTTGTTTTGTAGGTGTGTCATACAAAAGTTCCATTGTGAGCCACTTAGAGCAAGTTTAAAGTAACAATTTCATTTAAGTTACGATGAACTACTATAATTACATAATATCAATGTTTTGTACTGCAATTTCACTAAGAATCTCCCTACAGAAGCTGCATAAGGTTTTACTTATGCAAATGTGGAAGCTCGCAGTGAAATCAGTGCAGAATCTTATGAATCATTAACTTTGGCCAGAAAGGTAGTCTGGGAATGGGGGGAAACGGCGTGTAGTGGCAGTTTCTGTCTCCATGTCCTGGGTCTCTCCGAATGCCAGGCTACTACAGAAAATAACTCAAGAACTTTTGCAGTTTGTTCCAACTTACTCCACTGACTGTCAGGGACCCCAAACCACGAAAGCTTTGGTGTTCCCTTTTCCTTGCTGTACTCCTGTACACTTGTGGACATCACAGGCTGCACATAACCTGATCAGCACTGTGTGACTTTCCATGGTACCAAAGGATTGCTTCAGCAGAGGGTACCTGGGCAGCAGAAGCTCGGAGTGTTAGAACAGTCTCCCTTAACCCATGGAAAAAAGGTTCTGTGATGTAACCTTCTGCGTTCTCATAAAACACATGGAAATAAAATACAAGTATGTAAATAAAGCAATATAACTGTAATTTTAAACATCTGAAAGCATAACTGGCAAAGGTTCCCATAGTAATTGCTGACCTTGCTCCATGGAGCAAAGATGAGTTCAGAAATTCCCTGGCACTAAGCTCCCAGTAACCCCTCAGAGGCAAAATAAGGACTGTGGGCTTCAGTGGAGGAATCTGTTTTTTTCCCTGACTTTTGAGTGAAGTGAGGAAATATTATGTTTTCCCAACTGCTGCTGCTTATTCTTACAAAAAACAAGTGAGTGAATGCTGAGACATACCAGCTTCTGTAAGTAGGAATTTAAAACTTAACCTTTATTACCCCAGGTCCCCATTCCAGGAACAAAAGGTCTTGATCCAGTCACTGTGCAGACGGATGAGACAACAATTGCTAAATAGAAAAGTGACGGCAGTGCCTCGCAGTACCATGGCCACACAAAAAGCCCCTGGTCTTACATATACAGCCATCACTGGCATACACCCATCAACCCTCAGCTCCAGGATCGAATGGATAAAAGTTAAATCTGGTTCAGATTTAAAAGTTATCTATTTGAATCAAAAAGGGAGAGAGTTAGTTGGCAGCTACAAGCACTAGTAAGAGTAAAAACAGCTGCTGAGCTATCGAGGAAAAACAGCAACTATTTTCTTCTGAACTCCTGATGTTACACAAGGCATTTTCTTAATGCCCCAGGAACCATAACAACTCTGCTAAAGCATTTTCTTACTTTAAGCTCATGGAAGTATAATGAATGGGATACAGTACATTGGCATCATAGCTCTTATCTTTTGCCAGCCCTATACTGGTATGATTTTTATAGATGCGTGTTATACAGCAGGTATTTCTTGCTGGAGGCCCTGTTTTGGTAGACAGCTTGGAAGAAATGGTTGATCTTGTATTTGACACAGTACTTGCAAGTTATTTATTTTCAAAGTATTTTTAATAGCCTGTTATTTTCTCCATCACCTATCTCTCAGATTAAGTTCTGCAAGTATTCAAAGTACGCTGAAAGCTGTCTTCCTACACCTGTATGATCGTTATCTTAACTCCTGAGGATTACAATGCCCTGGACATGTTGACTCTAGCTGGATTTTATTTGTCTATTTGACCCTTTCTTACCTTATTTACACCCTTGCATGCACTATAGCTCAATGATTGCAATTCAAGCACTCCTTTCTATCTAGCTGAATAGTCCTCCCCAGCACAGCACCATCCTGATGTGTAATCACCCAGGAGACATAATCATTCACTTAGAATAAAAATAATTCTCCTACCATTTGCTCCTTGCCTCCATTCTGCCCTTTTTCTCTGATTTATTACCTTTATTCCTTATGGAAATATTTTGACATCCATCCTCTCTATTCAAGTCTTGTACCCACCCTTTGAGGGAGTGCTTTGAACAGAGGAAGGCCAGGATGAGTGGGTATCTCATATACTCACTCACCCTTTTATTCCAGTGTCATTTCCCCCACCTCTTCATTATATTCCTAAGCCCTTCCCCTCCTATCTTAGCTGTACCTACTGCCCCTCCTACAGCTACCAGGCATCCTCCCTTCCCTCCCCTGCCCCTCTGGTAAATGACAGAAAATATTTCCTCACAGCCTCTGCTACTCAGGATTGTGTCTGACTATATAGGGATCATAAGCCCCAGGCTATTACATTGCCTGCCTTGCCTAAGCTCTCTAAATCACTTGACCCCAAGAAGGTTGTCACAGGACAGCACTTACCTACAGCGCAGGCTGGAGAGAAAGTGCTGTTAATGCACTGAATTCCTTCAGCTTTGCTGCTCAGTTAGACTGCAAGAAAGTATTTAGTGAGCCAGAGCACTGAAATTATTACTCCTTAAGCTTAGTCAAAATTACTGTGAAATTCCTTAATTAAAAAGTTCAAGCTGAGAAGCAAAACGCTTTTGAATTCAGCCATCGCAGTGCCCCACTCAGTACTGTACCTTCCACCTCTTCTTTATTGCTACCTTCATTTTCTCACGTTACCTTACATGTTGCCTGTTGGTTTTGCTTGTTACGACGAGTGTCCCCCACCCCGACTGCCACCCCCATGCTTCACTGACAAGCAGAAAGCTCTTTATGTTGATCTAGTGGTATGCACCAGCCCAGGGTGGAAGAGCATTTTTAATTTCTTGCTCCACCAGGATCATTTGTTTCAAGGATTTCCATAGTGTGTTGAGACCTAGAAAGCAGCTGCTATTCAGTAAATGTTGGTTGCAGTCCGCGTCTGAAAGCAAGGTGAGGTTTTGCTCTTTCTGTGGCAATATGCTGTGTCCTGGGCCAATGACTGCTGCATGGTTTTCCCCAGCGTGCAGAAGAGCAGAGACGGGACGGTCAGGGACTAGAAACTTGTCTCAACATTGTTGGCAGGCGAGTTTCACTACTAAAGCCTGATCACTACAGCAGCTGAGTGGAACAGTTTAATCGCCAAGGTCGACCCGACAGGAATGTGCACCCCGTTATCTCGGAGTACTTGTCCTCCGCGCATACGCTCGGGCCCAAGGCCAACCGGCAACATGCTGGGGGGGGGGGTTCAGACCCTCCAGAACTTTCAAGCACCTTCTAGTGACAGTACTGGGCGCGCACCCCACCGCCGCGTGGGAGGCAGGGGTATGCAGAACAGTTACTGACTATGCAAGAGAGCAACCTTATAAAAAGGGAAACCAGAAGAGACGACGGGGGGCGTGTTCTGGAACATCTCCCCCTCCACCAGCTTCAAAGATGCATCGGATGCCTGGACTCCCCCCCCCCATGCCCGGACTGGATGGATGGCCGCAGATCCGTGGTGACAGCTATCGCAACAGTGCCACTCTCTCCCTCCCTCTCTCCTTCTCGTTCCCTTTTTCACCTTTTTTTTCTGTCTTTCTTTGCTTTTCTCTCCTGTATCTATTTCTGGCCAAATAAAGTGACTTGGCACTTGACTCCGTTTTGAGTCTTAATTCTGTTTCCGAGAATGTAAAAGGAACCCAGTCACGATAACACATTGGAGTCAATCAGAAGTTAAGCCCAGCCGCCCCCAACCTCCCAGAATTATCTGAGATCAGTTGGAAAGCAAGGGGGTTTAACCTCTGCCAAATTGTTCAACCCAACAGTGGATCGTGACAGGGACCGCACTCACACTGACTGCCAGGCTGCTGTTCTTGCACTCAGGGGTGTAGGTTTCACCAGGTTTTAAACTGATTCTCCACAGAAAGCTTCCAAATCTGCTCTCTTAATGGGGCTTCTAGACCTAAAGAACTCAAACCAGCTTCATTGTTACTTGGTATGCGTGAGGCCAGTTTGGAAACATTTGGAAAACCCAGTCTGAGGACATTTCATGACTGTCTGTGTTACTCTCACATCTGTCACAGACCCCTGGGACAGCACCTGCACATGCTGGAGACCTCACCGCACAGCGTAGCTTCTACTGGCCTCAGTAGGCTAAGCCTGATACACAAATATGCACACACGCTCCTCACTGTGCTGAGAGGAACACACAATCTAAACTGATTTCTGCTATTATGAATCTAGGAAAACTTTGCTACAACCCAAGAGATGGCTCTGGAGTCACAACACAGCTAGGAACAGAATTATCTTGGTGTTCCCAGATACCATTCGTTAGCCTACAAATAATGCTTGTATGCAAATCTGTTTTCCGTTTTGAATCTGTTAAATATGCTTATGGACATATACACACAGCTGAACTGCGGACACAGAGACATTATATATGCCTATGACAGGCATCCAAGACTTGTGCAGAACAAGGCTTCAGAGGACACCAGAACACCACCTTGAATTCAGCTTTTGAATTCACAAATTACTGTCATCATTACAACAAATTTCAGCAAAACCCCACACCTGAAACCATCACATTATAAAGCATTTGAAGCAATGCAAAACAAATTCCTTCTCCTGGCCCTAGGCCTTTTGCATCAAAGGCTCTGCAGGCGAGGGGCAGCGAAGGGTGCCCAGTCTGCTGCCTGCAGGGCATCGCCTTCAGGGACGAGCTGCCTTGCACAGACCCAGTAGCAGGCTGACAAGCTGCTGCGTGTAGTTAAACAAATCAAATGGCACAGTAAAGGTAGGTACCATTTTCAAGGCACCATTTCATGCTACCATTGACAAAAAAAAACTCCCAGTGGAGCATAAACATCCAGTAGAGCTTTCACTAAGGCTCAAGGTTCTACACGTACTTGTTATTTTTTGTTGGCTTTTTGGTATCTTCAGCAGCACACAGCTTCCCTGCATGAATGCCAAAATATGAGTGCTAATAACTGTAAATCAAACAGCAAATTCATTAGAGCACAGTGAAGCCTTTGAAAACCTCCACATGCAGATGGCACAACACATCCACTTTTCTGTGATACATTGGGACCTGAATTTGGGAATGTTTTGAGATGCGATAGTTCAGGTGCCATCCTGGTACTTCTGCTCAACAGCTAGCTCTGCCAACCGGGGATTAGCACCCCAAAGTTTTCCTTCAGTGAAAGAGGCCGACATGGCCTGTATTTTTCTCCTCCAGAAATAATTGTAGGAAATTGTCAGGAAAATGTCCAGATCACAAATCTGGATATTCAGTGTGCATTTGTTAGGGTTGAATAGACAATAGTTAGCTAGCTTTTCTATTTTAAACCTTCGTATGGTGTACAGAATACAGTTCACAATTTTACTTCTTTCTCCTGTTTTTAGTAATTGAAGATTTAATTACTTAAATCTATGCTTACCATGAAGTTTTAGGAAATTATAATATTTGAAAAAGAGATATGTATTTCTTTTATTAATATGGTTTGATTTATGGATTTGCAAACTTACCACTTCAGCCTGAACTTGTACAGCAGAAAAAATACTTCAAAATTAAGTTGATAGTGCTTTAGGATGAATTACTGATACTCTTTTTGGCTGCTGACAGTACTTTCCTTCGGGATATTCTTCTGGCTGAGAAGCTGTAAATAACAAGTCTCACAGCAGCAGAAATAGAAATGAAGACAAACAACTACAAGAATTACATCAGCTACAATAATAATCTTTTTGATGCTGAATTTGGCTCTTTTGGGTCTAAAACAAATATGTTTGTTTTTTAGAATTGTATTTATTTCATAATCTGTATTTTTCAGATCAATTATCCATGGTGAATGTATCCATGTGTATGTGGCTACTCTCCAAGAATTACTATGTCTCCATCATGGGAAAAATAAAACTTTTTAAATCACCGTAAAACTCTCTAATTGATTTAAAGTAAAAGCTGCAAATGGGGAATTTTAGTGTTCTGTTTTACGCACCATAAAAATGTAGCTTTTGCTGGTGCATTTTCCCACAACTCCTTATAGCGCTAACTTGTTAAAAATTGTATCACTGTTTATATTATCAACTGGCACCCAGGACTACATTGAGCTGTTTGCATCTGTTAGACCGTTTACCCAGGAGACCAGCTACAACACAAGCACCACCAGTGGAAGGATTAGTGAGCGGGATGCATCACTCAGACACTCATTTCTAGCTTGGAGCAGCCACAGCTGACTGCAATAACATCTGGCTGCTGAATGTGCGCTTCTACACATGAAAGTCAGGGATACTGAAAAGTTAATAAAAGCTTTTTCCAACTCCATAACTGCTTTGCAGGGCATATGATATTCTGCTATGGTGATGCACATGATTATGTATCTTGTGCAAGCAGTTACTGAACATGCAAATAGGGACGTGAATGTTAAAAATCACTGCATTATTAAATGAGGAATCATATCTAATTTAATTAAGAGATAAATATACCCTTAATAGTAAGCAAATGTTGTCAGGTGATATCGGTTGTACTTGCATATCTTTTCCATCATCAGAGCACTTTAAAAACCTTCTCATTTACACACAGTGTGTCTCTCTGAAATAGGAAAACAAGGCTTTGTTCAGATGACGGGTGAAGCAGAGTTCAAAGGACTTGGCCAAAGAGTATCAGCAGGTCAGTAAACTCAAAATGTATGCTATCAATAGGAAGTATCTCTCAAGGGTTGTGTTTTTGCCATTAGGTTGCAGGAATTTAATGGGCATGGAGTTGAAAATTCTGACCCAACTGGCTGACTCTTCTAGCTTCAGACTTGCCCTGCAGTCTGCGTAAAGGATGTGGAAATGTTCTTGGAGCCTCACATAGCTATCATGCCTGAGCTGTCCTAATGACTGAAAGTAAGATGTTTCCAAAGAAACAAGTTAATGATGATCCAGACATTAACAGCATGCACGTGTTTTCCTTGTCATGGTATTATCATTACATAGTCTTTAGACAACCTCAGACCTGCGCAAAAATCAGTGTCTGCGTTGCCATTATAAAATGTCTTTCTTTAAAAAAAATCTAAAGATTGCAAAGAAACTATTTCAGAGAGAAAACTGTAGAACATTTAGAAGGAGGAAGCAAATATTTTGTTAAAATCATTTTGGGGAAAAAAAAAGCCTTCAAGGATTTTGAGAAAGGCACAGTCCTTCTTTGTGACAGTGTGGAACTTCCAGGAAATTTTACCAAGTTCCACAATAGTTGCATTTGAACGGTAAAATGTGGGAACTCACAAAACCCCACCAAAGAGAATCTGCTTACTTTAAAAATATATACATTTTGGACATATTCTTTCATATCACTGTACTGCGTGCAGTCATGTACATGGGTGAAGACTGGTAGCAGTCCTACTGCTCACTTTGAACTGAACAACCTCACAGGATACACAGAGACACAGAAAATCACCCCTTGATTTTTCCAAAGAATTAAATTGCATCTGCAAACCACATCAAGTTCCACTTGGAGTAAGCACTGGTGTCTAGTACATTTCTGCTGCTGGATATTCTTTCTTTAACTTTCTATTTCTTCAGGAAAGCCATACTTGCATCATAGCTGCTAATGAAAGAACATGACAACCCTGAAATTCTTAGTCACTTTTATATTGTGATTTTTACTGATACCATGAAGGAGTGACAGAATCCTTTAGTTAACATTGTTCAAAAGAGAAGGAGGAGGAGGAGGTGGAGAAAGATTATATAAAATGGAATTATATTGCTTTTACAACTGAATTGTTTTCAGTACAATGTCATGCTCCTAGTGTGAGGGATTCTGCATGTGTCATGATTCTATAGATGTTCTTGCACACTACACGCAGCTGCACTATTTGTCATGGGCAAATTTAATAGCAAGATGCTTGCTATGTGTTCCCTCTATTCTTAGTTCACAAAAACTACTGAGGGGAAAAAAACCCACTGCCTGCTAGCTTGTTTGCTCCCCTTCTTTATACAGCCTTTTAAAACACTTACAAATGTTGTAAACACCATCTTTTGCACTAGATTCTGTGACACCTGCAATCACAGCTCCATTACCTTTGCTAGAATGATTTGTCAACTGTGTTCTTTCTAACATTTATATTGCTAACTAAATAATTTCAAGTTCCTGAAGAGGTCATATTGCTAACGTCGTGGTTCTTCAAGAATTTAATTCTTCAAAAGGGAGAATACTTTCTGTTAAGTCCTGAGTATCCTTTGTTATCACTGACTGCAGAGGAAACTCGGGACCACTCCATACCAGAATACTGCAGAGCCAAATGCTGTCAGAAATTTTGCCAAAGCAAACTCAGAAGAGCTCTGCTGTGCTCCTAATTTTCAAATACTGGCTCTTCTTTAGAAGTATTCTCCTTTGTTGGTGCAAGGCCAGTGTGTTATTCAGCTCTCCAGAAGGGTCCATACCCTCGGGTTCCAGCTTCTTGCAGATGTATCCAGGAAGCAGAAAAAGATTTCGCAAAATTAAAAGAAAAAAAAAAAATCTCATTTTTTCTTTTGAAAAGCCTATAATGTGCCAAAACATGGGCTGTCTGGTTAGTGGCAAGAGAAGTAACTGAAGAACTGGCAATGCAAGTAGAAATTTGGACTTCAGAGGAGGAAATTGAAAGCTGAAGTAGGAGCACATCCAACTAAACTGAACAGGATAAAACTTGAGAAGAGGGTACAGCTGTAGAACAAGTTAAAAATGTAACACTATCAGTAAGTATATGAACAAAAATAAATGTTATAAATGAAAAGTATTAATTTAATTACTGTATCTCCTACTGTACAAGAGAGACATTAACTATTGGCGCTAATCCAGTGAAGGCTGGAGCAAGGCAGCATGTGAGGAGAGGCTGGGGGCAGTGTGATTCTTCAGCCTTGAAAAGGCCAGGAGGGTGAGGGGATTTACTGCTATCTAAAAATACTTTGTAAGAGGCTACAGAGAAGATGACAGAGCCAGGCTTTTTCTCAGAGGTGCACACGGGCAGGAAAGAGGCAACTGGCAGAAGTCAGAGCATGAGAAATTCTGACCAGGGCTTAGGAAAAATTCCCTACCATGAGGGCACTGAAATATTGGCGGCAGTGTCCTGGGAGGTTGTGGCACTCTCAAGGAGAGGTTCCTCCAGATGAGGAGGACTGTACATCCTTTCATTGAGAGTGACCACACTTAACAGATGACCAAGATAGTAATGACTATACTTGTAACATTAAAATATACATACATTTACAAGTATGGTTGAAACTTTTAGTGCTTATAAAACATAGAAGCAAAGATGGATCAACAAGGTATAAATTTTTTTGCCATGGAAAATAATATTTTTTAAAATAAATGCACCATTTCTATACTATTGTACTGGAGGTATTTTAAAACATCTTGAATTTAGCACGACGGAAACACTGCATATATGTAAGATATGTAGTCATGTATCAAGCTGATGGAAAAGTTCTTTTTGTCACCAAAAAGCTGATTGGATAATTTTGGAAATGTATGACAAGTGTTTCTGATATTAAAGATGTGCGTCTCTGAACACAGACTGTCAAAGAAAATGGAATAGCCCAGTGAGTCTTTTCAGAAGAATGCCAGCAAATAGCATTGAAATATGCAATAGATATGTGAAGATATTAGTTTCCAGTCTTCAGATGACTGCTTAGCTCAAAAGTTAACCAGATGTGACTATGACATTTCTCCTTCTGTTTCTAATCAATTTCTAATCTTATATATGGGATCTAGTTGTGTTTGTGTACAGACCCAATTCAAATCAAACATTTTTTGTTAGCTGGTCTCCTGATGGCAATGAAGAAATTCAGGTCAATCAGACCTATATAGATTATCGTAACACAAGAGAAGATAGGAAGTTGTGAATGCTTCCAAGATCTGCTGCACAGTCATGATTCTGCAGTTTGCAAATCCATGCTGAACCGTGCAATTCACAGACTTTAAAGGGACTTTAAAGCCCAGTAAATGTGTTTTGCCACTATTAGTAAAAAGCAACAAGGTTTGTATTGACATGACAGTGTAAGGCCTCCACAATTCCCTGGGTTTGTCTGGGCCTAAGTAGATCTAACTTGTTTTGGCTGTGATAGCAATGTGTACCTCCAGCTGTGAGGTACTCTTGACTAGATTCGTTTTAGTTTAACTCTAGTTTATTGTAGTAACAAATGGTTAGTCATTGTGGAATGAAGTGCCTATAGCTCTAGAATAAGTCGCAGGGAAGAGTGCAGACACAGATGATAGAGATCAGTCATTTAATGACAGTAAGCTGATAGTGTTAGGAAAACATATAAAATTAAATCCTAGCAGACACCAGACTAAGGAGAAACACGGCCCCTTCCCATGAATATCACACTCCTCCTGGTGATGACTCATCATAACACTCCCCCATTCCTTTTGAGAAATACTGAAGTGTCAATCTTAAGACCCAAAGGAGCACTGGGGGAGTAAGCACAACACTAGAGAACATGGAAATTTTTGTGTAGCAATTTTAACTATTTTTAATGAGGCCTTCCTGTATTCATTAAAGAAGTTTGACTATTAGACCATTTAAAACATTAATAGGACTAACAATAAATTCTTAGATCCATATATATTGTGCCTTTTGCCAATACCCTTTTGCCAGTAAGAAGACTTTGAGTATAATACTACATCTTAACATCACCAATATCTTTAAGGACCTGGAAGCTGAAATAAACACCATAAGGATCACTGAAGCTCGCAAGCAGTTTTGGCCAGTTGCAGTCAATGCTGCCATGCTCTATTTTCATATGGACAAGCTGAATAAAATCAATCTAGTGAACTAGCTCTCACTCAAGGTTACCACTCAGGAAGAGGTCAGTGTCTTTGCGTGCTGATGTTTTAATCTAGTGCTACCACTGGCTTACACCTTTCTTTCCCTCCTGTCACAGGCTTTTACTATTGTACTTCACACAGCAGTGCACTGAGCAAAACTCTCTGACAATGTGAGGCTGAACGTAAGGAACCTGACCGCCTTCATTACACCCTCAACTATCATTTACATCAGTCTGTTTGAAATGTTGTGGTGGCTGGGGGGCACCTCTGCAGGGACAGACTATTTCCTCGCTCTCCACTATCCATCCTCATCTCAAACACCAGGAACTGCATCTACTTTCAAAGTAGCTCTTCATGTCCTGAGTGCTGCTGCCACATGTACATATTCCTCCTAGAATGAGCTGAATGGAAGGATCATTGTATAATGATCTCTGATTTAGCTTAAAGTGCCATCTTTTCCTTCTCTGCATTTTGTCTGTGAGAAGTATGCTGAGTCTTGTGCAGCTGTGTTCTTGCTCTTATTCGGCACAGATCTCCTCTAAGTTTTGCACCCATACCAAGAGTTTCCTTCTTCCCTTTGAAAAGAGTGATAAATGGGTACAGAGCAGAGGAGCCCAAAGCCTGCACAGATGTGAGTCAGTACTAGGATGAAAATACTAACCTAATAAAAGAGGCTTCTTTGGCTTCCAGTGCATGTGCTGTGAGCCAGAAAGTAAAATCCCAAATGGAGAAGGGAAAGGGAAGACAAAGAAATTCAGATTCAGCTGCTGACCCTACTTGTTTTCAGAGCACAGAGTATCTACTGTACTGAACCAGAAATCAGCCAAACAGTGAATTCCTGCCCAGTCTCCTCAAGATCACCTGGAAGTCACCTACAAGCATCTCACATGAGGGCATGCACAATGGCTGACTTCAGCAAGGGGCTGAGCACCTTCCGCTCTGGTCGGAGCAGGGATGCTCAGAATGCTCACCACCATGCATGGCTGGACCCTGCCTTTATTTGATACATCTTTGATTGAGCTGTGTAAACAAAACAGAGTCCTGACTTGGAAAAAACACACTATATTTATTATCTGAAAATTAACTGGGGTTAAATCAATTGCCATTGTCAGGCATGCCAACCTTTAGAACAGATCTAGCATTAAATCATGGATGTATATAGGGAGTTCCCTTGGATCATTTGATTGAATTTTGCTCTAAAAGTACGCTTCAGAAATGTCATCCTGGTGTAGGAGGAAAACAAATGAAATAATGCAATGAAAGCAATGGAAATTTGGAGAAATGAAACGTTGTCTCGTGTATTTTGACAATGTAGACATCAGTAGGTTTGCCAGACAGATCAGCTCCAGATTTCAGCTACAGCCTAAGCAATATTTGTCTTGAGCAAAATAAGCTAGTCTAAAGCACAAGCTACTTGCTAGCCATTTTCTTGGCTTTGCCCTTTTGAACCATTTTACTAGTTTATTTACATTATAACAGCTCTGGCCATGCTTCTCCCATGCTTGAGGTCCTTCCCCAGTCCTTGGGAAGAAAGCTGGTGTCTGACAACACGGTCGATTCTGGCCATAGAGGCGCTTTAAGTAACAAGGTGAGCAGGCAGCCGCAGCAGCCAAGGGGAAAAGATGAGAAGATGAAGAAATGAGAGACTGCTAAAATAATCAGGTAGACACAGCAAGAGGAAAGAGTATTGAAATGCCTGAAGGGCTGGGACAGAGAAAACCCGTTGCACCTATTGTTTAGTCATTACCCTGCTTTGCAAACAGCACATGGTAGGCACCTCTGCTTTGCTGACATCTGCTGCTGCACTCCATTACTTCAACAGTAAGACATCAAGCATAACTGGGCATAACTGAGATATCCACTAGGTCTTCGGCACCTGCAACGAGTTATGAAGAAAAGACACTCTCATTGGTTTTTTGGATCTTAAACTGCATTTGCTGGACTGGAAGGTGTTCGGTGGTTTTGTGTTATTGGGCTTTTTACTTGTGAATGCACCAAATTTGACTGTGAAGGCTAAGAAACATTTTTACAGATTCTTTTGAAACAGGCTCATACTTTCATACTGACTGCTTAGTCTCACACAACACGCTGTGACTTGATTTTGCATCGCTATGATGATGCATTACAGCACCAAGTAACAGAGATTGGTGTACTGAATTCGGGTTGGAGAATCTAAACACCCATCCTCTCGTCTGATATTCCTAAATCTCTTTCTGACCCAAGCGCCTAAATATCCTTAGCCTGGTCATGTTCCACACCTTGACCATATGGTCCTCTCCCAGAGAACAGAATAATTCTAGGCAATTAAGGCACTTGCCCATATCCATTTCATCTGCAGATCTTTGGAGGTGCAAACAAAACACTGGATGGGGAAGACTTGCTTGCCGATAGTGCTTTAGATCACTTGATAATCTTTTTCCTGTGTTAGTTATTACTGAATGGAAATCAAATGCATGTATGTTAGGGCTAGGAACAGATGGCACTTCTGTTCTGTGAGGAAGAAATAGGGGCAAAGGGGCAGCAAAGTTGAACCTCCCCCCTCCCCTGTCTTACCAGGATTCATTGTGTTGCCCTCCTGTTACAGTTGGCTGTGACTCTTTCTTGTTATAAAGGGATGTCAGAAGTTAGAGAGAGACAGACGATAACCTTAAATCCTTTACTGCATTTTACCAGGATTCTGGGGGGAAAAAAATAAAAAAATAAAAGCCAGCTGAGGGAGTTGGAAAATGTCAGTGAGGCATTACACAAAGAACTTGATACGTTTGTTGACCTTTCTTCTTCCTCCACCCTTCTCCTCTAAGACGGATTTAGTAGTAGTAGGTGCTTAGTGCTATGAGTGCTTTCTTAAAAATAATTTAGATGCTATTGTCTGTCTGCCACTTGGAAAACATAGCTGTTTCAATGAGCTCCTGCTGAAACAGAAAAAAGAGGGTTTATTGAAATGCCTCCAAAAATGCACCAAAATTTCATTCTTTTCCTTGTCGGCTGAAACCCATCGTGTTCTTGCCTTTACGGTCTTTTGTTTTATTTTTTTAATTGTACTATTGTGTTCAGGGTCTTTTCATTCTTATCCCCTATTTTACGAACGGCGTGTGTGGTATTAAGAGCTGAAGGCAGAGATGAGAGAAGTGTTTTGAACTGACTAATTTGCAGGCAAGAAATAAAGCCCTTGTAAGGTAGTCCCAGGGGTATCTTCACCATGAACACTATTTGAAATGACATGTAATCTGGGACATTTCAAAGGCAAAACATTTCCTATTCTAAAGTATCTTCATGAGCCAGGGTTGGTTTACCTGTTTCCAGAGAATAATAAACTCCACCAGGGACAAGAGAACTCCTTCCCTCCCCTCTCAAAATTCCTGTTCTGTTTCAAAGGGGCAATTGCAGCCAACAGTTCATTTCTGTTCTATCTTTTGCTGCTCTGATAGCTTATATCTCAGTTCTTGCTACTAATACATTGCTGAATGCACTTCTGGATTAAATACCAAGTAACAGAACACAGCACATCCCTGCACAACATGATAAATAATGGTGTGGAGCTCCCTTTTTGTTTTAACATCAGCGGAAAATTTAGATCTGGTTCTCACAGACTTCTAAAATTTTAAGCATTTCACCACATATCTTTGATCTGGAAATTTCTTAATAGAAACTGCTCTTCTAGAGAAATCACAGTTCAACTGACCTTGGAATATTGTACTAATACCCTTTCTCAGCACAATTCAGTGTTTCTAGCCTTGCTGACATACTAAAAGGCTTACACGCAAAAGTCCACATTTAATTTGTGAAGGCAGACATTTCAGAAAAGCCTTATGTTTAGAATTTTTTCCATGGTTTGGTGAAGGTTTAGCTGGTCTTGCAAGCTGACACCCTTCATCATCATCTGCAAATGGATTCGTGTACTACGAGGAACATTTCTATATGTGTATGATTTAAGCTTGCGATACCCAGTGTCTGTATCGCATAGTTTCAAAAGCTTTAAAAATGTTTTAAATGGGGAATTTGGCCACAAATAAAATCCAAAGCTTTTGTGAAAATAAACACTGATAGGTATTACAAATCTTTTATATTAATTTCACAGCTGTTCTGTCCTAAAACTTTTAGTTACAAAAAAAAAGAAAGTGATGCTTTGTGAAGTCTCTGAATTTACACTAACCACTGTTTCAACAGTTACCTGATTTTCTCTCTAACTCTGCATGGAGAGAAATCGGGGTACAGTGTCAATAATAATGAACCTACACACTGTTTTTTAAAAATGAAAAAGTTCAGTTACATCGATTTTCAGAATCCATAGGCCTGTGCTCAAATGTACTGGATCTACATAGTATTTTTTCAAGTGTGGACAAGGATTAATAAATTTTGTTACCTGAACAGAGATACAGAAGGCTCCTGGAAAGGACAAGCGGAAGGGATGGAGCTGGAATGTCCAGAAAGGAGAAATTTCTAAAAGAATGAAAGGCAAAAAGTTCTCTCCTGAACCTGGTAATGGTGTGAGACAGCAGACCGGCCGGGATGACTCGTGCTGTCAGTTCGCATTACAAGCCTCGGCCCTTTGAAGGACAGATTTTGCACTGTGAGTGACCCTAACGTGTTGTACTTGGATCTCTACCAAATAGAAGTCGTGGTAAAATATTATGCCGCATAGATGGGTCTTACACTTTAACTGTTGTTTTCCCCAAGGCTCTGTCAATTGTAATTCTTAATTTATGGGGACTTTGCCCAAATGTTACTTGGAGCAATATGTGTCCAGTGTTCACAAAAACTTTCAAAGAAGGTAGGGCTGTTCCCCAGTGGTGTTTATCTCCCGGACTGCTCCCCCCATATTGATTCTGAACCATTAGATTAGCCTGGACTAGACCCTTCTACTAACAATCATAAGAAAACGCAGCATTTACAATGAAATAAAAGAAATTTCTACCATATTAGTTAGCAGTACCACTGGTCTTCGATATTCTAACTACCACAAGCAGAGAAATAAATGAGGCCTTTCCATTACTGCCGACTGCTGTCACATGTTAATGCACAGACGGCATTACATCTGGAACACATACTATCTGATGAAAGTTACAGTGCTTGACTCAGGCAGCTGCCTGGCTGAATGCTGGCTGCTTTCTGAAACAAGAGGTAGCTGTCTGCTCTTCTGCATTTCACTAGCGCAAATCATCACCCTTGCACAAGTACACTGGAGCAACAGATTTGACCCTACTGCCTCGATATGCTGAAAACTTGCTAATCCTCCTCTGACCAAGCTACCTCCTAGTGCCAGCGTAAGGACTTCTGTTTATCCCCTTGTATTGCCTGTGTGCAATGTTACCTTTAATGAGACATTAATTTAATTTCTTACTTTTTCTTTAGATGCATTTCTAACATATCCACTTCTGTGTGCACTGAAATATTTATATAGGCAATAGATAGGGAATCCATTAGCAGCAATCAATTGTTTCACTTCTGGGTTGCTTTCAGACACAGCAGTATTTTGCTAATATAGAATACCTAGCCAGAGAGCAATACAATATACTAGCTCAGCTGATTTATTGAAGTTGTATTTTTGAAGGTTGTTTTGGTTTTTTTTTTACTTTCGTGACTCATGCGATGTGGTGCCATTTAAACACTATGTGTAGAACACATGCTTGTTTGAGCACTTCATTATTTGGCTCGAAGTAGTAGAGTATATTGTTCTGTTTAGGGAATAAGTCTGAATTTACCATTGACTCAGAAGAACTTCACAGTGTATCGTTGGGTCAAGGACAGGAAGCTGTAGCAGAAATAGCTATGGAAAAAGCATCAAAAGAAGGCCACTGGGTTATACTTCAAGTAAGTCAAAGCTCTTCATTACATCAGTGCTGCACTGCAGTGCTAAAAACTGAAGATTTTCAAAATAACATGTGCCTAGATGAAAGAGTACTAAATAGTGATTTAAAACTTCCTTTGTCTTTGCTACAAGGGAAGCACGTAACTTCATCTGTATGTGCAAGTGTCACTGAATATCACATAAAATATGAAATGCAACTATCGTGCGTGTAGGGAGTCAACTAACGTATTTTCCCAAGCACATGGTATCTGATTTACTAATTTATTATCCATTAAAAAAAATCCTTTACTAACTAAATGTGTAGCAAAAAGAATTGTTACGCTGTATAATCAGATGAATAGATACAAACAGGGAAGATTGCTGTCATTATGCAGTATATTGTGCTAAACAGATGCACACAATTTTTTTTCAAATATTGTGCAATATCAGACTGCTTCCTTATGTCTGGGTTTTTCTTGTATCAATAAAATGTTTCATATTTCAAATCAATAGCTCACTGGGAGGCCTATTTTTTCCTCCCTTCTCTCTCCCCCCCCCCCCCCCCCCCCATCCTCTGAATATTTATTTTGTAGCAAAGTGGCTTGGCACATTAGAGAAATTACTGAAGAAACCCAGGGAAGGAAGTCAGCAGGGCGATTGGTTTTGAGTGTGGGGAACCTGCCCCTTCTCCTAAAGAACATCTCATCCCACAGGGGATTTGGGAAACCTCCTATTAAAATAACCGATTAGCCACTACCTGAAATGCTGCCTGATCACCATGCTGCACTGCTGAAATTTGACCAGGGAAGTAAAACAACACTGAAATAAAACTTTAAAAATGGGACTATTAAACTTCTCATTTTAAAGCCACTTGACATGAAGAAGTCACTAAAAGGCTTTACAGGATATGCAATAATAAGGCAGAACGCATTTAATTTCTTAAAGATTTGGTCACATATCCTAGAGTGAAATAACCGTACACACACCACCAAAAAAAATTCAAGCAAGAAATTACTCCTTTTCATTTTAAAGCATCACATACAGCTTCCGGTTAAAAACACGCCTGTGTGCACGGGAAACAAAGAATTTGCAGTCACTACAGATTATTATTGTAGTGCAGAATAAGAACATATTTTGGTTTAGTCTAGCTTAGTTTTGATTTTTTCTTGAAATGCAAGACCATGCTTTTTTGTGTCTCTGGAACATCTTTTACATATTCCGAGTACGTCGGGCACTGGAATTAGGTCTTCAGCTGAGGTGAATCAGTGATGCTCCCTGTTCCAATTTATACCGCTAAGGATTCGGTCCAAAATGTTTGGATGGTACATAAGAGGAAAGAGTGCTTTGGCTGCTAGGTTATCGCATTTTCCTCTGTCCTTTTTAATCTTTGTTTTGGAAGTCTTTTAATAAAAGCAATTTTTGTTACTCTCAAAGGACACGTACAAGCATAGGTGTATACAGGTAGTTATTGTAAGATATGATCGGAGACACGGTCAAAGAAATCGAGAATTTCTTTGCAATACATATCTGTACTAAAGAGCATCAACCTGAATGCTAAGGAACTCACCAATTACAAAAAATAAATACTGTTTTCCGACTGTCATTTAAACAGTATGTTCTAAAAAACCTTCGTAAAAATTACAAAGGCTTTTCTTATTCTCTCCTCGTTTGGAATAACCTCTCCCGGCAATACAGAAGGGGAGGCATCGCCCGGAGCCGCGCGGCGGCAGGAATGTCACCCAGGTGCTGACAAACGCACAAAGAAAACCGCCGGCCGCGGGCGAAACGCGCTCCTTCGCCACGAACGGCTGCCGGCGGCCGCTCCCCGCGGCGGGCCGCTCCCGGGGCGGCGGGGCCGGGCTGCCCGCCTCCGCCTGCCGCCGGCACCACGGGCGCCCCCGGCCCGGCCCGGGCGGCCCCTCCGCCCCGCCGAGTGTCCGCGCTTCCCCGCGGCCGCCCGCCGCCACTTTTGGCGGCCGCGCTCGGGGTGTCGCGGCCCGCCGGGCCGGGCCGGGGCCCGGGAGGAGCGGGGCGGGCCGGGCCACACCGCACCTGCCGGGCGGCCGCGGGTCGCCGCCACGGTCCGCGCCGCTCCGCCCGGCGGCCAGGCTCTGTCCCGGACGTCGTCACCCCTCCGCTCCCCCGCGGCAGCCCGCGCTGCGGCGCGGGCCGGCGGTACCTGCCGGGCGCCCGGGGCAGCCACCCCTCCCCGGTCCCGGTCCCGGTCCCGGTCCCGTCTCCGTCCCCCTCCCGTGGGTCGCGCCATGCCGCGCCGCGCGGCGGGGGTGGCGGGGCCGCGAGCGGGACGCGGCCGCAGCGGCGGCGGCGCGTTCCCGGAGCCAGAGCGCCCCCTGCCGGCAGCCGTCGCCGCCCGGGCCGTGGCGGAGGCGCGTGCGGGCGCCGCCCGTTGCGGGCGCCGCGGCGGGGGGGAGCCGGCCGGCTCCGCCAGCCCGCCCCGCCGGGCCTGCGGCCGCACGGCCGGGAGGGGCTCGGAGGGCCCCGAGCCGCGGGTCTGCCCCGGGCGAGGGGGAGGCCGCGGGGGAGAGGCGCGGACCCTCCGGTTTTGACCCCGGCCGGGGCCGCGGGGCTGGGGTGCCGCCCGGTCTCTGAGGAAGGTTTTCCTCCTGCGGACAGGGCGTGCGGGATTGCCCGCGCTGGTTCGCGCCCCCAACACCGCCAAACACCGCCGGTGCCTGCGGGGAAACCCCCTCGCCCGCCCCAGGGCCTCCTGCTCGGCCCGACGTGAGACCCGCGTCACCCACACACAAGCCATGAGGCGTTGCTGGAGCCACGCCAGCGAAAGCGGGGCGCGCACCGCGCTTCCTCCCGCAGCTTCCATGCGGGGGACGGGGGTGTGACATGAGCAGAGACCCGTCCCAGGGAAGTGACAGACCTGCAGCGCTGGAGGCGACTCGGCCGACCGCAACCACCTGCGTCCACCCGCTGAGCGGGGTTTTGTGCCTGGGGAAAGTAAATCCTGCAATTAACTGGTGTACTTTCTTACTCATTTAAATGGCTGCAAGTACACAACTCTTTCTGAAGAATTACGTCTTAAAGAGATTTAGCTGTTTAATAAATCAGCCCCTGATCCCCTGCAGCGGTGACCTCTGATCCCTTATCAAAGCAAAGGTTTCTTGTAATGCTGCGCCAGCAAGGCTGCAGCCGAGCGGCGATACTTACGAAGTGTCAGTGGGCAATAAAACTGCTTTGGTAAGAGGGAGGCAAAAAAGCCCTCTCCCACCCCTGTGGGGCAGTTTGTGACTATCACCGCCTGTAGCAGTGGCCGTGCTGGGCGGCCGGAGGGACCCTCGCTGAGCTCAGCGTTTTGTCGGATGCAGGTGGGAGGCAGGCAGCAGCCAGCACCTACGCCTTCGCTTCCCAGCCCACGCCGAGCACAGCTGAGAGGGGTGGCTCATAGCCCCCGTCCTCACCTGAGAACACGTGTGCCATCTCACCTCCTCCTCCTCCTCCCGGCCCCCCCAGCCCTGAGCAAGGCAGGTGTAGAAAGCTCCCAGCACCACATGTGGGGGCTTCGTACCCACCCTGTCCCTGGGACAGTCGAAGAGGAAGGCAGGAGTGAAACAGGCCCTGTTTGTACATGGCAGCAAACTGTGGGCTCCTGTCCTCCTTCTCCTCGGGCGCCAGTGCCCCCAGCCAGCAGCCAGCTCACCTGCTGGCAAGCCCCACGCCACCCCGCCGCCGTGGCTCGCCCTCCCCAGCTGCCAGGAGCCTCCCGCTGCGAGGAGGAAGGAGAAGCATCTGAGGAGGGAAGGGGAACAAAAGGATGAGGTCAGGAAAAGGAATAAAGAAGGAAATGTAGTGAATAGTAAAAACAAGAGAAGGAATTTTCCCGAGGCGAGGGAGGGGGGGAGGGATGTGCCATTTATGAGAGCTTTTTTTTTTCCTACAATTTCTGCAGAAATTCTGACAATGCACGTGCTCGTTTTCCCTTTCCCATCCCACACAAACCTGTTGTTATTTTACTTTCATTATTTCACTTTGTTGCATGAGAAATGCTGAATCATAAAATGGGGGTTAGTGAAAATGGTATTTATCTTACAGGAATGAGCCCCGCATTATTTTAAAGATCCCTGCACTACCACTGTTGTTATTATTATCATCATCATCATCATGCATCTTGGCAGGTTGAAAGGTATCTCAGAACAGTAAGAATTCAGCAGTAATTTAACATCCCACAGTAGTACTTTAAAAGCATCAAATAACATTTTGAATTTTAAGTCAGTACAAGTGTAAATAAACGGATATACTCCCACATGTCTGTTGTTTTTAAACTTGTGATGATCCTAAAATATTTGCCTAACAGCTTTGAGTTGCAACAGAATTTCAGCTCATATATACACACATGCGTGTGATATTGAATTAAACCATTTGTCACTCTTTTCCATAAAAGACACAATTTGGTTCTCAGCAAACCATTTGAAATAGAAATTATGATGATGATACCACAGCTCCATTTTATTTTATGGTAGTGTATTGATTGTCAAATAGACAATACATGTATTTTTGTAATGGTCTAAAGGAAGATATTCTGCCTTTTTATTTTACAGTCCTTACACTATTACTCACTTTCATTTCAATAAAGGATGGCATTTTTCAGAGATGCTACCATAAATTGCTTCATTTAATAAGTTGCTACACAGAATAATAATGTTACACCGGAGAACAGCACTTTGTAATTTGGAGGAAATAACATTTTTCTTTTAAAATATTTCTCTCTCTCTCTCCTTATTTTTAAATTAAAATGATCTCTCTCCTGTTTTCTAACTGAAGAATAATCTGATTATTAGCAAATTCTTTTTTTTTTTTTTCTTGCAAAGATTGGAGCTTGGGTGTGACATAAAGATGCTAATTAAAATGGGGAACAAATTAGATTAATTTCCATGGATATAAAAGTGTTTTAAAAGTCTTGTTCTCAACAATGACTCCATAACAATTTCATTTATGCCTAAGCAGGTTCCTTATTCTGTCTAGCGAGGATTGCCACCAGTGTCTTCGTGACAGGTTTTTTATTATTTCTTTGACAGTTTGATAGGAAGTCAGTGCTTGCTTCTGGGTTTGCAGTCTCTTCAAACCTGGATTATGAAGGTTACCATAAAAATATGGATGAAATGCTACCTCCCCAAAGCCCCATCCGTTATGGCCCACACCCCAATGTGGAGATTGCTTTTGTGATAATAACTGCAGACAACATGCTCCATATGCTATTAGAGCTGCAATTCAAATACTCAGTCACTGGGGAAGGAGTCTCCCAAGCTGTGGAAGACAAGGTCAGTCAAAACATAGAGCAGGCTGCAAATTTGTCACAAGATGGTGTGATGTCTCTGGTTTTATGTTTTTGGTTTTGTTTTTTTCTTCTCCTGTGGCCACCAATTTCAATAGACTTAGGCATTTTCATACCCGTTTTTTTACAGGGATTTAATCTGAAATTTGTAATGAGGGATCTCTAGTATATGTGAGTCATAAATGCATTATTTTGCACCACATATTAAAAAGATCTTGCTGGAGTGTTACAATATATTAATGGGGTTGGGCTATTTAGGATCCTCTGTCAGGTTGCAAAATGGCATTATTTGCAAACTACAAGGCAGAATTTGCTTTTCTTCCTAACAGCATGAAATGTTGTTGCACAGGTCTTCCACTCCTCCTCCATTTCACTGGATAAATCCTCCATATCCTTCATATTATGACATGAAGGCAGTAGAACTGCTTTCATTGCATAAAGTTAAGATACACAAAGTTTATAATTTCCTTTACATTATTGCAGGAGTGGGTGCACGAGAGACTTGCCTCATGACAACATGGTATCTCTTGGAGGTGAAGGCAGAGCTAGATGGTATACAGAAAAAAAAAAACTTTCAGAAGGAAATAAGATCAGATATTTTATCCAAACACCAGCAGAATGTTCCTCACATAAATTGATTTTTTTTCCAGAATATGAGAGACTGGATCTGCTGATAGATGAAGTTAGGTATTCTCTTCAAGAACTTAGTTTAGGTCTGAAGATACATGTGCTTTACTAATCTCAGGGGATGCATGGGTTTAAACACAGCATCAACGTAGGTGCCAGTAACAGGCAGTTGTGAGTGATACTTGGGGAGCTTTTTTCTGATTTCATTGATTAAAATAATGTGCTTCCATAAACTGCGTGCTCCAAACATGTAACTCGACTCCATATATCAAATTATTTGTTTTAATTTGTGGGAGGCAAAAAAAAAAAAAAACCACATTAAGATGCTCAGGAGACTGAAATCCTCTCTCTGTCTACTTACTAGGAAGAAAAACACAAGGCCTCTGGTTGCAGTCTGACTCCCCATTTCAGTGCAGACCCAGCAGTAAGATAGGGACACTTTTCTGCCATTGCAGAAATTTGGCTTCTCTGTTATAGCTGCTAACAGATCTGGTTGCTAGTTATGGCGTTTCACATGTTTCACAGCTGTTTGATACCTCAGAGACCCTCTGATGCCAAAAACGAACTCTACTTCGTGTAGATTCCTGCTGGATAAGGCACATGGTTCAGCTCGTGTTAAATGATCAACATGTTCAAAGACGGCAGTATGTGGCATTTGACCATCATTAGGAGATGGCCGTTAACTGCGAGTGAAGGTGCAGTAACAGTAACACCCAAGTCCTGATCTCACTACGCATCTAGTACAGTAAAGCTAGGTAAAAAGGACATGAGTAACTCATCACGTCTTTGGCATTTTTCTGTAATAATGTCTCTCAACGCCGACAAAGTGCTGAATAGCAACATGTAATGTTCTTAACCACGCAGGGTCAAATTTTCATAACATCTAGCGATCTCAAACAGTGATGTACCTGCTGCACTAACATTTAATATATGTTCAAATCATGGACTTGGGCAACCAACTAGCTGCTTAGGCATCACTAGCAATTTACACAGACAATTGTGGTATGTGCATGCACAGCCATAGTTAATGCATACCACTCCAAGACTAGGTACTGAAAATCTAATACATAGGGCTATTTTTTCAAAGGGACCTCCTTTTTCACCACCTAGAATTACCTCCCTTTCGATCTTTAATTCAGAGTAACAAAACATGAGCACTCAAATAGCCATTAGTGCAAGCAAGCCAGCAGAATGGTAGCTTGATTGCGTGTACAATTTTCTGTGGAATATCTGAAAGAAAGTTAGTAATTTGGCCCTTTATCATTTTCTCCCTGTACATATGTGTAGGTGGGTGCTTCTGTGCATATGTATATGAATTACTATATCATATAATTACTTAATGCAATTAAAGTGAATTTAAGAAATACAGAAAACCCAGAACCTACACTCTTGTTTTTCTGACCATTTCCCCTTTTTAAAAAATAAATTACTCGCCCCAGTTGCAAGAGCCAAGATATTCTTTACACTTGACGATTTAGCTACCTTATGTGTTTTTACTGGGGAAAAAAAAGCCCTCTATCATTTATCATGTCATCTTATCACAGTCTCTTTGTGCGACGCAAATAGCACACTAATGTTTTCTTTTGTTAGGGTGAGTTGGCAATCTCCTCAGAGATGGAGCAACTACAGACAGCTCTTTTTTTTGATAATCTTCCTGACACTTGGATGGGACTGGCTTATCCATCAACATACAGTTGCTCAGTGGTAAGTCGCATGCCAACAGTCAATCAGTATGGATGGCACTTCTTGTCCATCATAAAAAATAGAATAGAAACTAAAGAAATTTTTTTGGCAAATATCTTACCTTCTTGTGTAACTCAGAATAGCTTTTTATCATAAACTGATATTACCAGTGTTATGAAAAGCAGAAAGAGCCTTTCATTTACCTTGCCAATTACTGCAGACTTTGAAAGATTTCTCTAAAATTTGCATTCCCACTTCTTCCTTGCTTGCTTGTTTTTTTCTCCTGCCTGTGTGTGCGCTGATCAAATAGGTTGGGCAAGTGCTTTATCATAAAGTATCTCCTACTCAGAAGACTAAGCTTGGTTTCTTCTGTCTTTTGGGATCAGAATTTGTAACAATAGAAGGGTACGGCTCTGAGCTCAGGGGTGAAAAGGAGCAGGAATTAACAAAGCAGCTTGCATTAAGAACTTAGAGAAAAGTTTCAGAAGTAGTATGGGGCCATGATGGTTCTGTTCATCTTAATTGAACTAATTTTAAGATGTGTCCATCTACCTACTCTCCATGGCTGTTTTGTAATACCAAAAGAGAAACCGAGAACAAAAAGTGAAAAGTCATCCAATGCTGGCAAATTATTTATTTGCTGACATACATTCAACTCTCCTTGGGAGCCTCTTGAGTAAGGCAGAGCCACTGGTTGATGGAGCTGATGAGGACTGGAGTGCTGACCAAAGGACAGGAAAGCTCTGCCTAGCACAAAGACAGGTAGCACTAGAAGGCAAAGCAAGGCCACGCTTCTGAAATTAGTTTAGGCTTCTGAGAGATCAAGAGAGGAAGAAGAAATCTTGTTCAGCAGAGGAGACATTGAGAGAAGCACCAGAGGTACATTGTGACGAAGATCAATCAGAGCTTTTTGGAATTAAATGCTCTTTTAGCTTCCCTTGATGGAAAACTAAAGCACCATAGAGATACTGTGATGTCTGTGATAAATATATGTCCTGAAGACAGAAAGCGTTGCCTAGGGGATATAATGCAGTAATGCTAAATTACAAGCTGTTTTCCTGAAGGACAACACAGCTGCTTTCTTTAAAAAAATGTATGAGGGAGTCAAGCTGGACCTTATATTCATGTTTGGAGAAAAGAGGGTAAAAGTACCCACTGATTATATAAAAGCTGTCTTGCAGAACTAGTAGGATTTGAGGTGTCAGATTATCTTTTGCCATCAGGTGCAAAAGGCAGAGAGTCACTAGGGAGCAAAAATATTGCCAGGAGATGCTGTGTTATGCAGCTGGGCTCCAAGACAGCCTCCCTGCTGGAATGAGCATGTTCGGGGAGGGACTGGGGAGCAGGTGAAAGGGAGGTCTGTCATGAGCACCATAGAGGTTACGCATGCGTGTGACTAGTGGAGTGCCTAGTTCTGCTTGGCCATCGGTCCCTTGGGTCTGGGGAGATGAAAAAAAAGAACCAACAGAGACTGAAAACAAAACTTGAATCACTGTCACATCTAAAAAGCCTGTAGCAATTGTTGTCAGTAGCAGGAGCTATGAGCTTCCTACAGGGAAAGACATCCTCTCTATACCACCCTGTTATGCACACTGCAGAGCACGAGAAGGCCTCAGTCATCTTGATAGCTTTATCCTCCCTGTTTTTTAAATCCCTCTGTCTCTTATATACCTAACTGACATGCTACTGCCTGAGACATCAGATAAAAACCTTTGATTTCTAAGCAGATGCCATTTCAAAGTAAAGTGAGATGGGGTGAGGAGGTGAGCAGAAGAAATCTGAATACACTCACAGTTTAAGCATCATGGGCTCAGCAAATGTGTCAGAAACAGCAAGCGTGGGTGATGAAATGAAGGAGATGATGTTAGATCACCTAATAATCTCAGATCTTCATTTTGTCTTCAGGATCCTTTTCTGTGTCTCTGAAATGAACATGATTTCTGTTAATGCTTCCCTTTATAAGCTGGCCCTATATGTCACTTAGTGTTTCACACTTCTGTGTAGGAGTCGCCTCTTGCCCCTGAGCCAGCAGTCTCCTGCCTCTGGGTTAGAGACAGTCAACTATCCCCAGGGCAGAAGATGTGTCTAGCATTCCTTAATAGCAGCTTGTTATGAAGCAAGCAGCAACACTGAATAGCGCCAAGAAAAGATTACTTCGGCTAGAAAGGTGGGGATGTGATGCCAGTGATGTTAATTGGGGTAAAAGGAAAAAAAACAAGCTGATGCTTTCTTTTTCAGGCCACAGAAATTCAGAGAAAAATCCAACAGATAGGGAAAAAGAGTGTGGACGAAAAGGAAGATTGGAAGCTTGTGTCACAGGTCATCCAGCTTTCTGGAAATCTGCAAAAGACCAACAGTGGGATGTCTTAACAGAGGCAAATATGTTTGGGTTCTGGGCTGCGACTGCATTGGCAAGCAACAGCTGGAGCATGCTGAGGTGACAGCAGCAGTGCGGGAGGATTTGAAAGGAGACATTACACGCAGAGGGGATGAAGTGCAGGGGCTTGTAAGGAGCAGAGGGTAGCGGGCAGGGGGCAGGAAGTCATGAAACGTAGGAGCTGCCAGAAAAGGGGATGTTCGTTCCCCCTTTGGAAGATATTCATAATACACAGATACAGGCTTAGAAACTATTCCATGAAAGCTTAGGGTTATGGCACTGACTCCCTTGCAGGCTAGAAAAATACATGCTTGAAAGGAAAAGGCCTTCAGGGTAGGAGGGTTTGTTATTTGGGGTTTTTAACTGACAGAATCCACTGCTGACTTGTAAGGTGGGGAGGCATTAACTCCTGAGAAGGAGGAACAAAAGGCAGGGATTGCAATCCTGTGAGAAAAAGCCAGGAGCATTGCAAGTAGAGGTGGGCTGGTCCAGGGTGGGGGGGCTAAGGATATTCATCGAGTGCTCTGAGATGAAACATGCTGTGTGTTCGCAAAGGTGCCTGTCAGTCAAGTGGGGGAGCAACATTACGACAACCTCTCTTCCAGGAGCAGCAAAGACCAAGATCTTTTTCCTTGTAAAGGCAGCCAAGAAATTACTGAAATGGTTGTTTTATCAAAGCTAACTGGGAGAACAAAAGAACTCCAGATGCATGTACACACACATCCATCCATCTGTCCATGTCCTCCTATGGCCTCCAGTGGGCCACCTTCCATTCAAAGAAAGACTTTTACATCGGTGAGAAAACAGGCAGCAAATTATTTTGCTGCTGTAAAACTTGAAGTGACCTGGGTTTCAGGGAGGAGTGTGAAATGGGTGTAAGCTGCATGAAAATTTCTGAGAGTACCGTTAAGTCTAATGCACGTGGAATAGCAGAAAATAGGTTAGATTTCTTTTGAAGGAGCCACTCTGGTTTCCTGAATAGCAACTTGCTGTCTTACTAGCTACCTCTCAAAGTGCAGCTGCTGCTGTAGCTCCTTGAGACAGACGGGCTCAGGTTCCAGAGGGGCTGTTCTGAAAGCCCACAAGCATACAATATTGCTGCACTTGGTGCTATTCGCTTGTCAGTACTTAATTAACAAATACAAATGCAGAGCTGTGCTGAAATCAAAAAAGACACTTTGGTATGGAAAAAACTTAATATGAGGAAGTTGCTTGTTAAACAGAGAGGAATTTGTTGTTCAGCTGCACTCAAAACACAAGAAAAGAGAAAAAAAACATTAATGTGTGCCAGGGCAAAAGTACCACTGTCTTGGCAAGAAAAAGAAACATTTGCAAGCTTCTGAGTTGGTATTTGAACAATGGGGAAGAAAATGAACTAGAGAAACTGTTTGATGGGCTGCTGAGAAGAATCCTCCCCCCTCTACATACACTGATTTTTGTGTTTTCTCATACCCAGATAAGATGGACTGATGGTGCAACAAATGATATCTGACACGCAACTGACAAAAAAAACATGGTATCAAGAACAGAATTCAAAATGGGCTGAACTCCTTGAATTCAAAGGCAATCAGGTAAGTGGCAAAAATACAATCAACTACCACCATTCCTTTCTACCAGAAGATGTTAGATATTGAAAACATTCTACAAGCTTTTTTTGCAGAGTTGCAATCCCAGTATAGCCTGATACAAAGGAAAAAAAACCCAAAACAAAACACCAAAACCAAACCACGCCCTGAATCCCAGTTGAAGATCAAGGTGAGAGGAAACAAGTCTGGCTGTCACACATCTGAAGTAATAGGTTTTCCAGTGTTTACTTTGCTCATTTTCACTGTGGCTGTGATCTTTAGTAAATTACCCCTAATCCTTCATCAGAAGACTGCCCTTATTCAGTTTTATCCTAAGTTCCTTGTCAGCAACTTCTCAAATTACTATTAACATTTTGGAGCTTTCTTCACATATTGCAGATGAGGGTCAGAATTCCCCATTGCTAAGCTATTCATTTGTATTTCCTTTTAATCCTTCTCCTACACAAAACAAATATCTAAATATTGCCTGTGTCAAAATAAATATTTTAAAACATATATACTTAACTTGCAGCTGGTGGGAGGGGTGGGCTGCAATTGTTTGCAGTCCAGGAGCTTCACGTTACTGGATCCTTCCTAGCATGGCAGGTGCCAGGTCAGAGAGTGTGTGTGCTCACACACAGCATCCCAGGTACACAGTGCATCTAGGTCCTTCCCAGCGCCTGTGATTCCTGACCTTCTATTCCCAGCTTGCTTCTAAATGTTTTTAAAGCAAGAACACCCTGTTCAGATGCTCAGTGTTTCAGCATTTGCTAAGCAGTACATTCTATTAGTGAATACTTTCACTGCAGGTTAAAATTCTCAGATGCAGACCATACAATGCGCTGAGAAGTATTGGCTCGGGGGAAAAAAAAAAGCCTGTCATACATAGCAGTACTACTGATAATGTGCAGTGTATTACACCCCAGCAAAAATGAGTAATATCAAAGCTAAGCAGGAATGATTTGTATGGTTGAGACAAGTAGAATAAAATATGTATTTTAACTAAATCATTTTTTAGGAATACCAGGCACAGGTTAATCCTTTATAAATATGTTCACAGAGTACATTAGACACCAGCCCGCCTACACAAAATGAATGCAGCACACACTCTGATGTATTACAGAGGCAGGATAAATGAGGGAACTCTTCTGTGTTTGATCTGGTTCTGCTCTGTAATTCAGAGATACTGGAGATGGGTGGTGAGTTTCTCATTGATCCCAAAAGAACCAATACTGTTGAATCCTGTGAAATGTAAGCTTTGTAGAGGATTGGAGGCTATGCACGAAGGACATTGTAGCTTTAGGGGCATATTCTCTTCTCGGGAATGCGTGTAACTGGCATTCACAAGAGTCATACACATCCTGGGGAAACTAGACCCTGTAACAATAGTGAAAATGCGTACCTAGCTCCACAGGCAATTATATCACTTTCATTGCTACATCTGCATCCAGTTATCAAAGGATAGATTTCCAGCAGATAATAAATGAACCTGGAAATGAATGTATTGGGAATTTTGAAACAATGCTGAATTTGACACACATCAGCATTTAAAAATGCAGCAAAGTTTAGTCAGAGCATCAATCCAAGTCCAATATATTTTAGATAGAAAATAAAGGGCTAGCACATAGATGTGCAAATAATCAATTCCAGAGGTTTTTTTCCCCCATTCCTTCCAGCTTTTTAAAGCATTTACACCAGTCCTTGCTTCTCTGAACTGCATTTTGCATATGGTGGAGGTGTTAATGCACAGTTACTGCGCAACGGGGATGTGAATTTTAGTTAATGAAAGCTTTTAAAGGCACAATGAAATCCTCAGATGAAAAGCAACAAAGAAGTGCAAAGTATTATTATAGCCTAGCCTAAGTTTTACTGAGAGCATTCTTATACACGATGGACACAGCATAAATATGTATTATGGATGATAACCTCCCTGTAAAGGCTAATTCCCACTCCTGAGGCTGCCAGAGGCAAGGGGTGGCAGTCTTATAAGACTTAATAAAGTCTCATAATGTTTTCATCCTATTCCTACCCACAGGAGCTAGAAGAGGACCCCTGTATATGTTCTGAATCCTTAATGAATAGCATGGCCATCCCGGCATATTGCATGCACAATTAGATCACAAGGACTGCAGACCAAGATGGTTCAGTGAACACTTAAAGGCAGAGGCAAATATAGGAAGTACAGCAAATGCTGTAGTTCCAGTCACAGCAGTGTGGCATTCAGTAAGTTTGCAGTGTGTGTTTGTATGCTGTCTGAGGAAGAGGTAAGCAAAGGGACAGAAATCTGCTTAATATTTTCCTTGATAATTTTTGCTAAAATCCAAGTAATTGTTTGTGCATGATAACAAAAAGGAACAATTAAGATGATCTGCATTTTGCAAAGGTGAGAAAGGGATAGCTGTCAACAGGATGTGGATGAAAGCTCCAGTAACACAGTTGGAAAACAGCAGATGTGTTGTGGAGACACATCTAGCACCAGAATAAATGTACAACAGCTTACCAGGCTGAGAGAGGATGGGATCTGCTGGTCTGAACGATGGTTTTATCTGTTACAATAGGAGTGAAGTCTTCAGTTTGAAAAATATTATTCTGCTTCCTGGGTCTGCAAGAGCTAACATTGTTCTAAAGGCTGCATCCCTCTGATCAGCTGCCCTGTTTTCACTGATCATAGCCTAAGTGATCTGTAGCCTCCTTCTTTTTTTGCTTCTGTTCAGAGAAAAGATTGCAGCCTCATTTTGGTTATTATTTGCATGTTTTTCTTAACAGTTTACTCTCAGCAGCTTCTGATTTAATCTTATATGTCCTGAAGTTCAGGAAAATACTAAAAAAAGAATTTTTAGATTGGTACTTAATATTTTCAAAGTAATAGCAGGCACCTCACGCATACATCTCATGTTCCACCCTTTTGGTAAATGTATTCTAACACTCTTAACTTACCTGCTTTAAAAGGACTGGCATGTTGAACCAGATGGCCTTTTTTCACTGCTCTAGCTTTTCATGTTATATTCTGCTGCTCCAATTTCTGTATTTTCCCTGCATTTTGCAAGACAAAATGCAGAAGTTTAAAGGCTCATAATGTTTATGTGACAAAATCTTACTGCTAAGTACAGTATTACTGACGGATTAGTTTAATGCAATAGCATAATGTAATTTAATTATAGTAATAGTGCACAGCAACAACCTTACTACTTATGTCAGATTGTGAGACATTCTCTCTTAAAAGCTTCATCATTATTATTTAGTTTTTAGGTTTAGTTCCACAGTATTCCCCCCCTCCACACACATTAAATTAATTTCGTAGAAGAAAAAACATTAGGTAGCCTGCTCCCGTTTTGCCACTGTAAGATTCCATGAGAATGCACAACACTAAATGAAAAACCTATTTTGCATCATGAGACAATAGTCAGCCAGCCTGTAGTGAAAGCTTGGAGTCTTCTGGGCGTAAGCCCTCAGATCTGCATGCTGCAGTTTAAAAACAACAACAAAAAAAAAGCCCAAGCAATAAAAAAAGACCATTCCACCAAGTCTACCTCTTGTGTTTACCTGAAAGCTTTTAATGCAGATTGATCCGAATTCCCGTGCCAGCCATGAACTACTTCTACATTCATGTAAACTATTGTAGTTCAGGGCTCCAGCTTTTTCAGCCCACAGCTTCCACTGATTTCAGCTGTGGCTGACAGCAGTTCTGAAAATCCAGCCCACAATAACTCCTGTTTCTAAAGTGTTTTCTATCTGAAGACCACAGAATTTTCTATCAGTGTTAATTTAGCCTCACAACAGCTCCAGAAAGACAGAAAAATGCATCTTCAGCCAGCACAGCTGTATGCAAAGTGAACATCTGTCCATTGCCAAATTCAGTTTAGCTAATAATAAAAAAAACACACTTTATTTTCTCTTCCAGACAGGACCAGACTGCAAGGGAAAGCCTGGAGAGGATTTCCATGCTTTAAAAAGGGAAACAGGGAGAGACTGAATTTCCTAAGGTCACTGAGGAGATGCGTGGCAGCACTAGGAAAAGAACCCAGCACTTGAGCAGCCGAGGTACCATCTTCACAGCCAAAAATGGATGTTTTTTCTCTGCAGTGTGACTGCATTAGCTCTGTTGTGGTGACATAACAGCACAGACAGAGCAGGCTCTGTGGATTTTGTGGTGATGAAGTTAGGTAAGATTAATTTCTGGTAGGCAGAGATGTTGTCTTTTTGTAATTGCATCATGGCAAAAGCTCTTCTTGCCTTATTTCAATAATAAGAAGGTAGGTAACATGAATTAGCTAAATCACTGCTTTGTAGAAGGGGTAACAAAGGTACACCCTTTTTCTTGAAACTATGGAAACTGCAAAATAGTCCCACTGTATACTGACCTGTTGCTACTTACTTACTAGCTCGCCCAAGGTTTTGTAAGACTCAATTGTATATATTTTTCAGTGTATACATTTATTTAGGTGCAAGGCTAAAGCCACAAAGGGGCTTGGGCTCAGTACTGCAAGGGTTGACTCTTAGGGGCTCTTTCAGCTTAAGAAACCATAGCTCCACAAAAGCCAGCATCTCTGCACAAAAGTAGGCTGTGTGCAAGGGATCTACATTTCTGTTTCTTTCAAGGGGTTTGGAAGATAACTTAAGGGTGGACGGACACATTTCACTCCCCTTTGAGTTCACAGCATGTACGAGTGTATGGAAGTATCCGTGCTCTGTGGTCCCTTTCTGTGCAACATGCCTGCGTAAGGAGGACATAAATTGTGCTAGACTTCCCCACTCCCTTTCAAGGCACAACACTATATTTAAGACCAGTTTTGCGCTGCAAGAGATTAAAATTCACAACATTTTTCTATTTGATTTGGGTAGATGTTTGAACCCAGTATCAATCTTTTGCAGCAAATATTTGCTAAAAGCTAGCCTATTCACTGTTTTACAATACCAAAGGCCACCTGTCAAATCTATGGCACCTTTGTAAGCTACAGAAAGAAACATATGCCAATTCACTTGTGGATTAATTTTAGCATGCAGCAGAACCCCTTTCTCTAGCCAGCCTCTGCTACTGCAGCAGCACCCTGCACTCAGCAGAAACCTGGACTTTTGATAGAAGTGGCACCATTTTTACACCTTTATGCCTCAGTGTTATTCATACTGTGTACCATTTGCTACCACAAGCCGCTGCATTCCTTAAAGCTTTGTCTCAGAAGGAAGAAAGAAATCCAGGTCAAACCTACTGCATCAAAGCAAGCTGGTGGGGGATTTCAACCTTTGTCTTAGCTCCACGTCTTCGGTGACTGTTCTGAAGATTTAAAGGAACTAAGAAAACATTGTCCTCTGCTGTGTTTTGCATGAAACTTCATAACAACTAGAAAGCAAGAAGTTGCTCCTAGCCTAAGATCTACTACAGTAAATTAGGTCACCTAGGCCGCTTTTGTAGACAAAGTGATGGACAAACAGCAAAGTAGTCTCTTCTTCCCATTGATAACATTGATCCCTTGCCTATACGTGTTGATTTGGAAACGAACCTAGAGTTACTGTCTATTTAAAGTGAAACTCCTGATTATAGGTCCCTCTACTTTTTTTTTAATTTTTTTTTTTTTTTTTTTTTTTTTTTTTTACTATTCAGGTACAGTGAACAACTTCTGCACTGCTGTGAGCTTGACTTTTAGCCTCAAGATTTCACCCTCCCTAGTGTTGTCTGGATATCAGGTTTTTCAACCCCCAGTCCTTCCTCACAGGTAGGAAGCACATCACAACTCATTAGTAATTTACTGCTACAGTAATTTTTATAATTACTGCCAGGAGGCCTCATTAAATTTCATCTAATGAATAAATATTGTATTTTTCAACGTGATTACCAGAACAGCTTAAGCTGAGTGCCATAAACAATTATTTTCTTCAATACGCAGTATGTCAGTAAGTATTGATTTTTATTTTGTAAAGAATTTACTATATTCCTATCCATGGCTAGTAAGTAATAAATAGCCAGCCCTCTGAAGTGTCAATTGCCATGAAGCAGATGGCAAAACTGAAATTGGGGTTTCTGTTGCAAAGAGTAAAATAATGCACATTAGTGAAGAAAAAGGGTTTGGCTGGAGGTCAAGGAGGAGTGCTCCAATCTGAGTCTTTCTCCTAGCCCTCAAGAAAGCAGCCTGCTTTAGTCTGGCGTCTCTGATTTGTAAGTCAATTATACAAAAAAATTTACGAAGTATTAGCAGGGTACAAGAAAGCATTTTATCTCATATAACTAAGACATGAACAAACAATGATGCCTTGTTTCATTCACTTTTAGATCAACTGATCAGATGAAAATTCTTCTAACAGGTTTAAGAAAAATATAGAAATATGTAACATGCTGAATGTGAACCTGCAGTTCAAACCAAGGCTGCAAATTATATTTACTTTCCAGCATAATTTATACCTTCTTCAGTAATTGCAGACTTTAACATACAAACCTCTTTGAACTGTAACAAAAGGCATGCATTGCCAATGTCTTAGGCTATACATCAGAGCAGCTTAGCATCAGGAGAAAACCCTTGACATTTCTGTCACCTAAGAATGTTTTCTGCACTTCCAGCTATATGGTACCGCATTAGATAGATCCAATTCTATAGCTCAAGCACTATTTAAATAAGTAAATTTATCTATATCAACAAATAGCACTGCTGGCCTGTGCCATCTTTTTTTTTGTTTGTTTTGTTTAAGCAAGTCTTTCATTTAGGGCAAGAGAAAAGGGCACGTGGGCCACTGAGGGAAATTCATGTACCTGAAAGGATTTTTTTTTCCTATTTAATGAACATTTTTGAATGAGCAGCAATTTCTCCCTTGGTTGTTTAGTTTAAAGAAACCTGGGGAGTCTTGAGATTGTTGGCTCAATATCTCCCACTTGTCTCCTTACTGTGGCCAAACTGTGATCTGTCCTCCACCAAATTTCACTGGAATGAGTACAGTGCAGTTACTGATTTGTAACCGTATGTCAGCAGAACAGCCTGTCTGACTTTTACCAACATGCAGCTTTCCCCCTTACACATTACCTCCAAGTGAATTGTAGGCAATTAATCCTACATAGAACCTTAGGACTGGATCGACCTTAGTTGCTGCTTCACTCAATAGCGTCTGTATTTCATGACACTTAACATTTGCTCTCATAAAGTCCCTTTAGTACCTAGGTTTCTGTTGTGACAGATGTGGAGGAACCTCAGTCTCACCAACACTGGCTTCTGTGCTTCCAGACAGGTTGTAGAACAAAGCATAACCTTCCTCATCTTACTAGTGGTGGGATTTGGTGGCACTTGCTGAATGATCCTTGCACAAGGAGAAACTACAAGAGAGCTTCCCTTCCTCCTTTGTATTTTTGGTGTTCCACGACCCAGAAACACGCTAACCATGGCACTGCAGTACAACTACAGGTCAAAGTAATAGTAACAGTGCCCTGCACTACTGTGGTCTGACATCTCCAGTACCTCTCTCGTACTCCGATGACTCTATTTCTGAGGGATAAGGTCAACATGGTTTAGGCACCAGGCAAACATCAAGAAATCATTGTTTGAAAACTAAGGCAGAAAGAGGTTCAGGTGTTTTTAACTGTGGGCAGGAGTGTTTTGTACAAACTAAGCCATTTATCATAGGGACTTCTGAGAATCCCTTTTACAAAATCCATGCCTTCTTGGACATTGTATAGCAAGCTGTGGTGTACTGGGAGGAGCAAAGGCGCTCCATCAAGGCTGGCTATTTCACTAGATAGCAGGGAACCCTAAGATCTGGCAGGAATCACATCTCATGGATCCCAACATTTTAAAAGTATAATGTGATATCTATACAAGGAAAAACAGAAGATTTCAGCAGTCAGGCTTAATTAGCACGTTAGTGTGATATCAGCCAAACTGTTCATCTTACCCATAACTTTTCTCAGAATTGAAAAAAAAAATCAGATGCAAGACATAAGCTTTTAGAAACTGGAAAAACAGGTAGAAAGAAAGAAAATGTTATCTAACAGATTACAATACTCAACTGCCTTGTTTCGGCTGTAATGCATAATATACTTAATAGCGAGCACATCCAAGAAATAGACTAACTCTGCTTGCAAGGAGAAAGGGTATATATCTCCAGTCTGTGCTTAGAAGGTACACAGGAGAGAAAAAAAAAAAAACCACAACCAAAAAGCATTATTCCTTGCTGTGGGTAAGTCTGCATGTCTTGATGAAAATTAATTGTAATCATGTTAAGAACATTTAATTGTTATTTTTTTCTACAGTAGGCTTTAGCTATGTGGATGAACAGGGTTTTAGTCTTACTGAAGCTGCAGAAGTAGTGACTTGCTTAGGATCATACTAGAAGGCTTTGACAGAACACTGTATCTGTATGCTGTAATGGGCACATAGATACCATATATATTGGTATATTTTTATTTACTGGAGGTACTTTTCAGAGCTTTGTAGTGCAGATGCTGTTTTCTAGCCACAGCAACCATTTAAAAACTAGAAGTTACTTCTCCCAGGAAAAACTGGGATTATATCAAAGCAGTTCAGTTCCTCACAACTCTGTGCTTGGTTTCCAATACCAAAATTGTAACATCGCAACTTTTTCATAAGAATTAAATGGAAACAGAAATAAAGGGGGAAGAAAAAGCTTTTAGAGTGTTAACTCTCCGCGGCAGGAGGAAGCCAGCATGGGCATTGAGCTCAGCACACTCATCCCCTTCTCCCTGCTGAAAGGGACACAAAAAGAACTCTGGCTAAGCATTTATTTTTCTGCTAATGTGAAAGTTTTCTTTTAAAGAGGAAGCAGATTGAACAGAGCACGAGAAAATAATTTTACTCTGGCTTATTTCCAAAGGTTTTTTTTCCTGATGATTCACTGTTATCACTTGTATTCACATTACAACCAGCCTCAAAAAGAAATACCCAAAACCAAAACCAACCCCCCCACACACCCAACAACAAAAAACCCATACCACAAAAGCACTAAGAAATAGGATCTTTCCTACTGCTAAATTCTGCTAATAAGCCATATAAGAAGAGAATCACGTAAGATAAGAGTGCCTGTGTTCATTCACATTTGAGTAGTAACATAGCTAAGCCTCTAGGTCTGGAACTTCAGAGCACATCTAAAGATGGTGAATCTCCAAGGTATTAAAGAAAATGGTTGACACTGATTCAACTTCTTGGTTTACTTCAGCTATATAGACATAGAAAGCATCTGAATATCTCTGAGGCGTAAAATATTTAAATCTTCAGTATAATCTTTCCAGTAGTTTTGTTTTCAAAAAGGAGTTTGTTTGGATATCCAGGGAGGAGACAACACTGCTAATTCTCTGAAAAGGTGAACAATACACATTTTTGTACTTGTGGGAGCCCTTTTACCCTCAGCCCCGGTGGCAGTCAATCGTGAATGCCCAGTTTACGTAGCAATTCACAAACATACCACTTCCATATGGGCATTCAGCTGAAATGAGGTAAAGCAAGGCCAAAAGAAGGAATGCTGGTAGGATTGCTTTGTTATTGTGTACATGATTAAAAGAAAATGAAGATGCTTGCCATAGGCTTCTGTTACTTATATCTCTTGACACAACCTAGCACACAAATTTCATTCTCCTTGCCTGCAACGGTATTAACAGACAAGTAAGGATATAAAGCTAACTTGAACTCAAACACAAATCTGTCATTTCAGTAGCATTTTCAGGAGTAGATGTAAGTTTTACCTGCAGACATACTCCTGAGGAAAGATTGTATGAGTAGGGTTCAACGCAGCAGGATCTGCAGTTCAGCTGATTTTTTTTCTAGTTCAGGTGATCAGCACAAATACTGCTTAAGTACTACTAGTAAGACACAGATGCAATGCATTCTTACCCCACCCTGACCATTCCATGACTTCTAGTTTATTTTTTTCCAGTACCAGAACTATCTGCCATCCTTGCGATCCTTGGAAAAAAGCCTGTATCAAACAGCAGCTAGCAGATCTTGTTTAATATGACTGTAGCTCTAAGCTCTAGACATATTTTCATACAAATTCATTATCCACAACTTCTTATAAATATCAGTCACAATAGGATTCCAAATTCCCCCATACCTCCCAGTTTTAGGACTCCTACTACTAGCACCGATCATTACATTTTTGGGTTCAAACATACAATTCCCCTCCTGTTTGCCACTCGTACCCCAAAGGGTTTGTGGGTTTTTTTGATGCCCATCTAGGAGTCCCAGGCTTATTATTTAGCAGAAGGGTGAGACTCAAGCATGAAAGCATGATGCTGTCTCCTCTCTTAATGTTTGGAGCCCATACTCTCACATCTATCTATGACACATCCCGGCATTACCCGGGTGCTGGTGTTTAGGACCCCATAGACTGGCCAGCCTATACCTGACAGAGAAAGCCATATCTTCATACTCACTTTGGTTTAGTTGCGAGGCCGAGAACATGAAAGAACTGCAGGCAGTGCTTCCAAATCTCCACACTAGCTTGTGCCATTAGCCATGCAAGCACTGCGCTAGTAAAAAGCCGTAAGAGAACAAACTGGTTTATGCCAGCAGAGGTCAGTGGGTGACTCTCCTGCCAAATGTTTCAGATGCACATTGTGTATTGCAGATAAGGTTTCAAAGCCAGCTACATTCCTTCACCCTGGAACAACAGAAAGCCATTCTTTGACTCGAGGCAACTGCTTTGCCTTTTTGATCCTGTCAGCCTACCCAAGCAAGTGATGCTGGCTGGTCTGTATCGTTACCATCTCCTTGCTTTTGTCTTTAAAATGTTTTTAGGTTTCTGGCAGACAAAATAGAGGTATGAGGTTTAGGAAGGGTGAGGGGATAGTTTCCAAAGCTAATGCCTATTTTTAAAATTTCCATTGCGGCTCCCTACATTAATGTAACTGGTTAAGTGGCTGAGTGTGTTGCTCTGGAATGTACAGTGTACGTTCTACTTCATCAGCCTGTGAAGCAACACTTCAATGCTATTTTTCTAACTTACATGTAACAAAAAAATCAGTTTGTTCAATACATAAGGAAGACAAAAAACCTCTCAAGGTTTGAAGAGACCTAATGCTACAATATTTGGCTTAATTAAAAAGAGACAGGGAAGAAGCAAATAACATACTAATACATACTAGTCTAACAGAATCTTCTGATAGTAAGGAGGTTTTTGCCAATTCCATCAGTAGATATTATATCACTATAATGAAAAGTTTACTCATAAGCAAGCTTGGGGTTTTATTTACATATTTAACTTTTTTTAAAAAAAGATATCACTCTCCTGGCATTGTCACTTCTCTGACTATTAGAAAGCCACAAATGCCCTTCTCATCCACCTTCCATCACAGGGAACAAAGGTCCAAGGCATTTAAGAGTTTAATTTGCCTATTAGTCTTTTCAGTATTCTATTTCTAGCAGTTATAAATTATTATACCAGGTTAAAAAATAATTAGAAGTTATATCAGACCTAGGCACAAGATCACCTGACCCTAAACCTGAGAGTAGTGGGGGAATATAAACTCATATAGCCTTTTTCAATAATAAATTAAGTCATTCTACCTTACACATGACCTTCATTCTTCTCTTCTTCCTTTATGCTCTATTCCCATGCATCTTTGTTTTTAAAGCTGACAGAGTTAGGATCTTTTCCTCATGAAGTTTCTTGAATTGCTGGCCATTTGCTGCAGATACAAACCATGAGCTCTGTAACCATTTATCAGGTTAATATCAACAGTACTTCAGTTGCTGCAGTACAGAGGCTTGGGGAAAAAGATGTATTGAGACATCTCAGAATCATCACATAAACCATAAACTAACATACTATGCAATTACATACACATTTATTCTCACATCACCAGTGTGATGAAAGGTAATGCCTCTAAGCAAAGCTTTTAGGTGAGAGTAATGACATGAGGATTTTACCAGTAGAAAGTATCTAGGGACAGCTCAGTCACTCTGCTTGATCACTTTTTCCCCATTTCCTCTCTCGTTACAGGTCAGTTTTGTGCAGTCTTCTGCCAGTCTCATGTAACTCCTCTCTCTAGATCCAGCTGCGCTGATGCAAAAGCAAGCAGCACAAATACCAAACACGCACACACACACCAAGCTCCCAAGAGAAGTTACCTAAGTTTGTTTTAGGGGGAAAAAAAAAACCCATATGTATATTTCTGTACATATATAACAGTAGGCACCCAACTTCAACTTCCATCCAAAATCCTCCTCATCCTCCTCAGCTCAGGATGTAGGCATCCAGTCTGAAAAAAATGTAGGAAAAAAAAGCAGATGGGTAAGCACATAGCACATGTGCTTAAAGCCTGTATCTGCCCTGAACTCAGCACCTATATATCTCTACCATTGCAGGTTAGTCATCAGGTACCAAACAGTTCAATTCAAGCAGCATGAATATCAGAGCAAGCCTGGTTCAGGGACAAAGGGCTGGGGAGAGAAAAATGTCCTAGTCTTACTGCACCCCCACGTATCATGGGGCCAACTGACTCCTTTACTTTACAAGAAAAGTTTACCTGAAAGGTGGTAAAATCTAAGCTCAGCTCTAATGGGCTTTTTAAAAACAGTTAAGAGGCAAAAAATTCTAATCCAGAAAATGTTTATTTTCAAAATAAGACTGTACAGAACATTGTAGATCTAAATAAATCTAAATACAGCAGTCTCTGTGATACCACGCAAGGGTGTGCTTTTAGCATAGTCCTTTCACACTCTAGCAATCAGCCATTGGCGGGGGGAATTGCTCTTATCTGTCAGAACATGTATTTCTAGAGTTCCTTCTTCACAAAATGTACCTAGCAGGTAGAGCACTCTCCACCTCAGGTTGCACAGCTATTCACACTATAAAAACAGAGAGGACAGGAGCTCTTCAATAGGATGGATGACTTATGAAACAGAACTGCAAGTCTCAGACACAAAAATTTTGTTTCTAAATTCCTCTCTCCTCTCCACACACTGATGTAACTCCCAGAAACATGTAAACTGTGAATCATTATGTATAGACAGTGCAAATACTGCGCAAGCAGAAGTCTAAGTCCAAGTTTTGTTCTAGAGCTCAATAAAAGCAAGTTGATTATTCTATTATTCAACTGTACATTATTTATAGCATTGCATTCTAAACCTTGTACAAAGCTTATACAGTAGTTTCCATAACCAAACTTAACCGCATTTATACACTTCGTAGTTCTCCAGATGCAATTTTCACGGCACCTTCTTTTCAACAGCACTGGGTATGCAAGACCCTGTCCACGCAGCACGTCAGAATTCTTCAGGTCCATTTCTGCTGTACTCATGCTTCATTAACAACATCATGCAATATATCCTTCTACAATCACGTGGAACCAGATACAGAATTGCAGCTGGACCATTAAGGAGATGACCACAGCACTAACCACCATTTATAAGTGCTCACAAACTGGGAGCAACCCATTACATCCCCTTTTTAATTTATTTTTAAAAGCCTTCTGAAGAGGCAATTGTTATTCCTCATCTGTTATTATAACTAGGGTGTATCCCGAGAACACTATCTATTTACATTTATGCTGCCCCATGCAACTGGAAGAATATCTCACTTTAAGCTGGACTGTAGCTTAGAAAGTCCTTGCTTTTTAAATTTTTCAGAGGTAAAAAAATTCCGGCTTCCAATTCCAGTGATTGTTTGTCATTGCCCCTTTTCCTGATAACAAAATTCAACAAGTTACCATCTTTTATCCACTTGTAGTTGGCCAGCCACCACATGAACCACTACCCCTCTACTTAAGCAAGCCCTGGTCTGCAGGCACCCCTCTTCCCCAGGACCAGTGCTCATTCTACAAAGAAGCAGGTCTGCAATTGCGGCAAGAACAGAGAGAAGGCAAACCAGAAACCTAGTAATTTAACAAAGGGTACATTCTGTTTTAGACAGAATGGCCACTCCACAATGTATACCAGTATGTTCACATCACTGTCACCACTAGGCAATGCTAGTCCTGATGGTGTGGAAGCTTTCAGCAGTGGCGTCGTCTCATCTGAGCAAAAATACAATGTGCCACCCCCAACTGCTTCTGCTGCATTTTTACGTCACTCAGAAAACCTCCCTTAAAATGGCCAGTGTGCACTTTGAGTACTCTAAAAAATCAAATATTAGTGCTTGAAGACTGTTCAGTGGCAACCTTTAGGGCTTCCTTTTTGAACTTAAGGATGCATTGCTGTTTTAGAGAATTCTTAGCTTCTATTTGACCATTTATGCCCAGTAAGAGTCTGTATGGCAGAGGAAGTTGGCCTGGAGTTAAGCATGTACCTTTCACCACCTGGTTCTGTAGGGAACAGTGCCCTGAATTTTCAGAACATCTGTATCTTTTTGTGATCAACTTCAAAGCATAAATAAACCCGCAGCACCGATCACTGCATGAATAAAACACTAATGGCTTAAAGCCCTGTCTCCTTTCAAGAAAAAGAGATATTGGCATGAAAGAAAGTACTGATGCTATCTGATTTGCAAAGTTTTTTAAAAATAAAACAATGGCCTGTGGGCAAAGACCTTTGTTAAACAGTTTTCTCAAGTATGATTTACACTGAGATAAGTGAAAGTTCTTTATCCTTTTTTACCCAAAAGGGGAAGGGAAGGCAGGCACTGGCTTTGTAATATCATTTGATTAAACAATTCACTGTAGGCAATAACATGACATTGGTGAAACAGAACACAATTTAAAGGCAGTCACAGCTTCAGTCTTCCATTCCAAGTTCTTGTTTCAGACTGCAAGACAAGTAGAAACATGAGTTAGCTTGTAGCAAAACACTGTTTGGAAACTCTTTAGACAAATTAGTGGAAGTCCTGACAATAAACACAGCTGAAGTTGAAAGCCAAAAGAGAGTGGAGGCACCACTCATTTTGGGTAAGAACCAACATGTCAGAAAAATCATATGGCAAAAACCTCAGATTCTAAAGGCAACGCAGACCGATCTTGAGATTCACCTGACAAACCAGGATGTAGAGAGCTCTCCCTTCCCAGTTTTGAGCTGTGCATCCCACAGAGAGGAGCCATGCCACTGACACAATGGTATACGTACCTTTTCAAGTAGGCATGGACATTGTCATAGCCATGGTACTTGGCCAGATAGACCAGGACACCTGTAGCGCATCGGCCATCTCGCTGTCTGCAGAAGCTACAGTTGCAGATTCCACGACATGGTGGGCACCTCCAGGTCTAGATAAATAGACAGACAAGGAGCCATTTTAACCAAACTGGAATGCCAGACATGATTCACACTCACAACTTAGGAGGGTTCCACTCCACAGGGAGTTCTTTAGTGAACATCAGCACCGCAAAAGTTGTCTAAACTAGTACAAGAGCATGAATTCTTCAGTCAGTTAGGGACTAAACTCTCCTTTGCCTGCTCTGCACGTAACCACAGGAAGCATTCCATTCTGTTCAACTCCTGCCCCACTTCCACAGCCCACAACAGCAGCACTCTGTCCACAATACAGGTCCTTTCCATAGGGCATTAAGCACTACTGCAAGGCAAAGAGAACACTGGTCTGATGCTCAGGCAGAGTAATATTTTGGCAGCTGCTCTGCTCTTGTAGTTTACTCCTACAAACAAAGCTACAGAAGTAGTAACTACAACAAGTTCTATGCAGCACAAGGTCCTGTGATTCAATGTGAATCAAACCAGTGCTGTGTTATGTACTATTGCACTGTAAGCAGTTCCCCTGCTAAAACTTTCACTATGAGTAACAAATGCACACTTCTGTTCAAGCTAAGCACAACAAAGCCAATGTTCAAAATTGTCTTACCGGATCCAGCAAGGCCGTTCTGACATCTTCCCCATACCTATTGCGGAGGCATGGCCCACAGAATTGGCCCCGTACTCCTATGCAATCAGGGTTACGACAGTTTGTCTTGGTGTCTATGGTTTTTTGGCGACACTGATGACAGGTGGATCCCTAGAACACATGGTAAGTAGGTCAGGAAACGAGACATTAAAGATTGCTCTTTAATTAAGGGAATAAAGCATTTAACAAGCAATCTCTTTGGCAGCCAGCAGTGTTTATCCTGAAACAGAAAGCCACCTCCCAAGTTTGAATCAAGACTGTTTTAACATTGCATCTTCACTGCCTATTAATCACCTTCCTTGGCTGCTACTGCCTAGGTACTACAGTTGTTCCAGGGTGAAAGCAAGCTAATTGGCTTAGTAAAGGCCATCCTATCAGTTCACGGAAAGGTAAGAGACAACATTTCAAGATCTCAAGCATACTTCTCCCAAAAAATCACAACCTTCCTCTCAGCAAGAGGGAGTCTGCTCTATTTGATGCTAAGCCACAAGCAGGAAATAACAAGAAAATGCCTTTAAAGTATGCAGTTCACAAAGCTGAAACATACTTACCATGGCCCTGTTATAGACTTTCTCTCTTGCAGATCCACAAATATTATTTAGCTCTTCCGCTGTTATCTCCTCAACTGGGCGCACAATGTGTGGAAAAGCCATGGCACCACGGTGACCCCTCCTGGGAGTTCGGGCTTCATCCTGAATAGTGAAAAGACAATACTACTAGTAATAGTTTCAGCAAAAACTCTGCATAAACAAGTAGGGGATCTTCAAAGCAATGCCAAAGTCTAAAATACCATCACATATTTAAACAAGAAACACATATCTCTGTAAAGACCTATGATATGGATGCAGCTTTAGCACCATCACTTGATCTGTCACCTTCAGGGTACAGAACTGCTACTGGATCTTGCATAATTCCTGCTGGAGTGCAAGAGGAAGTCATTTTTCAAGGATAACACAGGGGGAAATGGAGAACACATACAACATGCTATTTCATGTACTTCCCAGGACATAGCATACTCATAATCTTGATCAACTCTGTATGAACTGCTATTTTCTCAAAGGGATACAAAACCACCTTCACAGAATCATTAAGGTTGGAAAAGACCTCTAGGATCATCAAGACCAACCATCAACCCACCACTACCATGTCGCCTAAACCATGCCCTGAAGTGCCACATCTACACGTCCTTTAAATACCTCCAGGGGTGGCGACTCCACCACCTCTCTGGGCAGCCTGTTCCAATGCCTGACCACTCTGAGTAAAGCAACTTTTCCTAATATCCAATCTAAACCTCCCCTGATGCAGCTTGAAGCCATTTCCTCTCATTCTATTGCTAGTGACCTGGGAGAAGAGACCAACACCCACCTCAATACAACCTCCTTTCAGGTAGTTGTAGGGAGTGATAAGGTCTCCCCTCAGCCTCCTCTTCTCCAGCCTAAAAAATCCCAGTTCCCTCAGCTGCTCATTAGACTTGTTCTCCAGACCCTTCACCAGCTTTGTTGCCCTTCTCTGGACACACTCCAGCACCTCAAGTGTCCTTCTTGTACTGAGGGGTCCAAAACTGAACACAGTATTCAAGGTGCGGCCTCAGCAGTGGTGAGTACAGGGGCACAATCACCTCCCTGCTCCTGCTGGCCACACTATTCCTGATACAAGCCAGGATGCCATTGGCCTTCTCAGACACCCGGGCACACTGCTGGCTCATGTTCAGCTGGCTGTCAGCCAGCACCCCTGGGTCCTTCTCCGCCAGGCAGCTCTCCAGCCACTCTTCCTTAAGCCTGTAGCGTTACATGGGGTTGTTGTGACCAAAGTGCAGGACCTGGCACTTGGCCTTGTTAAACCTCATACAATTGGCCTCGGCCCATCGATCCAACCTGTCCAGATCCCTCTGCAGAGCCTTTCTACCTTCGAGCAGATCAACACTCCCACCCAACTTGGTGTCATCTGAAAATTTACTGAGGTTGCACTCATTCCCCTCATCCAGATCATTCATAAAGATATTAAACAAGACTGGCCTCAAAACTGAGCCCTGGGGAACCCCGCTCGTGACTGGCCGCCAACTGGTTTTGGCTCCATTCACCACAACTCTCTGGGATCAGCCACCCAGCCAGTTTTTTTACCCAGAGAAGAGTGCACCTGTCTAAACCATGAGCCGCCAGCTTCTCTAGGTGGATGTGGTGGGAGACAGTGTCAAAGGCTTTGCTGAAGTCCAGATAGACAACACCTGCAGCCTTTCCCTCATCCACTAGGCAGGTCACCTGGTCATAGAAGGAGATCAGGTTGGTCAGCAGAACTAGAACCTCAACATACCTCCAGATATTCATCAGACATCTTTCTTCTCCTCACTAAGATGTACCGGTCATCATTTTCCTCTTCTGGTAAAGGAGTAGGAGGACCTTCAATTAGGGACCTGGATCTTGTGTGAGGCCGAGAACTTCGGTCTGGGTTCCTCCTCAAAGCACTTCTGGGCAATGAACGCCTTGGAAGTCGCTTTGGTCCCTGGTAAAGTTTAAAAGCCCCTAATGAAACAGGCAAAACCACAGGCAGCTCCCGCCCCTACTATGAACTCCTCCCCCAAAAGACATGCTTTCCTTCCATCTTTCCCAAAGATGAAGCCTCCCTGCCATCCCAAAGCAGAAAACACAAGCTAAAAACATCCTAGACTAATTAATCTTTGGCATTCTACTAGCTGCAGAGAAATAGTCAAAAGCACGTTTGTGTCCAAGCAGGTATAAGACACAATAATTTCCCCACACAGCAGCAGAAGCCATGTCTATGAGGAGCTGCAACTTTTACTTTTGTTCCCATCTTCACACAAGCTTACAGGTAAATTAGCAGTGAAATTCATTACACTGCCAATTCACAACCCAACCTTCTTTAAGGACATAGTTAGGCCAAACATCAGTTTTCTTTCCAAGGCTCCAAACTCACAGAGCATTCAGCCTTGAGCTTCAAAGACTGAGCTGCCTCCCTTATCTCCAGCTTTTGTATAAATACCTATTTACACAGGACCTTGTTTAGTTTTATTGGCCTGTGGAGACACCCAACCTTTATGAATTCATATGTTCTGCTTTATACAGTGGCAAATCAAGAGAACTGCACAATGAAGATGCCTGTTTTAGGAATAGGAAGCAATAAGATAATGAACTGGACTTTGATTTACATGGTTTACTAAGTTTTTTAATTCAGAGTCCTGTTTTGTAATGTCAGAATTTGACACTCAAATCTGAAGGCAAATACAGTAAGTTTATACTTACATGATTGACAGCTGGTAATGATTTTTGCCCACCAAAGATACCAGAAACATTTTGCAACTCAGCCATTAGTTTTGCAAGCTAACAAGGGAAAAAAAAAAAAGGAAGCAGAGCCTTAAAAGGGGTTATGTGCTTTACAGACTATTAGATGAGGGCAATTGGCTAGAAGTACAGTTACTTATAGGAAATGCAGTCACTCTTCAACTTTTTACTTTTGTCTCTTATTAATGTTCTAGTGACTGCAAGTAATTTGAAAATGCTCAAACTTATTATGTTGAAGCCCTATTCTTTAGGCTTGCAGCCTATGGATTTTTACTGAAGTACTTAGCCTATGGATTTTCACATGCCAGTGGACATAAAGTATCAAATTTAAATACTAGGAACGAAAATTCCTCTTAATGCATTCACATAATTCCCATTAGAATTAATTTGAACAACCAAAGAGATCCACTAAGCATCAAGGGAGGAGAGAAGGGACTGCCCCAAGGGAAACATTGAGTACTTGCCATTGCTTTGTTTTCCTTTATGTTTAAAGCTCTTTTCTCTAAAAATACGGCACCCTTTTCTTCAGAGTCAGAGTCTGAATCTAGAGCAGGCGTCAGCTTTTCAGGAAGAGGTTCCATCTCATCCTTCCTCCTCTCTGATCGTCGAGGCGGAAACTTCATGGCTACTTTTAGAGGAACAGGGCATTTCTGCCTTCTCTGAGCTACCTCATTTTCAGCACTTGTATCATTCTCCTCTGAATCCGATTCCAATTTCTGTTAACAAACCAGAATAGAAGCATATAAACCCAAGTGAGTTGCTCTGCAATTAAATACAGTTCAACAATATTTTGTTTGGGGGTGGTTAAAGAGGCTATCTGGCTGAAATCTAGTGCTCTAGTATATTTTGGGGAGGGGGCGAAGGAGCAGAAGGAAAGGAGGGCACAGGGACAAAAGCATCTCAGGGACAGCCACACCATACTGCTGCAACGCATCAGAAAAAGGAGCTTGCTTTCAGCTGCAGCAGTCTTTGCTATCACTTGCAGGTCTAATACCCAAGAGAGTTTGTGAGAAAAAGGATTGCCTTTAAAGGCCTTGATTTTGCAACATATTGTATTTGGCTGTAAAAAAAAGCCACTACACAGTTCTCAGCACAGGGTCAAACCCAAGTTTGTAAGCTGTCAAGAACAGTCATCTCACAGTACCAATGATACCAAGTGAAAACATCTTTCTAGAGCCAGTCAGTGAAATAAGTATGAACGAAATCCCAATATTTTCTTATATTTGAATTCTGATGCCTCACAACTTTTAAGAGCCAAGGGTTCAGTGAGGACAGAAATTTATTTAGTTAAAAGGCCATTTTGCAGTAGGCTTTGACTTTCAGGTTTAGACTCAGTAAAAGAATCTTATTTTGATCATAGGTAACAACGGGCTTCCTGCTTCATATGCACAGACCATCAGTCTCAAATGGCAACCCTTATTTGCACAGGGTTTTTATTAAACCAGGTATGTGGTTCTGGTTGCCCATTATGCAGTTATTAATTCCTTTTTCTTACATATCTATTCCAGCTTTGCCCCGCTACCTATTTTCTTTACCATTGTGTATTATTTAACTCAGACATGTCTTCTTCCTATCAGACATTATTCTTTTCTAGTCATTCCTCAGCATGTTCTGAAGTTACGACAAACCTATTTTATACCAAATGTGGTACTACTTCTGCCTTTTCTACTACAGATCAATTGTTGGTCTCTTTAAACAATAAAACTGCTCTTACACTGATGTCAAAGATAAGCAGGAAGGTAGATTTCACCACCTATCACTATTTCGCTACTGCTAAAGAAGTACAGCAGTTCCTGTTATGCTGTCAGAGCGCAGGTCTGGCTACATGTCATACACAGAAATTTCTCAGGTTTGCTGGAGTCGATGGGCTAGCATAACATTTCATACCGAGGAAACCAGAAATGTGAGAGTCTAACGGAGTAGCATCCAGCAAGGGCAGTTTTAAGAGCTATTATATTTCAAAATCCATATGGCAGATTTTATTCTGAACTTGGAAAGCTCAGGAGCTTGGGGGCTTTGTAAGGAGACAAAAAGAAAATGGAACTATGGCTACTTAAGACTGTACATTAAATAAAATTATGCTTATTTCTGACAACATCTGGCTTTCAAGCTGAAGCTGCCATTCTTTTTCAATTAAGAATGTGTAAGAATTTAGATTTAAAATTGCAAACTAAAATTAACTGTCTTACCAATGCATCTTGAATCTCATTTTCTGAAAAGCCACAGAAGGATTCATCATCAGAGGCTTCATGAAAAATTTTTGCCAGTTCTTCTCTAATATCTGACCTAAACTTGCATTTCTATGAACAAAAAAATATCATTTAACCGAAGTTGTACAGAAAATGATTCACATTTACCAGTGCAGCAAAAGTAAATAGCTTTTTTTAATAAAGAAAAAATATAGTTCAGGCATTTAACAAGGGGTTTCAGAACCACAGTTGCAAATTATCAGGCATGTTAGGTTAGGTGACATTTCAAAGGCTAAAATAAATAGCTAATCTGCTTCCAACAATTACCACCTAGAAGCACAAGTGAAGAGTGAAATGAAATTACAGCATATAGCATAGATTTATAACTACTATACAAAAACATAAGCAAAGCAAGCAGTTTTGATCGTGCACAAAACATTTACTAGCTTTACATTTTTGCAAGCTTTATAACACTGCACATTCAGTTTTATTTGTTCTTGAACTGTACTTACCGTGTTTGCAAAATTATCAGAACCAAAACTGTCACAACTGTCATCAGAGGATGAGGATGTTTCCATGGGAATCAGTTTCGTATTTCGGAAAGCTGTTAAGTTTTTCCTTCCTGAGCAACCTCGGCGCTGCAAAAGGACAATGGCAACACCGTTAGTAAGAGATACCTACTCCAGCATACTAGCTTTTAAGAACATTCTTACATTGAATTTTAGAAGGTTTGAACGTTTTGGGATGTTTAACAGTCTTTTATACAAGTCAGAAGAATTATCACCAGCTTTGAAATAATTACCAGAGTTAGAAACTGGAATAGTTTCTGCTCCAATACATTTCTGATCATTGTTATAGATTGTTTTTGTTCAGTATTTACAAATACTTGTTTTATGCAAACAGCCAAGTGAAAACACACACAAAAATCATATCCTTCCCAGCTCATTACAGGTAATGCTGGAAAAAAGTACAAGTGCACATATAGCAGCTATAAATATACTTTATTAATTATTTTTAGTGTGAGGCACTTGGTAAATATACACTGTAGCTGTTAAGGAAGGGACCAAGGATCATCTCCACAGAAAAGAGGAGCTTTGAAACAATTTCTTAGATATACCAGCTTCTTGATTTGTTAATTTTGTTACCAGGTTAAAACACTTTTGATGGGCTTCAGGTTTTCATTTCCCAGGGAATGTTTCTACTTGCAACGAGCCATTTTACATCCCCAGGGCAGGGGCGGCCGCCCGAAGGCCAAGCCTGCTGCGTCCACACTCAGATGCCGGCCAAGTCGAGCGCTCTGACCGTTACCAGCTCTCGGGCCCAGACACTTTATAAACACGGTTTAAACAGTAACTAGCCAGAGCAATTAAAGACCCCCGTCGCCTCCCAGCACCGTTCCGCGGTGGAGCGGCACCGCCGCACCCCGAGGCTCACCCACGCCCCGCAGCTTTGCTGGTGCTGACAAGGAACAAAACGGTGCCCGGCCCGGCCGCGGCCCCTCACACAAAAGGGGCCGTTTCTGGAGCCGCCCGCCGCGGCCGAGGGAGCGCCCATGCAGGGGGCCACTGCGGCGGCGGCGGGCCGGGATCGCAAGCGGCACGGAAATAACGCCCTCCCTGCTGGGGCGCGGCCCGGCGGCCCGGGCGGGGGGGGGTGCGGGGAGGTCTCCCCGCCTCCCACTAAGATGGTGCCGCCCCCCCTCCCCCCACACCCACACCGCGGGGCCGCCCACCTCCGCGCCCCACAGAGGCCCTTCCGCCCCGCTCCCCCCAGACCGCGGGCTCCGCGCCCGCCCGCCGTGAGGTACCTTCCCCCCGCAGAGCTCCCCCGCGCACCACCGCCCAACGGCCGCCCTCATGCCCCCAGGCGCAGCGGCGCCCGGGTCAGCTGCGAGGCGGGCGGCAGAAGGCGGGGGCACTGGGAGGATGGCGCCGGGCCGGCTGCCCCCCGCCGCAGCCGCCTGCACCCCGCCGAGCGCGACTGCGAAACCGGAGCCCCTACCCCGGCCAGGCCGGCGAGGGCAGCGCCGTGCGCGGGGCAGGACGCCCGGGGCGGCTACCCGTCTGCGTGGCTGATCTCTCTCCCCAAGCCGCTCCCCGTAGGGCGCCCGGCTCGCTCCAGCCCAAAGCCTCACCCTGCCCGACCCCACCAGCCTCCCCACAGCCCGGCTCAGCAGGGTCGTAAGACCCCGCAGGGTCGCAGCCCCCTCGCCGCCAGCAAGCAGCAGCGGGAGCAGGAGGAACGACCCGACCGGCAGCCGTGCCGGGAGCTCGGCGGGCAGCCCCTCGCCGCGGGCAGCGCTCACCTGCGGGCGCGGCAGAGCCATGCTGGCGGCGGCGGGGCGAGCACCGGGGAACTGAAGGTTCGCGCCAAAGTGGCTGGGACCGCGGGGGGGCGGGGCCCGGCGGCGCCTTTCCCGCGTTGGCGCCCGCGTCCTGGCAGATGCAGCCGACATCCCCTCGGGATCGGGCACCCGGCGTGTCCGCCCCGCGACCCCCCGCCCACCCCTGCTGAGGAGCCATTAGCCCTCTCGGGGCGCCCCCGGAGGGGCTATGGCGGGGACCCTGGTTTTTATTTTTTTCTATTCGCGGTGCGGCGTTTGTGGAGCTGCAAGGGCCTGGCCCTGTGGCGCGAAAAGCTCCCGGCCGGAACGCGGCAAGGCTCGCGTGCCAGAGGGGAGGGGCGCGGACGGGGGCAGGTCTGCACGGGCGGGGTGAGGGGCCAGGGTCCCCACGTCGTCTCATTTTTTTAATTTTATACGTCAAAGCTGGATTAGTTTCCAGCACTCTGAAGTAAAAACCCCCCAAACCTGCCGGTTTTCAGGGGCAGAGGGGGTTGGGGCAGCCTCGCCGTACCCCCGGGTACCCTGCACCCCGTGGGGCCCGGCCTTCAGCGGCGACCGCCGAGCGGGGTAGTGAAAGTGCACTTTGTTAAAAACCCAGCCAGCAACGCGCACTCTTTCATGCGCCGCCACAGTAAATGCGGCGTTACTTGCCAGTGCAGCACGAGTGCAGCTCAGCGTTAGGAGTGAGATCGCGGGTGCTGCCCTGCTGCCTCTGCCCCCTTGGGAGTACAGCAGTGCAAAAGGATTGTACAAAGGAGTTGGCTGCGTTGCTCTTTGCAAACAAAATTCCACTTGAAGAGAGGCCAGAGGAAAGTAGATCATCAGTCACTGTAAACCATTTTAGGTAACGTTTGTAATATCGCATTAAATCAACTACAGCCGTTAAACACAGCGAGATAACTGCTGTGCGACCAGTATTTGGCAGCGATAGTAACAGGAGAAGCCCTGAAAAAGCTGTATGGGATTTGCGGCCCCAGCGTTTGCTATAATCCTCCGTTAATTCTGCGGTTTGAGCAGGGCTCAATACCAGTGCAACTGTAGCTGCCCAGCATTTCCAGGTGCCTTCCCAACAGCAGGCGAGTCCCTGTTGCGGCTGGCACGAGGGAAGGAGGCCCTGTGCACGTGCAGCCCGCACACAGACCTGTGCCTGTGTAAAGCAAACCGCGAATCATCTCTAGGCTGAAGCCTGTAAATCGGCTACAGCACAATAGAGTACAAGAGCCCTTGCAGAGGTTTTCTGTTTTCTGTGGGCATTATTCTCCCTGCACGTGCTGCAATCTGTCGTGTAGAAGAATCTCCATTTTAAATAAGCCCATAATTACCTACTTACCTGCACTGCTGGCTTCTCAGTGCACGCACAAAAGCAGATGAACTAAACCCGATTCTCCAGAGACCAGGCCACACTCAATTCCTCTAAATCCGCTTTAGTGGAGGATTGCCACCCAGACGGTTTCCAACCAAGACAGCTTAGTTGGGAAGGGGGGATGTTTCTCGAATTTTGATGTAGTTCTACTTCTTTCAGAAAAACACCCAACAAATCTAGTTTACTTACACAGAAGAAAAGATCCAGTTTCTCAAGAGTAACGACCTTTAACATCCTGAATCATAATTATAACGATTTTACTGGAAAAGCAGCCATCTTCCACAGCCTTTAAGAGCGTCTCATGAAATGTCATGGAGTACTGATGGGGCTAGCTGAATCCGTACTTCAGACTGCAGTTAATTTTCCATTTAATGCTGAACGGAACCAGCATTCTTCAAACAACATATGTAGTGAAATGGCTTTAAAATTAATAGGCCAGAGCAGGGTCTTTATTGGGAAACTGGACAGGACAATATGTGAACTCTATTTTCAGATTTTTTTTTAATATGTGAGAAAGAATTAATTTATTGAAAATTGTGTATATCAGCTCAGATATTTTACAGAGGACTGGGGAGAAGAGGGCAGGAAAGGGAGTAATGGGAAGTATGTGAAGGGCAGGGTACCAGAAAATGAAGGTCTGTAACCTGGGAGGTGGCTGTTGTGACCTGCGCTGCTCTCATTTCCCCTGTTTTCATCTTCATGCCCTTTGTACTCCTGTTCTACCCTGCAGAGCCCAGATGTCCTCGGTGGATGGGCAGAACAAACTTAACAACTGGCTTTACCATGACTGCAAAAGTTTCCTAATGTTTGTCGAGATGTAGGCAGCACCACTGTCCTACATCCAGCTATCTGCAATAGCTGAGGACGTGCAAAGCTGAACCCAGGTGAGTATTGCATTTTCAGCCAGACTTAACTCAAATTAGGCTAATGTGAGTGGAAGAAAACATCCCTGCCAGTTTGGTCTCCCAGTCCAGGTCTTGTATGGCCTGTCCAGTGCTACCAGCCTGCTTGCTGCCCAACTGTGAGCAGCACTTCCCTCAGGGCTCACGTGTCAGCAAAGATTATCTGGAGTATTTTATTAGATGTTTCCAAGAAAATAGTCTCTTAAATTTTTGCCTTTCCTTGAAATGAGTTGTCAGTACATGGTAGTGGCCTTTGGAAGACCTGCTAAGGGAATCAGCTGAAATTACAGAGGGATGTGCAGTAGATTGAACATATAATGCTTTCTGCATCCATCTAGGGGGATCAAAGTTGTTGACATATTAGGAGCCTCAAGCAGTAACAAGAACATGGACCTCCAACAACAATAGCTCCATTGTCAGAAACAGTAAATGTGACCTTTGTTCCCATGGGACGATGGACAAGTGCTGTCCTGCACGTTACCCCGCAGATTACGGCTGTCGGCATTGCAACTTAGCTTTTCTCTCTGGAGGCAGGACTCCTGCTGCCCTATCCCTGGCTCTCCTACACACTTCCTATCTTAACTATGGACAACATGCTTTATGCTCTAGTTCCACCCCCCCTTTTTTTTTTTAATAGGGGCAATACATTTCTACCTGCCTAAAATAGCATGTGGATACGTTAATTACTGTTTGTGTGATGCTAGTAATTACTGTGATGGGACATATACAATGACACAGATTTATAGATGCAAGTGTTTCAGTGGAAAGGGAGAGTTTGGATTCTCGTGGCCACAGAGCACCTGTAGCACAATGCAACAGCATGTATCCTAGCTCCATAGAAAAGAATAAGATTGCAGCCACTAATGACAGTAATTAAAAATTTATGTAAGAGCTGTCCAATCACCTCTTCATCTGAGCAAATTATAGTGTGTTACTGAAACTGTTAGAGCAATAAAATGAAGCTAAAAACATTTTGCATTAAAATAATCAGACATTGAGTTATGATGTAAATTGTAAATCGGTAACCTATAACACAAGCTAATTGTTTCTCTCTCTCTTGAAAGGTGTGTTTCTGTAAAAGATCTGATCAAGCATATGTATTTGTTCACATGTCACCCTCCAGTGGCTAACACTACTATGCAAGACATAATAAGGTTTATAATCAGGTAACCTGCTATTGATTGCAACCCAGAAAAGACACTTGTTCTTACACAGAAGCAGGAGGATGGCCGCTTTTGGAGATTTAATTATAGTTAGACCTCTACCTGTTTGCTGGACATTAATTTTTATGAAGTACTTTTTTACCTTAAATACTTTGACATTGTGCTCTGATAGGCAGAATCAGAATTTGTACAATAAATGTAAATTTAAATATTTAGTGTGTATAATCAGTTTATAGCCAAGACCAACTGTACCAGCTCCACAAAATACCTCCACAATGCAATTAGCATCTCTTTCCTTTTTTCTCTCTCTTGAAGGGAAAATATATTTTTCCCTCTTAATTTAACAGTTTGCATCTCCTTGTGCTTTGCTGTAAGCTCCTTACTAGTAAAGGCTGGGTGCAAATGCATCCTGCATGTTGAATTGAAGGTGGTCATGTCTGATCCTATTAAATACTATGTTTCTTTGACACAAACTGTCGAGACCATAAAAATGGAAAGAAAAAGAGAAAGAAAACCAAAGGAATAAATACAGCCCAAGGAGAGAAAAAGTGCAGTTCATAAATGCCTCTAGGAACCTATATTCAGCAGCACACTAAGAGAATGGCTGAAATGTAGTCAGTTTTGATAGAAATCTTAATGATTATTCCAAGTATACGTTGTAGCAGATCGTTCAGAGCCCAGAGCATTGTGATGCACGTTATGGGAGTGTAATTATAATGCTTGTTTTGAGTGTTCTGTAGCCATTCCACAAAATGCATAGCAAAAAATGCTGATCCAAAGTAGCTGTTGATGGTATGCAGTAGCCACTTTTAAAAGCTAAAGATCCCAGCCCTTTCACTTGTGGGCTTTGATTTATATTTCTCTTTGAAAACGCAAAATAGATTAAGTCACATCATAAAGAAATTGCTTACAAAATGTTCTGCAAATGCATAGCTGTGGGAAACAGGAGGCTATCAGAAAATAATCAGAAATGCATACTGCAGTCTGGTGTTTTGCCCTTTCATATAAGGTTTGCCACTGCCTCTTTGCAAATGTTGATTTGCACCACCTCCACCAGCCTTCCGTGAGGTGGAGTTCCTGGGAGAGGATGGGAGTGGTGGGACAGGTGGTGGCTTAACCTTCTCCCCAGGGACCCCTCTCCTGGCTGCTCCCTCAGGAGGGAGGAAGGGGCGGGGACAGGTAGAAAGCTGTCTTGAAAGAAAGCTACTTGGTTCCATTTTAGTGAAGTGAGATCTCTGGGGTTTTTCCGCTACAAAAGCAACTGCCCATCTTTCCCAGCCTAAAGTAATAATAATTATAATAATTAGATCAAAGTGTAATCTCTAGCACCATCACAAATATCAAGTGCTTATCTTTGCTGCATGGTCTAGTATTCCTGGCAGCAACTTTCCAGAATGTCTTAAAATACTTGGGGTTTGATCCTTAGCAGCATCAGCTGAGCTGGAGAGGAGGACAGGGGTAAGGGTGCCCCAGGCAGGGGCTGTTGCTCTGAGTGAGGAAGGAGGGGGGGACACAGAAGGTTTGGGCAACATCTGCTCCTTAAGTCATCTCATCAAGTTGCCCTATCATGGTCAGCTTATGGGGTTGTAGTGTGCGCCGAGGGAGGGTGGCATTGCTGTCACACATGGCCAATTGCTAGAAAATAATCAGTGGGAACATGTTAAAAAGGGCAAAACTATAGTGGCAAATATTTTCTTTAAAAAGCAAACAATGTCCAAAAACACCTATCCCTGTTTCACACCAATGTCAGCTAGAAAGCAGGCTCTCACGAGGTGTTAGCTCGTGGTGCGGCAGTGCTGGGGGAGGCATGAACAGGCACTTTCGCCCCGCAACTGAACAGGAACTGAGTTTGCTTTCTCTAGTGTTTCACAGAAATAATCAACCAGCAGCAACAACACCAGTGAAACCCAGCCCTGAAAAACACCATTCCTGGGAGCATGGCACCACTCAGATAGGGTGTAGATGGGGAGACAGAGGGGCTAGTATTGTCCCCCCTGCTACAGGCAGGTCTCAGCAGCATCAGTGCAGAATGACCAGGTCCCACAGCCAACCCATCCCACCTGGTCAGTATGACCAGTTTCCCCGCAGCACAGAGGTACAGTGCACCGTGGCAGCAGTTGGACAGGCTGAATCCCTGGCAGCTGCTTTCCCCAGTGAAACAGGGTCAGATGGCCACCCCATCTCCCCTCTCTGACCGTTACCTCTGTTTAGCTTCCCGATGAGCGCAGTGCAGGCATAACATTTCAGTATGTGCTTTGATATCAATACAAGGCCAAAGCAAGAGCAAGAAATGTTGCAAGAAAGAGATTACAGCACTGCCCAAATAAATCACTGAGCTGGGTGAAATCCCTGCCCAGGCCATAAAAAGCAGCCTCTGAACCTCTGTTGCCCCGAGATGGATTGACGGCCTACTCATGTCACAAAGAGTTAGGGTGAGGAACAGCCTGTGGTTGTTAATGATTTTGGGGGCCCCTTGGACTGTTCAGTGGGCTGTCACCTCTGTGACAATCATCCTTCTGTGAATTTGCAAAGGCTCCATAGGAAAAGGAAGGGCTTGTGTGAGGGGTTGAGCTGGGATTATTCTGCTGTTTCATCCTCTCCCCACCCAGGCAGATGAGTAGCTACAAAAGCCCTTTGAGCACCTCTCCACCTTTCAGAAATGTCTTCAGCTCTGTCAAGCAAGCTTCACCTGGGCAGCCCCTTTGAGCCCTGGCTGCACGTGAACAAAAGCAGTCTGCGTTTGCAGGACTGGGCAATGTTTTTGCTCCAGGGACTCTCACATGCATGTAGTGCCCGCTGTGCTTAGGACCAGAGTTTCAGAGGTTCTGGAACTGCCAGCTGGTTTGCAGCACAGCAGCACACATGCTTCTGGCCTGCAGGACATGGGGAACATGTGGCTTGAGAGCGCAGTTACTTGGCCACTTTCCTGTGCAGCACAGCACCAAGCTGCTGGGCTGGCTGTTAGTCCCTCTGCGGAGCAGGTCCCCAGGACATTTGTCTCTTACAGCTGGTCTCTCTGATGGTGGCAGCACGTGCACTGGACTGCTGAAGAAATTTGTCTACTTAGGACACCAATATCCACCAGAGTCAGTGCCAGCTCTGGAACACCTTGCTGAGCTGAAGAAGAATGATTGCTAACCTCAGTGTTAAGTGCCTGCTCGCTATCCTCCTGTTTTTCTTTTCTTTAAATACATCCTTAGGTATATAGGAAAGACAAAAAAAAATTAAAAATCGAACGACATATTTTGTTGGCAGAAAATGAAAGAATTCTCAGCATAATTTTTGCTCATGCCATGAGGACATCAGCTGGGAAGGGAAGCCTGTAAGGTTTCAGAAAACTGAGGACTGTAATGCTGAGGTTAATCTGTTCTTCCTCTCTGAGCTGAGCACTGCTTCCTCCCTCCCAACCCACCAGCTGAGTTAAGAACTAACGGCTGGAGAGAGACACTGCTGTTCACCCTGAAACCTTGCTGCCAATGTCTGGCATCCAGAAGGAGCTGGGCAACTCTTGTGATTCCTACAAGATCTGGAGTAAAATGTTGCCAAATGAACAAACAGATTCTGTGTAAGCTCTGACAGTCAGTGTCTCACACTTTAATTAAAAAAAAAAAAAAGAAAATTAGTAACTGATTTTGGAAACATTCTCACCATTGGATGCAAATAGTCACTCACTTTGGATGTCCAGTTCTGAATTTGCTTTCATGAGGTCTCCACTATTTTTCATCATCCATTCCAGCAGTCATCCCCGAGCTGGCTTCTTATAATTCAGAGCATTTTAAACTGTGGAAAAGGAAAATGCACCCTTTGGGGATTAAGAAAACAGCAACACCAGAGCATGGAGATATGAAGACCAAGAGAAAGGAGAGCCAGGAAAACAAGAAGCAGCTCTACAGCAGTGATATTTTGTGCCATTTGCAGAGTCAGCCATGGAGGGAGGGGGTAGCACTGTGGAGGGTATGGGTATGGACGGAGGGCAGTGTGTCCAGTGTGCAAATCTAGACATACTGGTACTTAAATACAATTGGCTTTAATGGACTTGTAAGAAAACCCTAAGAAAATACAGCATAGCTCCTCTCCAAAGAGTAGACATTTGCTGAGGTGTAGTTGCCCAAGACACTCTGATTTTCCACATTGCTGTGAATGGTCTTCTAGCTGTGTGCTGGTAAAACATGGAAATAAATTGCTCAGCTTCATGAAGTACTGGGAGGTAAAAACGTAAGCACATTTTGACTTACAATGAATTATAATCAAGATAGGGAGTAGCCACATTAAGAGTGATAAAAATGAGATGGAAAACTAGATATTGCTGAGACTTTTTTTTTCTTGACAAGTTCACTCACTGTTGCTGTAACCAGCAATGCTGGTGCAGCAAGAGGATTTCTAATCAGTCACTATTGCATGATTGTTTAATTTTAATAGACATGATCAATACCATCCGCTCTTCCTTTAAATGCTAATGAACACTTTAATACAACAGATGTGGACAGACAGTACATTGCAGATTAAAATAAGGCACAGCATTAAATTGCTTACAAACAGCAGAGGAATCCTGCTGGACATCTTGACAATCAACCACAGGCAGCTCATAAATCTTGAATTGCCACCACCAGCCCACAGCGTCTGCTGGGTGGGGCCTTGTTTTCAGGCTTGTACAACTACACTGCCATCCTCATCACCCTGGAAGAGAAATGTACCCTTCCAAACTCTTGCAATTTCTTTCCAGAATTTGTGCAGGCCCAACTGTGAAATAAGATCTCACTTCCTGAGATACATGTCTAAATTTTAGCAACACAAGCACGTTTCCAGCAAGTGCTCTCAGGCCTGGTTACTATCAGCTAGTATCCTCCTGCCCATTTGGGTCATGGCAAGAAATGTTAGAGAAGGATCCCCAAACTAGACAAAATACCAGTCTCCTGCTAAGTTGTGACAGAGGAACATCCAGCAGTGGATTGTCCACATCCCCCAAATCTGTTGTCAGGTTCAGTAAACCAGGGCCAGAAGCTGGCTTACTAACTAGCTTTCAACAAGTTCGAAGCCACAAGAAAGCAGCAAGCTTTGCTGCCACAGAGCTTCACATGCAGCCCCGTTCACTTCCAGGTAAAGCTTCTTACTATTTTTTCTGCTCTTAACTGTTGTCAGAAGAAAGGTGTTTAAATGACAGAGATCCAATTCCTGACAGCTGGTATCTGTTGTGTTCTGCTCCATTGGTTTTGGTGGACCCTGTCCTGAATTCATGAAATGTGGGTCCCAGTTCACTCTCGTGGGTATCGGGAAACCCACCATGGGGCTCAGCCTCATTGGGACTGGTGGGAATCAGAGGAAGCAGATATGCATGTGCAGAGATGACCAGGAGTGGCCTTTGTGTGCAGGAGGGAATTCATACCTCCTTTTGATCATCCAGTGGCAGGGCTATGGTGATGGGGGTCATTGAAGGGCTGACGCGCCAGCAGCTCCTCCAGCATTGCTCACAACTGCATGCCAGCGAGCACTGCTTGGCACGGATGGTATGTAGCACCTTGTTCAAAGGCATTTCTAATTTACAGTTTCTTGGCTTTCAGAGGGTACCATGCATTGCTTTGGGTTCAGCTTCCTTTATCTGTCTCTTCCTTTTTTCCCCCCTCTTGCATCTTGGGAAACCCTAACTTTTTTTTTTCTTTTCCCCTTTTTAATTGTATGAAATCAACTTGGAGTGAAAAGGCCAAGAAGAAACTTTCTGATGACAAGTGAGTCTACAGCTGTGTCTTTGTTCTCAGCAGAGATAAAGACCACATTAATCAGAAACTTTGCTGACCTTGTCTTTACTACCTGAAGACTGAAAGACAAAAGCGACACAGCCTGGCCCCATTTAAAAATTCAATTAAAAAATGCCTGCTGCCCAGGGATAAACATTATCATAGACCTCAGTGAGGTTAGATGTAACTATGATAAAGGCAATGCCTTTTTCTCCCTCAATTTTTATTTTTATCCCCAAAACAAGAAAGCCTAGTTTTTGTTTCTCCTTCTGATTACAACTGCGTATGTGACAGAGTGTGGTCAGTGGTGTCAGGTGGCTGGTATGGGGGCTTTTAGTACAGAGCGAGGTGAGAAATTCCTGAGAGGGAATGGCAAGCTGGTAGTGGAGAAGTGAAGCTACTGGAGTGGACCAGAAAGAAAATCTCCCTGGGTTCCTGCTTTTTCAGGCTATGCTTGTCTGATAAAAATACTACCTCTTCCTATAGCTCTGGCAGAAGCAGACTGAACAAGGGGTGAGGAGACCCTGTTCAGTGCCAGACTCGGTGTCTGGAGACATAAGCAAGGTGAGGGGAGATGTAGCAGTACAACTCCTTCCCTAAGGATGAAACGGAGAGCCTTTCATTATGGCTCCTGGCTGTGCCTTACTGCATTTATTATTGAAATATTAAGCAAATCAGTGGATATCCAGTCAGATGAGAACATGAGCAGCCACAGGAAGGGGAGAAAATCAAATTAAATCCCTTGGTGCTGACAGTGACTGGAGCAGAGGCAGGCAGGTCTCCCCTTCCACGGACAGGCCCCGGGCCGTGCCGGCCAGCGAGGGAAGTGGCAACCCGGCTTCAGTGCAGCGAATTCAACAGGAGCAGGCGTATCTTCTCTAGGTTGAACGTTCAGTTAAATAAAGGGGCAAATTCTTCCCTCAGAACATCCTCCGGCCCCGCCAGCTCCCCCTGGGCCTCTCCTTCCCCAGCTTGCTGGCAGTCTGTCTGTGGGACTTCTTGGCATGCTGCACCTTTATCCACCCGCCCTCGCTGAGTCTGCTCTCCCCTTCGCCCCTCCTGGGCTCGCTCTCGCCCTGCGGGGGCATGCCTGGGATGGCCTTGGGCTGGGGGAGGCTGCGGGGGTAGCTGTGGTGCTGGGAGGCCGGGGGGACCGCTAGCGAGGGAGTCCTGCAGGCTCTTCCCGAGTGCCGAGGCGGGACTGGGGAGCTGGTCCTGCTGCACTGCCCGTCTGAGGAGCTGCGGGAGTTACCACTGTGTGAGGCATTCCTGCCTTTGCCGGCAGACCTGTCCCTCTCTGAAGGGGTGTCGGAGGCTGTGCTGGAGGTGCTGCTGCCTTTTGAATTCAGGTGCAGATTCGAGAGGTTTCTCACCAAACTGTGCGAGAGGGGAGAGGAGTTTCTGGAGTGGCTGATGGACGTGAACTGGTAACTGACAGGACCACGTGTCCTCCTCACGGCAGCAGCATAGGAGTCCTGGCTGCGAAGGTAGGGCAGGTAGTGGGTGACAGTGGTTGGGCTGTGGGGGTGGCTGTGCTGGAGAGAAATGGCTTTCGCTATTTGGTGCATCCGCAGTGTCTGCATCCACTGGCTGTCGATACCTGGCAGAAAAATGGAAACAGAGTCAGCTTTCTGTGAATCGATGGAAAACTGCTTTCTGTTTTATTGAATGTGTGAAACTAGGTACCAGGGTTTCTCTCTGAAGAAGCTTGACATACCACAAACCTTTCCCTCCCAACCTTGCAGCAAATAGTCTTAGGTTTGAGTACGCTCAACATTATGAACATAATGTTAGACTTTTACAATAGCAAGTGATGCAAATATTTCTGATGCCAGTGAAGATTATGGAGCTTAGACTTGAAAACACTTACTGAACCATCCGTGTGGCTGTTCAGGTGGGTTCCAGCTCTCAAGTGCCTCCCAGTGTTTTTAACCCAACCTAGTTTTAAACATTTCCTGTTATGCTCTTTGCAGCTTTATCAGATGTCTCCACAGCTTTCATTGCAAAAGAGCCTGGAGACCTCCAGAGCAGGCATGGAGCAGGCACGCCAAGGTGCCGGCACTGCTGTAGCATCGCCCTCCACCTGCGTCTCCCCCAGCTGGCACGGTCATGCCATTCACAGCCGAGCGCAGAGAGAGGCAGTGCAGACCCCAGTGCAAATCTGCACTGTGGCAGCCAGACTCACCTCCTCTCGCTCCATTTTGTCTTCAAACTGCTACACACCACAACAACCAGAGTCATTTCAGTTGTTATTACTATAAATTCAGAAGTCAATCCACTTTTCATGCTCTAGATACAGAGTCTAAGCTGCAGCTACACCGCTCCATCTGGGTTTGTGCAGAAAATCAGCTCTGTATGTGGAAAAGCCGGTAAGGCAGCATGCTTCAGCCAGGATAGCCCAGACAGTGCTTAACTGTGAGCAACTTGAGGTATTACAGTTCCCTCACACCTACTGTCACAGCCACAGGGTCATAACAAAAGTTGCAGCTCCCAGAGATCAGACTGAAGCGCTTTTGAAAGTAGGTCTTGTGGTTTGCAAGAAAACCTATAGCAAATACAATAGTTATAAATTTTCCAGTTGAACTTTGAGGGCTGCCTGGATTGCTACTTTATGGATAGAGCAGAGACCAGGAATTCCTTTTATCCAAGGCCACAGCTCTGACCAAAACCCCATGGGGAGCAGCTTAAATAATTTGCTCTAGAGAGATTTGAATGATTTGTCCTTGAAGATTGCCAATATCATACCAACAGGAAAGAATAACCCCGCCAGCTTGAAGCAGCATAAACATGACCAAAATGTTATCATCTTCAACAGAGGACCCCAGCTCCTCTCTCACCTTTTGCTGGTTTTCCAGGGAAAGACTCCCTATGCTGTGGGCCCTGTGCCTCTCGCTGCAATGCTGGATTGGTCGTGAGGAGTTCTGTGGGAGCTGGGTAGCAGCATTGCCCTTGTTAGGATTGCTCCTGCTAAGGTGTAATGGATGGTCTCTTCATTCCTCCTTTCCCCAGACTTTGCTTGAATCCCAAGAGATTTAAATCACTTCGACTTAATGTCAAATATGTCAAAAGAAAACTGTCTTTCCTGTCAAAGTACAAGTGTGACACCGCCACAGCAGATAGCTCTGGCTGCACTGAGAGGTGAACCCTCCTTTCACATGAATACAGATAGGAATTGCCTTCTCTGCTTCTTAACCTCCTTGAAAGTCACAGTTTCAAAACAAACAAGCATGCTGAAATGTACTTGCTAGACACCATCTCCTCTGCCGTTCCCCTGTGCCCTCCTACCAAGGCTGTGGATGTAAAACACAGACCTCATAAACCTGGAAGCAGCAGGCTCAGGACTTGACTTTGTGTCTTCCTTTTTTATCAACCCTCAGGTGGCCACCACATGCCCTGTGGGACCAGTGCCAAAGCTGTCCTGAATGAGGGGCTCCCTTTAGTGCCTTCAGGCTGTTCAGTCCCTGCTCCTTAAGGCCAGATGCCATCGCCAGCCCAGGGACCAGCTGCCCAGCAGGGCAGTCCTGTGGGGCTACCCCTCATGGACTGGGGGGGGCTTCTCCCTCGTATGGTCTCTGTGCCACTGAAACAAATGCTCTATGTGGCAGCCCACAGAGGTAGTACCTTCACTGCTGGTTATTTCAGCCTCTTAGACAGGTATTATCCTTACCTTCATGTTTGGGTTTGGTGGCGTTTTAAACCTGGGGTAGGTGGTCCTGTAAAGAAGACAGGGCAGAAGGCTTGCTAGAGCTGTGGCACAGCTTTCATGCTGGCTGGTAACCCACCTTCTCTGAACTGTGCCTATTCACTTGGGTGCTGACAATACATTAGTGCCTTCATGAAACTCCTCCATGTGGCAAAGGGACAGACAAGCTCTCCCACTGCTCACCACAAAAATATGAAAGCAGCTCAGCTTACTGCAGCAGAGTCAATCTGCTTTGGTACGGCTGTATGGCTCACCACCCTGAAAGCAGGGTAACCTCCATCAGCAGAACTAATCTGCAATGAAGATGTGTCTTTTCAGCACACCTTTAGGTTCCATCTGCATTACAAAACATAGTTGTGTTGCAAATGGATCACGATGGCTTACGAATAAGTGCACCCATTTTAGATGTGTCTGTAGTCTAAACCCAGCAGTCTCAATTCACAAGGTCATTCTTCTACATTCGGGCAGTAGTGTACAAAATCGGAGAAGTTCACCCTCTACTGACTGGTATCATATTCCAGCCCCTGTGTTGCCCCTCAGCTGTCTCATCCCAAACATTTCTGCAGCCCTACTGTGAACTCGATCAGAAAAAGAGCTTTGGCTAAGAAACACCTTTACAACAAGAACAGCAGATCTTAAAGGCAGAACCATGCTAGAGTCAACTGAGTTGAGTTTGACTATGTCAGTGGCATACTTTAGTTAGGAAATGAAGACTGGAATGTAGAGCCCACTGTATTATTAAATGTATCTCACTGAACAAGTCAAGCCCCAGAAACCATAACAAACACTACTCCAGAAGTCAGATAATGATGAGCCAGGGCTGGCTCAAATGGACAGAAGAGTGCAGTGGGAAGGTTTCCACTCTTTCCCCACAGCAGAGTAGGACATCAGGAGGCACCTATGGCATCTGCCAGGCTGGCAGCATGTGTCAAAACTGCATTTCGCCCACCGGGTACTTCTTGCCACCCCACATGCAGCTTCTCAGGCTACAGCCTTGGTCCATGTGCCCCCTGCAAGAGCACTGGCCAGAAGAAGAGCAATCTGCACCCACACATCTCTTCCAGGAAGTGCCCTGTATCCAAGCACAGCATCTGTGCAAAGCTGCCTGTGTCCTTAGTGGCCAAGAGCAGGAGGAAAGAGCTGGCCAAAGCACTCCTGTTGAGTTTGGGTTGCAGGTAGTGAAAGCCAGAATAAAAGCTGCTGAAGGCACTGGCTCCCAAAACCCTCAAAACAGCGGTGGAAAATTCCATTATTCCCAACAGGTAGAGGGTAGAGATGTGTGAGATTGTCTCCTTGCCCTGCAGATGCCTTCCTGACATCCTGGTTGAGAAACATATCTTCACCCCAGGCTCTGCACACTTTGTGTGGGTGCTATAATTCAGTCTAAATCCTTTTGCTATGCCAATACACTTGGCTCCACAGAGCAGAGAACTCTCTTGTCTTGGTGAGGAGGGACGGATTGGGACATGAAGGGCAGATCAAAAGGTTGACCCAAAGCCAACCCAAGGAAGGGGTTGAAGAATTTAAGGTTGTGTACTCCTAGAAGATGTGAGGCATTCAGGGTTTTGGAGCAGAAGGATCTGAGCTCTATCTTTCCTGTTAATGTGAAACTACAAGTGACTACAAGTAGATGAAAGATTTGTAGCTAATTACCATGAACTTTAAGCTAAGTCAGATATGCCAGGGTGCTCCTGCATGCATCTATGAAGACATTGTGGGGACCACAATGCCAGCTGATGCTGCAAGATGTGATCTGTTGTTGGAACGGGATAATGGCATTGACTTTTTGCTGTTCTCCCCGCATACGCCTTGCTCATGTCAGCAATAAAATTCACATGTACTGACTTACTTGAGTCGGATCTGGTCCGTGAATTTCCCTCCGAGTTGGGGAGTGAGGTCTGTATCATGAGCTGTACTGTCTCAACCTCATCCTGTGCTTTCACCTTGCTCCAGCAGATAGCTTGGATGTGCCTGGTGGTTTTGGGAGCTCTAACATCACTCTGCTCAGCAAGGACACAACATGCATGAGAACATAATGCACACGAGGATATAACAACACAGAACCCACTAAGCTCTCCTACGAGGGAACTTCCACTAGTGCCTGGGCGGCAGCAGTATTTCCAATATAGAGTCTGTTTTGCAAAACCGCTTAGCCAGTTCTCAAGTATTTTTAGACTCTAGATAATTTTGGCTGGTATTTTGTGACTATGCTAAAAATGTGGTAGTGAACAACTGTTTCAATTCATGTACCATGTGGAGGAAAGATCTGAAGGCCTTCCTCTACAAAAACAAAAATTTATTTTACTAATTGCATTAATCTGAGCATCATATGGGCAGTGCTTTCTGCTAAAACATGTAGGATTAAGCAGGTATTCTTGCAGGGGAACCCTCCACAAAACTTTCTTGGAGTATTAAGCTCTTCAATTTGCTGTTAAGGGCTTATGACTCCTGTAAGAAACTTCACTCTGAAAGAAAGATACTTCACTTCTGAGACAGGCAAGCAAGGTCCAGGATTCCCCTGTCTCTCCATCACTGCTTGAATCCTTGTGTGGGGCAGAGCTGGAATCTCAATTATTAGCCTCCTTGTGATGCACAGCATTGGTCTTTATAAAACCACTTTTTAAAGTAACTGCAAACTCTTTTTACAAAGGCTAATTTCTATCACATTAAATTGTGTTCTGGGTTTTATTTTATCTTATTTTACTCTTGACTTCTCATTTTCTTCTCCTGTTGCTTCTCTAATTAGTACTTCATTGAAAAGGCAAAAACCAGTCTTTTCAAGTAGTGCAAACAACACTGACCATTACACTTCAAGGAAAAGGAGTTTTGTCCTTGAGAAAAAGAGCCAGTCTGAGGACATCGTCTGTGTAAACCTCATTCAGCTTTTGCTCTGAACTTTAGATTTTCCAATTAATTAAAGGCTGCTGAGAATTTATTATAGGATATAACAAAGCCAGAGGATGCTATATCCACACCTCCCACGTAGGTTTTATCCTGGATAAACAATATTTTTACTTGTTTCTTAGAGCTTACCTCATACGTAACAATACATTCTACAGACTGGTGTTCTTCTATCCCCACAATCCATTTCTCCATTACAAATGGTGGCTGAAAAAAACATGGTGGGAGTGTTATAAGGTGCTCTTAATTTCCTGACTTGTTTCTGAAACACCCCAAAGATATTTTCAATATTTGCCTTTTTTTCATCCACTTCCATATTTGCTAATATCAATACTTCTCTGAAAATCTTACGAGACAAAGCAATATATTTTGGCATTATTTACTTCCTTGTTTACAAAAGGAAACTGAGAAGAGATTTCTATAAATAACTGATAATATGTACAACAACATGGAATGATTTAATGGGGGCATAAACCTTTTCCATTTTTGTGTATGTACAGGGGTTTTTTTCTGCTAGACTTACAGAAGCCAGCAAGAACAAATATCTAGAGATTCTTGGAGATATTCCCTGACAGACATAAAAATGTTGAAGGATGTGAAAAGTTAATGTTCTTGTACTAGTTATTAGTTTACTTAACTTTAAGCCTTTTTTTAAAGGAAAAAATTAAAATGCCCAAGAAGAAAATTAAACAAAACTATTTTGCACCATAATAATAATAATCGTAATAACACCACAATAATAATAATAAAAAAAAATCACAAGTGTTCTTCCAGAAATCACTAACTATAAAAATAGCTTTAGCGTGAATTAAATATGAGAATCCTTTTTGGCAAGTACCCATAATTTCACATTTTCCTTAAAATTCTGACTGTTGAAAATCTGATTTTCACTTTTTCCTTTAGAAAAATTAACCAAAAGGTTCCCCCAAAATTCCCCCCCCCCCAAAAAAAAAAAATCACAGTGAAAGCATTCAGGAGTTTTGGGTTTTTATCAGTGCACATTAGAGCAGCATTCTAATTGGTAATCAAGCTGTATTTTTTTCATTTAGAAATTTATTTTGTTAGCTATTATCAAGTGGAGCATATTAATAAGAACAAACAAGTGAAACAACAGCAAACAGAATGCCCTCTGCATTGACAAAGCTTCTGTTGGTTATGGAAAAAGCAGCCTAAATGCTGGCTGGTAACTATTTACAGGCAGGTTCTGAAATGAGGTAAAATGCACAGTGACACTGGATTGCAGATGTTCAGTGCTGTACTGTCTGTTGATGGGTTTCAGTCTTTGCAATCTATCGTTGCATGAAAGAGGGACTTTCAGAACCACGTAAAAGTTCTAAAACCATGTAAAAAAAAACCCAAAACAAAACACAAAAACACACCAAAACCCCACCCAGACAAATCACACAAAGTTTCAAACTGGAACATTTTAAAACACTTTCTTCTCTTGAAAAGGAAAGTAATTTTTTGAACATTCTTTTCTTTAAAAGGGGTAATAAATTCAGAGGATAGAACACAGAATTAAAACAAGAAAATATAAATTAGTTGCTTCTCTTATTTTTCTATTGTTAACATTATTGTCAGCTTAAAAGAGAACCAAAATACCTAACTCCTATTATGATACAAACCTGTTTAAAATGTGCATTTTATTTAAAAGCTGTCAAGAGATTGAGCTTCCGCAAGCACAAAAGTCGACTGCTGTGGTATTTTAATGTCTTTGTTTGAGATCTGTGAATTCGTGAAAGCTTTAAGGCTGTAAATACCTTTGTCATCTTTAAAATCTCTACATCAGGTAGGTTAGTGTTGAATGTCACATCTTTTATGTAGGTTATTGCAATTTCATCCCCGTCCATCTCCATGTACATTTTCCATTTACAATCCTATGAATAATATAAAAAAGAATGCTGGATTGTTAGAATACAACTTAAAACAAAATAAAACAAAACAAAAACAAACAAAGCCAAAATGAAACAAAACTGGAAGCCAAAACAACCTAAAACCTAATCCTCAGTATATGGGGGGGGAAAAAATCACCCAACAAGAAAGATAAGGAACACACACATATTTTAGGATACGCATGTTTTCCAGTAAAAGTGTTGATAATGGAAAACCCTCAGGTTCTCTTGCTTGCTCTCCTCTTATCTCACCCAGAAAGACAGTCGCCACATTGACGGGTCTGGATGTCTTCAGAGGTGTGGATCCCCTGAAGGGCCCCAGGAGTATGGTGGCTTCACCCACCTGGACAGACAGCCCATTTGAGCAGGCAGTGCAGGAGCTCTGCACACCAGTGTGGCAGTGGAGGCACAGGGCAGAGGTGGGGGCCATCACTCGGGGTCACAGCCAGTGCTGGCAGCCAGCCCCAAGGACATCTTCCCAGTGAACCCGGGAACAAATGCCCAGAGGGTCACTCGAATAACGGGCAAGAGGATGAGCTGGTTATTACAGCTCCATTATTTCAGATTTTGAGTGCCCTGTGAGGCACTAAGCACCCTCAGCTTCCACTCACCTCCAATTGCACTGTTAATTGTAAGCAAGCTCAACTTGGAAATTAATCACAGTGAGTCTAATAAACCAAAGCAATGAAAGGTATCCTTAAATAAGCCCCTGAGCTGAACATGGGGCCAACATCCAACCCTTTGCACAGGTGTGAGCCTAGAGAAGCTGATGGCTCTGGCAGCATCCTGGCAGGACATCCCACATGGGCTGAATGCTGGGACTGGGGTTTGTACCTGTGGCCAGGGAGGCCACTGGGGACCAGAGGCTGCCTGTCCATGTTGCAAACCAGCCAACTTTCGCTGGTGTGTCCAGCAGGTGCTTTGGGAATTAGATATTGTCCAGTGCACTGAGTTCCTCTAAAAATCAGCCCCCTGAGGGACAACAGGGCTGCAGTGAAGCAGAGCGTCTCCATCTCTGTAGAGGCAGGAAGGGATCTGCCCTTCACAGAGGCAGGAGCTCCTCCAGACACGCCAGGGGTTCAGGAGGGTCTGTGTCTGCCGCGCGCCGCCGGCTGGTCAGGTGTGGTCTCAGCATTTGCGGAAGGCAGTCTTCTCCTCAATTCTGCTCAGAAAATGCAAAAACTTTCAATGGGGACACAGATGGCCGCTTAGGGCCAAGGGCTTGCGTAAGCAGTTATTTGCACACACAAATGTACAGCAGCCTAAAAAGTATCCGTTCGCACATGCGATTATGTGCTAGTGTTTGCACGTGCATCTCTCATAAATGTAACGTAGGAGCTCAGCCCTCAGAAGTCTCAAAGCTTTCAATCAGGCATTGAATTGGCAATTCCAAGATAAAAGAAAACTGGAGTATAATCATTTCCGAACCGCAACAACAAATTATGCTTATGAAAGCATTTGGCCCTGTGTGTCCATCTGTCTCCATTGAAAGCTTCCGCGTTTTACAAGCAGAGTGGACATGTGAGTTGGTTTTCGCATCACCCTGGTGCGAGTCTGAGCAACAGGAACCGCGGTCCAGCAGTCAGGGCGGCGGACCAAGACTTGGAGGCACTGAGTTCAGCTTCCAGTTCTGCCATCAGCTTCCTGCGCAACCTGGTAAGGCGCCAACATTGCCCTGTGCCTTCGTTTCCTAATCACAGACTGTATCTCTCACACATCCTTTTTCTGTCCTGATTTTTTGGGCTGTGAGCTAACCCAGTGTCATGCCTCCCTCTTCCCAGGTAGGTACAGCACGACGCACCGGCCCTGACATCGGCTGAGGACTGTACGTGCTATGTAACTGAATAGCAACAGCGAAGCAAGTTGACTTTGACTCCTCCTCACCTCTCAAACTGTGCTCCTTTCCCGGCCCACACTGGCCTGCTTGCCAGACTTTTTTGCAGGACTCCCTAAATTCATGCTACCTGGATTCCCTGTTGCAGATCAAACCCAAGGTTAGGGACAAGATGCTTGATGACATTTATAAGTTTTAGAAAAACACCTGAACCAAGGAAAGAACAGAACATTGGCACAAAATACTATGCTCCAGTTAATTCAGTGCATCTTCCGCCACGAGACCAGTGCCAAACACCTGAGAGCCAGAGCGGCACCTTGTGCCAGGGTTCCTGTGCCTTCACAACTCAGGATTTTGTGCTGTTCACTCACACCTTCCTACAGACCAGATCTGACAACCGTGAGCTCATTTTAATAAACAACATAAATCAAACAACCCTCTCTAAGGAAAAGGCCGACAAGCTGTGTAAATCCAGGGTCTGGCAGGCAGTGGGCACCTACCAGCGCCCAGCCCCTTGCCGGATCTGCCACGCACAGGAGTCCTCTCTGTGCGGTAACAAATCAGGCTGCCCCATGCAGCTGTGGATGCACGAGCCCTGCACAAACACCGACTTCCCCAGCTCCAAACTGCAGCTTCAGAGAAAGAAAATACACTCTCCCGTCCTTCAAATCCAGCCCCCAAACCTTCCATCCTCCTCAGAGTCCTCTCCAGCAGCACCATGCAGATACCAAAGGGCAAATTATCACACTAAGCATACCCTCCCTGGTCACTCAAAAATACATCACTCATTTTATTTGGAAAGGTTTTCATTTTGCATTATTGTAAAATCAACAGTGAAATGGGGAAAGAAAGAAAGAGAGAGAGAAAGACAGGGAAGTAAAGAGGGGAGAAAGGAAGGAGAGGCTGGGAGAAAAAAAGACAGAAAAAAAAGAGAGGAAGGAAAGGAAGGAGAAAAGACAGCAGTGAGGTGACTTTTGAATCAAAGCACCTGGGAAATCTAGGATAAGTAGGTGGCTACTTGTCTTGCACTTGGTAACTATTTCGTTCAAACACACAGTAAATAACGTGACATTTGTGTGCTGCAGAAAGGGACATATTTCCCTGTTTTCCAATCGAGTTCTAGATTCTTATTTAGCAATGAATAGGAGAGAAATGCTCAGCCACTTAAGCAAAAATTTGGCTAGAACAACCAAGTATACGTATTTCAATTCTTTGATGAATTGCAGCCATAAGATTTCTTGGATCGAGACTACATTTAGTGCCAGACATGTATGGGAAAATAATTTGGAAATGGCTTGTTCAAAACGTCTCCGTGACAAATATACTTACACAAGTCCTTCAAAGAGATTTCCCTGGACATCTTGTAATTCAAACATTAAAATACCTCCCAATATTTACCTGCTTGATTTTGACTTAAATAAAGAATTTCAGCTTTTTGTCTTTTTTTAAAAAAATTTAGTTTCAGAACTGAGAAGCACAACCAGAAAAACTTTGTGTGAAAAACATTTTCGAATAACACTTTGACAAAGCCCATAAATCATCAGCCTCTGCAAATGATTGTAGACAAGAAAAGCAAATCACACATGTATTTTGAGTCACTTCTCAGCTTTGAAACAGAAAATAAGAACACTTTAAAAATTAAGTCTTCAGCTTACTGTGGTGACAATATTCCTTTAACCCCATATGCGCTAATGTGTGCAACAAAAATAGAAAGGGAAATAAAAAAGATCAGCACAGGCTTTAAACAAGCATGCCTCCTGCCACAACAGCTTAAAACTCTTGCTGGGGAGACACCTCATTTTCCAAGGAGGCCCAAATCCAGGATTCATTTTAAAATCAGTGGTTGCAATAAACTTTTCTTTTTTTTAGATTGAAGAAAAAAATGGAAACAGCATTGTAGCAGGCAACTGGCTATTAGAAGAAAAGTAAGATGTAACGCAAGATGAAACAAATACGAAAAAAATGTTGGTCATGCTGGTACTAAAAGTAGTAGCATGTTGATGATTTAGGTCCCCAGAAGCTCCTTTACATTCTTAGCTATTATCCATCTCAGCTGCTGAAACCTGCTGTTTTAAAGGCATTAGAGTTGAACATCTAGTGACAGCACTTGGGTTATTTATCATTATGTATCACCCTGCTACACTATATTTTATTATTCTGGATTTAAAGGAAGATAACACAATTATGGTTAATTTGCTTCTCTTCTTTATATATATAGTGTCATGACCCACCACGGCTTTGTCCCATGAGATATTTTTAACCAAAAAGAAATCCACAAGAAACTCTCCCTAAAAATTCCATTAATAACCTCTTGTAGCGTGTATAGGTTGCAGGGTCTGGAACTAAGAATGTTTTAATCTCTTCAGCAAAACAATGTCTCATAATGATGTACAGGACTATTGCTGCACTGATGAAGAATCATACATAATTCAGCACCTTTCACTTGGCACCACTGTGATATCCTCATTAGCAGTGGCTCACAGTGGCTGTCAGATGGTGTCCATGCGAATGCAGGCATTATATTGTCTTTGAGATGTGCAGCTGCTTCCATGACACTGCCAGTATATAAAAACATGACGCCAGTTTGTTTTATTTAGTGCTAAACCTTCCAGTTTGTAAAAACAAGGCTGACACAGAGCCTGACATGAGGCAGTGAAAATAATTAGCTCTCATTTTCTCAGCCTCCTATTTCCTTCTCCCCGCTGTGTTCTCTTTCCACTAAACCACCACATGTCAGTCGAAATGGGAGGCAATTAGTGGGCTCATTTCAGTCCCCACAACTGTGCTGAAAAGAAAGTATTTATGATGGCACAATGAACAGCTGAAAGATTAAATAACATTTGCCTTTTGAAAAGAAAATGACTTCTAGCTAAATGGGCAATTTTTGATTATTCTCAAACAAGCTTAGAGTAGTTGGTTTTTAAAATACAAGAAAGGAAAATGAGTCATTTTTAGGTGAAAGAATCAAATAAAACTTGACACAGTAATGCAAATAACTGATGTTTTATTGCAAAATATGTAAATGTGTTATACCCTTAACAATGGCTGGTGTCTCAGGTCAGGGCAGGCTGTTGCCAGCCAGGCTCCAGAGAGAGAAGGTGGCTCCACCGCCGGTTTTGTTTCAGCTGTGCAGGCAGAAAAAAACAGGGGCGGAGGGGAGGCCTTCCGAGAGAGATGGTCTTAAAACGTACAGAAACAAAGCAAGCGAAATATATATTTATGTTATCAGTTGCCTGGATGCCTCCTCCGAAAGCTGGAGCCCTTACTCCTCCGCAAGGCTACAGGCACTGGCTGGCTGCAGCTTCGCCTGGAGAAGCACAAGGCCTTTTTAGCACCTACGCAGACCACCCGGCGGTACCCAAAATATCTGTCCCCTGACAGCGCCTTCCTTTAACATCCAGCGCTGTGAAGCTCTGTGCCACCACAGAAGGGAACATAATTGTAAATACCGGGTGCCGCTACATGCTGTGGGCTGGTGCTCTGCGAAGAGTGGGTTGCAGCAGCCGAGATGGAGAGCTCTGCAATAACAGCGGTCCTGAGCCTTGCTGTAGCGTTTACCCAAAGCTGCCCTTGCCATATGATCAGAAGCAAACAGGGATTGCTGCGGTCACAGGCATCATCATGCACACAAGCAGCCTGCTTGCAACAGAGGACTGTAAAGGTGGAAGCATGAAAAACACAAGTCCCTTCCCTGAGGGCTGCATGGGTGCCCTCCCATGCTGTCAGAGCCAGCCCTGTCCTCCAATGGCATTTCCCACAGACCACTGATGGGAACAACATGCTAGAGCTGTGCAGGCACCACGTCCCCACCGATGGTGGGGTGGGCTGGCACGTGGAGGCTACAGCTCACACACTGGAGCTTGCAGCCCTGAGGGGGCAAGGATGTGCAGGATGTCGGAAAAGGCATGGCAGGGCCGCTGGACATCTGCCCATGCCAGGGCCAGAGGCTCCTCTTCTAGGCTTCTGTCTGGAGAGGATGTGTGCCAAGCCTACAGACCACTGGGAACCTGCCTGCGCTTCTGCAGATGTATCCATAAAAGACAACATCTGGAAGGCAGCAAGTTAATTCAGAGTGGCCAAGGTGTAAAAACAAAGCTTGAGATTAAAAAGTCTAGAAAGTCAAGTGAGCAAATTACCTAGCTGAAAAGTCTATATGCCTCTTCAGGATCATAGAATCATTTCTGATGGGAATCCCTGGCTCAGCACCACCTACACAAAGATTTTAAAAGGTGTCAGCTTGAGTTTGATTTCAGTTGCATATGGATGCTACAGCTGGAGCAATCCCAGTAAGGTGATGGAGTTATACCAGTTCCACCTGTGTAAAAACAATATGTGGTCCAGATAAGGCTCTTTGAAAGAAAATACATGGAGCTCTGATCACCGGCACTAAACTTCTAAAACCCTACCACTGATCCACCTCCTCGGCAGACTACATAAACCAGTTCTTAATGGTGCTGGTTATATTTAAATGTGGCTATGGTTTTATTTTACAGCTTAGGTAATTTTTGTTTTCCTTCACGAAGTATTTACCCCTTTACTGACTACTTATTAGAGTAGGAGCAAATCTATGAAAATGACACACAAACAGACCTATTCTGATTCTTGCATTAACTATTAGCCTTTAGTAGTGAAAGCATTGGGTTTTGAGATGTAATTAAAGAGAGGCTTTAGAAGATGAGGTTTTGAGATAAGGTTAAATTACCCCACATTAGAAAGTCAAGGTACTTGCAAGTATCTTGCAAAGGAAGGGTCAGATTCGTCTGCCAGCTTTACTTACTGAAGTGGGTTAAAATACCTACAGAGCATATGTGCGACTCAAAAAGTACAAAACTGGAATTCTAAGTTTTAGACTTTGGCCCTTGCTTTATTTTTTGCCACATTTGTAACGTGAAAAGTACCTTACAAGGTGAATTAAACTGGTGATGTTATCTCATGTCTGTCTGAACTAGGAATTATTTTTAAGAAAGTGACGAAAGGGTGATGTAGTGGGAAGGTGGAAAGGAAGACGCAGCAGAAATGGTCTCAGTCACTTTTGCAACTGCATTCCCATTACATCAACTATTTCAGTACTGTTTTTTCTGGTACTGCCTGCATTTTGCCGGGTTTCTCCACATGAAGAGTTGGTCACAATGTCTCTCTAAAGTGACCTTAATATTACATTCACTTTTGCATTACACATTTAAATAATAGCATTCAAATACATCCCAGTTTGGATATTCTAGGCTAAAAAATAGTTCACACAGTTAGCAGATGGTTATGAAGAGGCTCTGCTCCTTACCTTGTCAAATGGAGGGAGAGGTAACTGGGGAAAAATAAGGCAAATGGTGAGCCAGCTTCAAGGCTTTGTGTTTGGATATAGGTCAGTTTGTGCCACACTCGGTAAAAAATGAAAACATTCGAAGGCATGGTGAAATCTGCCCTTTTGAGGACCAAAACTAAAGAATGCACCAACAGGAGACAAAAAGACTCTGAACCATCCTTCTTAAGGGGTTGGGCAATTCATCAGTGCAGAGCCAACACAGCTCAGACACCTTTCCCTGATTGGGAAATTTTAATGAGCCACCGAGGACGAGAAAGCCATTGAAATCTCCCTCTGCAGTTCTGTGAACCGGCTCAAGCCACAATTGCCAGGGTTTGTTTTTTACCCTCTTTGGTATCTTGGAGTTAATTGGTGTGTGTTCCCCTTTTTTTTTAATTTGTGGAAGAAAATTATATAAAATGTCTAAATTTATCACCTTTCAGCTCAGTGGGAACTGTGTACAGAAAGGTCATTAAAAGGAAGTGAATGGAAGTAACCACATAACTTGAACTACAAGAGTTGGAAAAGAAACCTCTAAAAACCAGGTTAGCTTTGCAGCGCTCACTCCTGATGCATTCAGAGAGCACAAAGGTCAACTGAGCTTTCATCACCTCCAAAGATGCAGCTAAAAAGGGAAGGAAACTGTAATGAAATGACTGCATCTGTCAGCTGGCGGAAACCAACATAATCCCACTAGAAGATGCAGTTTAAATTAGATAACAAATCTGAGGCTGGTAGAGTTGTGTACTGGGAAGTCAATGTTTCATTCAGTGTACAGACAAGGCTGAACACTGTAATGCCATCCTGAAGTACATTCATCAGGATCCTTGCTAAAAGGCACTGCCATTCCTACGGCCTTTAAGTTTCTGCCTGCTAACAGAGAAGGTGCACTGGCTGTGCTGACAGGGCTCGGTGCAGTGCTAGGGAGAGGACACCTGTGCCCCAAAGGAACCATCCTCGCACCTGAGACGCTGCTGTGCTCTGACCAGCCAAATGCATCTGAATTGACCTGCATCCCTCACATGGTTTCTGGGTCCTGGACCAGCTCATCCAGCACTTTTATGCCCTGTGGCATTGCAGTATGTCATGCTGCATGCCAAGGCTGCGCCCACACCAGGGCTTTAGTTCGGATCAGGAGCGTGCTTTTGTCCCATGCGTCCATCCTGTCCCATGCTTTGGCAGAGCCACCTTTGAGCACATGGATGGCTTTGCTTCCAGGTGCAACTACACCAGAAGACGCACTACAATAACTAATGGGAACTCAATCCTGGAGACCAGTGCAGAGCCAAGCTGGGGTAAAAGCTCCCAGCGTGACCTGTTGCCCTGTACAGAGCCCTTCTTGCTGTGCTGCACCAGCTCCCAGCTGAGCCTGATAAACTCCCATGATGTACACAGTCTACACATCACCTGGGAAACACTCATTCTCAACTCATAACCCAGATTTGAGCTTATTGCCTCTGTTTCCTCATGGCTAAAACAGAAGAAACGCTTCTTATCTAGGCAGCTGGTTATAGGGACTGATTAGGGCAAAGTTCCTTTGAAAAATTTATTTTTAAACTGATGTAGGCCAGATCTTTAGCTATAAAGATGGTGGAAGGTATGATCCCAGGTGCTTCTGGTGACCCATTTTACAGGAATAGGCACCACTCTTCTACAAAAACGGGACAGTAAAAGAAGTTTAAACCCTTCCATCCTAGTTCATTTTGGAACAAATCTGGATGGCAGCAGTAGCTGGCTTAAAGCAGCCTCTAGGGGAGCTAGAAGATTGTAGCCAGGGATTTTCAAAGAAGCAAGCTCGCCAAATTTTCTGTATTGTATGTACCACACCAGTGTTTGTTAGTCTGATGTTTAACACAAATCACCTTGTTCACATTAGCCCTAGCATCCTGCCCAAAAGCTCAGTCAATCTACTCCTTGCAGTCCGCTTGTTAAAACCGGCTTAGCTGCAACATCTTTAAAGGCAGGTATGAGTTAATAAACAGATCTCAGACAGAAGTTTCCGGTCCCCACAAACTCAGGTGACAAATAGCACATTTCCTGGAACAGCACTGGGGACTCGGGCACTGCAGTAGGGCGGATGCCAGGGCAGGCATGCCTGGCACGCGCCTACTGCTGTGGAGGGAATGGCTTCCTTAAGAAGTGGCCTGACAGCACGCAGAGCAGAGGGGACCAATTAGGAGGTCACAGGGAAGGCAGGACCCAAAAAAAAGGGTTCTCAATTGGCATATCAGAAATCTGCAAAGGTTATGCTGGCACTACGCAGGCCCGTTGAACTAGCCCCATCCTCTCATAACAATTCAGCTTCTGTCCTGTAGACTTTGGCACGCTGTCTCATTTACAAATTTTGCTGTCATGGCTAAAATACCTACTTGTCCTCACACTTAGTAGGCATTAGTGAAACCTGAATTTCTCTCCAACACTCAGGTCTATTCACTCCTTCTCTTGCTGTTTCCTGGGGGAGGCTGCCCACCTCCCTACAGTATAGCTCACAACCCATATTGGAAATGGAAGGGAGATATGAGCTATTTCATGGACTTTTAGTTCCTTGTAGAGTTGCACATGGGAAAGTCACACACCTACAAGAAAGCAGCTGTACAGCATCATAAGCTACCTGCATTCAAGAACACTGAGACTAAGTAATTCACATAGTGATAAAGAAGGTTTTAATAGGAAAAAAAAAGTGCTTAGGATAAAAGAAACAAACAAATAATGGACATCTCCAGACAAAAAGCAAACAGCTTTTTCAAATTGATGAAATACTTTCAGTACGAGTCCAAGTTCCTGCTAAGTACAAACCTAAATGCTTTCTCAGCAAGCACCACCAAGTACAGAAATCAAGAGACTACTGCAAATATGCCCTGAAAGCAAAGCAGCCAGATAACACAAGATGAAAGTCAGCCACCCACAAGTTTAGGGTGGACACACAATGCAGATTTGTTAAATACAAAAGGAAACAAATCCTGCTGTCACAACCCCTGACTCTAACTCAGAAATGCTTTGCACACCATTTCCACATAAACGATTAATTCTAAGACTCTTGAAACTCTGAGTCTATGGCAAGCTGGATAAAGAAAACAAAAAGCATGGGACAAACCTCACTCTCTGAAAAAGACAATGTAGTAGAAATGCTTTGCTGGAACATCTGGAGTCATCAACACTCCCGTTACACAGGGCGTAACGAGAGATCCTTGAACCAGCTCGGCTTGGAGCGGAGGTTTGATTAGGATGCGGCATGCTGGTAACTGCCTTTTACCAGCTCTGCACAGTAGTTTTGCCATCTGCAGTGTGCTGTACCTACCCCTCCCTCCTTCCCCAGCAGCGTGAGTGAACACAGTCACCACCAGGACCAGTCCTCCCCAGCCAGCAGGTGTGCATACCACGTATTTTCCAAACTCCTCTTGCTTGCATAAAAGCCACCACCTTTCCGCTAAGACAAAAGTAATAGTCTCTCCACTAACAACAGGCGTATGGCACTGCTGAACTGTGAATGGGGTTTTTTTTGCATAAATGGATTGTTATTTCACACCCATTGGAATAAAAGGAACAAAGCAAAAGCCTGAATTACAAAAACTAGAGTAAAAAAAAATTGTTCACAAGGAAACAAAAGCTTTCAAAGCTTTCTGTGCCACTCTCTTCTTCCTCGCTTGCTCTGGGGTGCGGTTCCCCATCACCAATGCAGCCCCATTTGCCACCTTGACATTCGGTCAGCACTTTCCAAAACAAGAGGATTCTCACAGCAAATCCTCTTTTTTTTTTTTGTTCAGAAGATACTGGACCCTCTGGGTAGTGACTGTTAACCACACCAGCTGATCTAGCACTCCCAGCTTACCTTTGGACCAGTTCCTGGCTTCAAGTGATAACCAAAAACGAGTTCAAGATTCACTATTTTCTCTATATTTTCTTCAGCTCCACCTGCAGAATCCTGCCAAAAAAAAGGCAAGGTGAGACTTCACATCTACCACAACCCCCTAGGAGACAGGAGTAAGGCCTTTGGTGGCAGAAAGGATTTGCCTTTCAGATGCTACAAGTCTGGCAGGCAGCAAGAAGGAGCCATCACACTGCTCCAAGAGGAGCCAGGGCTTCTGCACAGGTTTACAGTGCACAGTGGACGGCACCTGGGAGATGCTGCAAGATTTCTGCTCCTGGTGGAGCTGCTCCAGCCTGGCACGGTGCCGCTGTGAGCATCGTGGCAGCCACTGCCATTGGAATCGCAGCCGCGGCATGGCGACAAAGCCCCGACTTTCATTTTCCCCTTCAGGGAACAGAGTTTCACTGCATGTAAATTCACTTCAAGTGGATAGCACTCTATAACTGTGCAATAAATTATGACTAAAAAAGCTACTTCAGGCTTTGGGGTCTAGAATTGCTTGATTAGCTCACAGAATTAAATCAGGCAAATATCTGCTCTGGCAACCTCAAGGTTCCCAAACACTCTCTCCATTTTGCATGGCTCTTGTTACTGATATCAGAAAACCAACAGGTTAACACAAGGGTGACCAGACATTATAAATCACCCTTCTCTCCTGCAACATTAACAAACTGAGGAATGATGGGCTCATTCTTGGCCAGAGGTCTGCCGTTCTTCAGTGGTGAGCAGCTGGTGGCACCAGTTCAAAGGAATGGCTCTTAAGAGTAATTTCTGATTAATGACAGCAAAGGAATCACAACCAGTAGTCTTTTAATTTAATAGTACCAGTTCCATGATAAAAATCTTAGAGCCCCCTTGAAAACAACTTTTATTATCCTATTACTCGTTCTGATGTGACCCATCGCTGCTGTTGACCCTCCGCATTTGTCACAACCCTCTGTAGGAACCGCTGCTTTGCCCTCCCACGAACAGTAGGAAAGTTGAGACACGAGAATAGAAAAATATTCATACCAACATAAGAAGCAATGAGACTTGCCTTAATTAATGGTGGAAAATGAAACAGATTTAGGTAGTCATGGGTTAACTTCTCAATAGCAGTCTAGAAAAAAATAAAACAAATCAACAATATCAGATGAGAGTTATTCAGTGTCTCATACTGCAGTTATCAGCATGAAAACCAGCGCAATTCCATGTGCATTGTGCTTTCCATTATGAATACAATAGGGCATGTAGAAGAGTTTAAAATACAGCCCTGTTCTGGAAACTGTCCTGGTAGATTGGCCCCATTTTGCAGTCAGAATCAGATCTGCTTAATCAGAGAAAGAGATTTTTGGGGGGTTGTTTTAGTTGTTTTTATTTACACTCAGTCTACCCAGGAAGCTGAAATCTTTCGTTTTGGGCATTATCAACTTTATTAAGTTTGAATAATTTTCCCTGTAGGAAATACAAATGAAATACATCAGTAATGGCAGGTGGCATGGAAAAATGGCTGATAAGCAAAAGGGGAATAAATCTGTGTGACTTAGGAAGCTAAATTTGCAGGACTAGCAATTAGGATACAAGTATCTCTTTACTAGTAAATTGTGGTGTAAAATCATTGAAACCTAACGGAATTATAGACGCTGCTTTTAAAGAAATCCTTTTCCAAAGCTGACTGCCAGGAAGCTGAACTCTCTCCTGTGGCTACAGTATTAATACTATTACTGCTGTCATGCTTACGTTTTCCAGACTATGATTTTCCTAACTCATTACAAACATTAGATATTTAAAATGCTGTGAAACAAAGCTTTAAGAGCAAAGCAACCTGGCTGTCAACCAGCTTTAAAGTTTTCTAGCAGAGTTTTCTTAGTCAAAGTATGTTTTAAGCTATAGATGAAACGCGAAAGTTGAAAATTTCAGAGATTTCAGTTCAAATAACTGTTTTCATATGTGCTCCTCCCTCAACTAAAGAGACACCTTTGGGGAAAAACTCTCTCTGAAGATACCCAAAGCTTTCTGCCGGGAAGATGGCCCTCCTAGGCAAATCTTTAGCAGTATTGACAGTCCAGCCCACAAGAAAAGCAAGAACTGCAGAGGAATATAAAGACTGCAGCGCATTTTCCTGCCTCATAAAATGCTCAGGTTCCTTTGGGTTCTAGATCCCGTATGGATCTAGAACCTTTAACTCTGGGGTTTTTTTATTCAAATATGTTCTCTATTTAACTTTATAACTTTTTTTTGTGTTAATACTACTGAAAACCCTTCTTAATCTTCACAGTATAACCTATTGCAACATTCAACATATGCTGTTAAATACCTTTAAATGGATGATGTGGCCTCTGGAAACAATTCCCATGTCCTTTAAATCCTCCTCTTCTAGAAGAAGCAATCGTTTCCCAGTGATATGATGTTCCTTAAACAAGCTAGCATATACGCTCATTTCACCAGAAGCATCACCTTAAGATAAGAGAGGTTATTCAGAAATCCATAGGGTGGCTTTATTGGAGGGAGAAAAAGATGAGCAAATGTATATATATTCATAAATGTGAATATGAAGGTACGTATAAATAGCTTTTACCTTTTCTAGTAAGTTGCTGCATCCAGAAAAACTGCAAAAAAGAGGAATCAGTCTTGAAGTTCACATTATCACAATTTTATATTACAGTTATTTGGAGTTTGCAAGTAATAATTCTTTTTTAAAACAAAATTTGAAAATATTTCTAACTTTGGGTTAAAGAACTCAAGATTCACCAATGCAAGTGATTACTTTTAATTAGCTGTTTAAAACTGCCTCCTATTTTTCAGCCACCTTCCTCAGTTTATTATGAAAAACAACAGAAATGACCAAAGCAGCTTAGTGATCTGTCACATGCTAAAAGTGCTGATGTTAAGGAGCCAGGGTGGGCTATCATGGGTTTTGCACTGGCTTTCTAGACAGTCCTTCGGTAAACATTAGCTAAACCCCATGGTGCACAACACAGGAGGAGGGTGCTAGACAGGACATTAAAATCACTATGACACATGACTATGCTAGAGATAAATCATTGATGTTTCTTGTTTAGCCTTTTAACTGAATAAAGAGGTTAAAAATGCTCAATGCCAGTATTTTATATGAAAGAGAGATTCCACACCCCTTTAAAAACCCCATAATTTTCAGTTAATTGCCATCCTAGTGGCACAGTGGGATAAAACCTTCAAACCTGTTTTGTCCTGCCCAGGACATGTCTTGGGCACTTCCACCTCAAATGATCATTCAGGAATATCCTCCTGGCTGCTGACAGCTCCCAACACAGATTATTTTCTGGGTATTGGAGAAAGTGACTTTTGTGAAGGTTGCTCAAGTTCTTAATTTACTCATGGTCATTTTAAAGCCTTTCTGGGACACAAGTTTCACCAAATGAATAGCAGTAAAGTCTCACCTAGATGCTCTGATCCGGCTTTCCCTCCCTCCATACCCACTGCAATTTGTTAGAGACCTCCAGCAGCGCAACACTGGCCACATCAACACAAAATACTCACCACATCTTCTTCCGTCCATGCACAAATATCAAAGGAGGGCAGCAACTGTGTGAGAGATACGAATTGAAAAGAAAACTGTCTGACCATTTTTCTCCCCTCCACCCAAGTTTTACTCTGGTGGCCAATTATTAATTGGTTCCTTTTCCCCTGCAAAGGGCAGGACTTGAGGCTGCAACTCTCATACTGACATACTAAACCCTTGGATTGACACTGACCATGGGCTGTCTGCAACAGCATGGTGGCAGTGCTAAATCGATCTCATCTCTTTAGGCAGATAAAATTATCAGCAGGTCTCCAATAGAAACAATTTAGGAAGTAAAAGTAAACCGTCCAATGGTGAGGGACCCTCTAGCTGCATCTCGTCTCAGCTCTGACACTATGGGAAGGCTTTTGCTTTTGCTATGGCTTTGGTACCACCTGATTTCTGCAATGGAAGTAACACTGTGATTACGACTCTGCCGAACGATGCGTATTTTCTGCAAAAGGAAGGACAACTGTCACTGAGCAGCAGTGAAAGCAGAATTTGGAGTCAGGCCACTGTGGCTAGTCTTCCTGTATAGACAAGTCTCTCTTGGTTTCTGCCAACACTTTGTAACTGCTCCCCTGAAGCTGGGCAAGTCCAGCACTTCCAAGCCTCCTCCAGTGCTGCAGCCCATGCAGGGCACACTTTGCTGTATGCAAGATGGTGTTAGCTCTTCAAGCGCAAGGAAACCACAGAGAATGCACAGGAGAATGGCTGCGTTAAGTGAAATTCTGGAATTATTTGAAAACTGACACAGGAGAAGGCATCACTATAATACTGATTGCCATTTTACTCACTTCAAGCATATGGTATCCCAAGCTTCACCTTCTTGGCATTTTTATCCAGCTAAAGGGTTAGCATTGGTTGGTGTGTATTTGGACTGTCAGTGTCTCCCAAAGGCTCAATACCACGACGTACTTGCAAACTTATTCAATGTAGATAACATCGACTTACTAGAGACTCAGATCAGTTAGCCACCAAGGCGTTGTTACCTCCTCCAGAGAGCCCTGCCACCCACCAGCCCTCCAGCTTCTCCCCCCCACCCCCGCCCCGGCCAAGCATGTCCCCCCTCCCTGGCAGGCACTCACCCCTGCCTGCCTCCAGCTGAACACCGAGCCCCAGGGCAGAGTTGTCCATTATGTGCCTGAGCACTTCCCTGGCTCTCCAGGCAGGAGATCAGGGTCTAGTGTAATCTGCCCACAACTGTCAGCCTTCACTGTGAAACACCCATTGCAGCATCCACACAAAACTCCCACTGAAGGATTTGTGACTGCTTGACATCCCTTGACTTCTGCCTCTAACTATGACTTTTTGCTGCCTACCCCACTTTGAGGATTCTTCAGATCCTCTTCCTCCTCCTCCACCAATGTCTCAGCCAAACCTTATTGGGCACAAAGCATCCCTGAGACCAGCTGAAGCCACCTTAGTGAGAAGGACCTAGTGGACGCTCAAACCCATCCCTTTGCCCACTATCTCCCCACAGGGGATGGAGCCAAAGGAATTAGGGTGAAGTGGCAGAAGGGAAGATGTGTCTGCCAGAGAAAAAGACCATCCTGGCTTTTTCTCTCTACTACACCACACTTTCAGACAATCTTCTCAACCTGCCTGCTGTTACTCAGGCATTCCCTATGCTAACAGCTACCCACAACCTGGGCAGGACGCTGTGGGGCAAAAGTAGTGCTGGGGACAATGCCTGAGCACAAGGGAGGGCAAGCGGCAATTGTAAACATCCTCAGGAAGGCAGCGGGTCATGCATTTTGCATGACTTCTAGTCAAACCAGCTGGTGCCGTGGGCCTGGTACAATAATTTGTAGAACTGGATCATTTACTGCAGACGCCCAATATTACATTTTTAGTTGCACAATCGATTTTTGTCAGCTTTTCCCATGTTTAAATATAACAAGTGGCAGAATATGTTCTGTATTATTTCAATTTAAAAAAAATAAATAAATGGGAGAATAAAGGAGAACTGTCACACAGTGAGTAATACAAAAAGTTACTTAAACCAGCAGACAATAAGTAACCTCTTGAAACACCAGCATTTTACACAGGGACACAAATGCATAAAATTTACTGTCAAAATGTTTATTGCAAAATAGAGGTTTGGAACAAAGAGAAGCAAAGGAAAAAGTTCACATCAGAATAAAGTTTATGACACCAATTGAGGAAATCAAATACATTGCATGATTTCTTTTTGTTTGTTTGCTTTGGCTTTACACTGGAAAAATCAAATCCACAGTGTGAATAAAACAAGACATCATATGTCAAGTGCAATAAAGAGTATAACTGACGCTGCAAGGTTTTACCACACAGAAGTGTAACATTGCATGTTCCACACAAATGATATTCAGTTTACAGCACAAGAGTTTTTGCACAAGCATTACGCTCAGCTTTGTTTTTCAGAAGGGAAGAATGAAGTTTTCTAACACTGTGAAAATATTTTCTATTCAAATTTTATCGGTTCACACTTGAAGTGTAAGTAGCATTGACTCCTAGTATTCAGTACAAAACTTCTTCAGTAGTGCAAAAGCAAGAAATGCAGTGGACTATATCTGACTTTAAAAGGCATATGAATATTTAGCACACAATATAAAATGTTTGAAGTTGTTGGTTCTACAGTTTTAAAATTAAATCTTCACACATCAGAAATCTCTGTGCAGATTTTACAGTGTACACTAAGTTGAATTCTGGGGGAAAAGGGAAAGGTCTCTCCTCCAGATTCCTACCAGTGCATTTATAAGGGCTGTGAAAATTACTAAATGAACTTATTTTTCTACCTGAACGTTCTACCTAGGGCTGTAGTTAAAAGCTCCATCAAGTTAGAGGTCTTATTAAAAACCTGTAAAAGCTGCCTGATTACAGAAAAAGGAACTACAGTATTAAAGACACACAGTAACACTGCTGAATCTTTAACAGCTATATGTACACTATGGATTTACTGCTACTGCTGATAGCAATATAAATCATTATTGCATCAAATATTTAACTCAGAATAACACCTTTAAAAGCCAGAAGAAAAGGGAATCAACATTTAACAAAACTGCTGGAAAAATAACCAAATGACAAGTCAAGAGCATGACTGTGTGACAGACTGCTACGCCAGACTTCACCTCCTGGAAGCCCTTCCCATATAGAGGCTGGGGAAGCAGCACACCTACACACCATACGTTAGGACACTTGCTACTCCAAGGAATTAGTGGTGTGATGGTCACAAAAATTACTAGATCAAAAGTTTTCCTCTATTAATTCCCCCTTCCATTTTTTCCCCACTGGTGAAGGAAAAGAAAGGGAGTTGGGAGCTGGACATCCTGTCTTGGTCCCAGCTCACCCTCTATCTTTAAGCAAGCCAAAAGCTGATCCTCACCATTCTTCTCTTGGGCCATTTACCCATCCAGGTCAACGTTGGCAATACAACAGCTTGGGAAAAGTGAGATGTTCTTACCCTTCCCCTCTGTCAAATGCAGCAATATTATTTTACTGTAGATACCTCCAAGGCTTTATGGAAGCCACAGAAAACTGGGATCCCAAGAGGCCTGGTGGGAACTAGTGAGCTGAGAGGTGTACGAGGCATGGGAAGGCTTTTGGTGGCTTTGCTCACAGCCCAGAGCAGCTGGAGAAACACCTTCTGGGTTTGGTTAATGCTTTCATAAGCTGACACTCTACGTGGCTGTAGACCATTGGGGAGATATATACATAAACATATATACACATACACCCTGGTGATGATACAGGTAGAAGACAGACTAGGTTGCACTGCAGAGCAAAATCAAGTGTGGAAGATGAAATACTCTGACCACCTCCAACCAACATACCTGCCCACCAGAGCCACTTTCAAAACCTTTATTGAGTGAGAAGCATATCAGAGGCAGAAACAACACAGCTTGATCCTCACATATGATTTTTAGCTTGTAAACTGGAGACATCTGGTATGAAAGTCATCACAGGGAAGTAAAAATGCAATCAATACCATTATTTTTTTAATAAGCATAGCCAATATACTAAGTATAACACTATCTCATGGGAACTGCATCAGAAAAGTTTGTCATGTTATCACCTCTACAATTCAGAGACCACCTTTGCTACTTTGAACACAGGTAAGTTTTACAAGAGTTTAAATTTTCCCTTAATATAGATTAATTTGCTTTGACAAATACTGTATGTGGAAAAAGGGGAAGGGGAAAAAAAAAATCCATCTTTGTTTCATTAAAAAAATACTGGAACTAAGAAGATAGCAGAAATTCCTAAAAGCATGGTACCAAATTCTGATGATATTACACATCTGGGTAAGCACAAAACCTTGGAGAGAGACCTAAATCCTGTGATTTTGCAACTATGAAACCCTCTGTCATAGTACTTAAGGACTATTTTTACTTCTGTAAAGATTAAGGAGTGGATTTACAAATTCAAACCCATGCAAATATAAACATGTACGAAGTGCTCTGAGATTGTCAGATGCTAAAGAAGTGCAAAACATCAATGCTAGGGATAGAATTCTTTATTTTTGGGAGGGTGGGGAGGGGTGGGGGAGGGTAGGGGGGTTTGAATACTAAATTTTCAAGCCAAATTTCCCTTTCAGTTAAAGCCGTACAACCCTACACTGCTTATGTGGTACAGTAACTTATGCACAATGACATACATCTTAAGATCTAAAGTGCATATATTAGATTACACAAACCCATCAAATTTTCCTGGGTGCAAAGTATCATTGCTGTCAGTGTTCGCAGGCATAGACTTACAAAAATACTACAAATCTGCACTGGAAACAGCATATTTGCTCTTATTTCCATTTAGTTATTTGCCCTTCAATGTACCTTTTTCTCCCTAAAATCAGATTGCTTTGATGGAATGAAGAAGCCATCCCTGCCTGGGCCGAAGGAGCAAGTTTCTCCTTGGGGTACTCTGTAAACTCATTTAAATTATAATTCTGTCATGAGAAAAGCTTCCTGATACAAGAGGGTTAACTTCAAGCCAATAGATTTGCAGCTGTTATGAAGGCAGTGGAATTACATCCTGCAGAAATTAGAAATTAAGCATCTTGGAGGGTCTAATCCTACGCAAACTGAGTGGAGTAGGCCAGCTTGAAGCGCAGCACTCGCTGCCTTGCAGGTTACCAGACCAGTGCCGATGCTTAAGGATAAAACAATTCTCTCTCACAACCCAAAGAGGTACCCACTCGTCACTCTAGAAAAACTCCTTCAAAGAACTTTCTCTTTTGTTGAGTGAACGTGTAATGATTTCAGGCCTGCTGTTATCTAATGTATCCATTTTTCTCTAAGCTATCTACAAAAACACTCACCATAATATGTAGGTTAGAGCTGTGTAACAGGCAAGCCTATAATTAAAGAAGCCACTCAAAAACAGAAGTTTTATAAAAGAAACCTCTCCAGTAATTGAGAATGGAATTTTGATGGCTTATTCCCACTATAGCTGAACTAGACAGTAATCTTTTTCTTTTGAAATACTGCCCTTCTTCCTTGGGCAAATATTTTACATCCTCCTTTCTAACCTGCATTTGTGTTCACACTGGTTTCCCTCCCTCCTTCTGCATCACCACTAAAGGGGTCATCAGGAGAAACATAGTCGCTGCTCTCAACACAAGTGCCTGGCAGGCAATTATTGCAGCAGATTGTTACACACTGAGTTTTATGGTAAGTCATAACAGCAGTGGCAATACTTTAAAAGTGATTTAGCTGCAAAAAAACAGGTATGCAGAGACTAGTAAATAGTCTTCACATTACCGCCTTCACAGAGAATTTCGCATAAGCCACAGTAGTAGGGCCCAAGCTGAAATGTCACTGTGGCTTCTCTTTGTCCTTTCATAAGGGTAACACACATGGTTTAGGGGATGCAACAGGATCAAAATTTACTAACACAGATTTTTCACTCTCAGGTACAAGAATAAGTCCATCAAAGTTAATGAGGCTTCCTGGATTTACATCAACATAACAGAAAATTAGCTTCTGGATCACAATATCTGATAATAGATGCAGAGGTCTGATTGCAGTTCACTTTGCTGGAGTGAATTACATACACATGTATATACACGTGAGGGGAAAAAGGAACATTTATACAAATCATCTACTGATAGGGTTTATCTAGATTCTGCTGCTATTCAGTTTTTAAACTGTGTATTTAACTAACCCCTCTCTTCCCCTCAACCAAGCTTCTCTTCCTCGAAACGTATTTGTGACTTCCCACAACGCTGCCTTGAAAAAGGTTTTAAATTAGAAACACAGCAAACCCCTTCACTACAACAGTAAGAAAGAACCGATTGTAAAGAATAGCAAATCTGGAAGTACAAGTATATTCATATGACTGACAATTAAAGGGGTAAGGGAAATGACAAAAACACAAAAGAAAAATTTGAAGTACATTAATGGCATTAAAGGCATTGAAGTTTCCCCCAATGTTTTCAGATCTGAAGTTTATCAAGCCATAGTTTCTGTAATCAGGCATCAAGAATTATAGATATAATCACAGTTCTTAAAATAATAATAATCTCAATTAGTTTGGAAAGTTTAGTTCCAAATTTCATCAAAGCAGAAATAAGTCAGCGCAATCTAAACAAAAACAACATGTCTTTCTACACACAAACATGCTCAGCCTGGAAAATGTTTTTGTTGTTGCTTTTTGGGTTTTTTTTTTCTCTCTCTCTCCTTTCTTTCTTTTACAGGATTTAAACAGACCAAACTGACAGGATTCTTGTTCTAACACTTTATTGTTTCACTTTGCTAAAACCGATTTCAGGGTTAATTCTATAAATTATTTCATTCGCTGCTATCATCTGTGTCATCAAAATCATCGTCATCATCGTCATCTGACCAGTCGAATTCACTGAAACCCAAAGCCATGTTGATTTTCTTTCCTTTTCTCATAGAGGTGGTTTTAGAAGAATTCTTTTTGGCTTGCATGTTTATCTGCATTCCAGAGTGCAGGACAGATCCTGCTTGGTTCAGAGAGAAGATATCCCCAAAGCCCGTCATCATCAAGGCCTTCAGACTTTGGTTCATGCCAGCTACCTCCCCGTTACTTGCTGCTGTGATCTGACATGACATCTCTGCACTGTTTGACTCCTCTGTTTTAGATTCAAAGTAAGACTCCTCAGACATTCTTGCAGCAAGAGGTAAGAAAAACTATTTAAAGGAGGAAAGGACAGAGCAAAAGTGAAAGTTAGAACCAATTTAAAAATCAAGGAAAAAGACACCACCAGATTAGTTGGCAATCAACAGAAAGCACAATGATTAGTGAATCTAAACACAGAGATCAAGTAAGAATTCATTAAACCAGACAGCTTCATTCTGGGGTCATTGCTCTTAAATGGAAGTGCAAAATCACTGAGTCGCAAGGCAAGAACCACAGGTAGCAGAGCTTTCATGACAAAAGAAGGTTCAAACTCTTCAATCCTTCATTTTGTACAGCGTAAAACAGAATGTGACATTTCCCAGCCAGGTGGACTGGCTCCCAAGGCAGTGTAGGTACAACAGAAGTCTGAGTAAGTTGCTTAATTGAACCTTTCAGGATTGAAGAATATATCACATTAAGGTCAGAGAACCCAAACAAGCTCCCAAAGTTCAGTGCAGAAGTAGCAGCCCTCTAAATATCAGAAATAATAGCAGCAGTATTATTTGTGCAAAGACTGGGTTTGAGCGTATGCTCAGGAGAGGAAAGGGTCACCCTGCGACGGCCACAATCAGAAACAAGCCTCTCACCAATGCAAAGGACATGGAACCGGCCTCCAGCCCGCACCAGCACCTTGCTTCTGGAAGCTGTCCCAAGAAGGAGCAGACAGAGGAAGAGGGGCTGTTTGGTCAGCTGGTCAGGTTCTTCAGCCTGGTTGCCCTTTTTTTTTTTTTTTAAAAAATTCTAGATATCTGCCATTTGGATGCACATCATATTAAATCTCTACTCATTTAATCTACACCTACAGATAATAGTGTTTTCCTGACACAGTCTGTTTGTAGTAACAAAAGAAACATGCCCTCTCCAGCTCCAATCATTAAATAATTATTAACGCCTCTTCAGAGTGGCCAGGCTAGTAACCTCTGTGACATGCTTGCCTGTTCTCCACAGGGAGTAAAGTCTCAGGAGTTTCATCCCAAATTAAACTACCTATAAAAGCAACAGCAAAGGAGCTGTGTGTGAACACTTGAATTTGCCTTTCTTTCCAAAGCTGTCTGCAAAACTACCTCCCCAAAATTAATTTTTAACCTAATCAGAAAACTGAGTCAATGGCAGTTGGTCACAACAGGTTACAGGGGTGTTTATGGTGATTCCCTGGTCTGTAACACAGGAGGCTTCATGGCCAGGCTGCTCAAAGAGTGCCCATTTCTTGGCAAAACCACTTACACTGACAGATTGTCTAACATTAAAAAAGACAGTATCTGTTTTTTATTCCTCTCGAGATTTCCCTACTTACATAGGCTTTCTATTTGCATTGTGGTTAACAAAAGTTAGTGATCATGGTTTAAGAAATGAAAATAAAATTCAGAAGTTGGGGAAATGGGATGCCCTAAATACTTTTCATGCATCCTATGTCTAACTGACCAAAGAACCTTCAGCTAAGCTTCTGTACACCTGGCTGCACAGGAAAAAACGATTATACCATCAGCAGAGCACTACTCAAGGATCAAGGGCACCAAAAGGTCCTACTGATGAAGAGAAAGAATATTTTAAAAACAAGATCTAGCCACAGAAATGAGATGCCCAGCACACATGATTCAGTGCCAGGTAGTCCTGCTGTCAGCTACTGGAGTTTTAGTCACTTTAGATCCATGGAAAAGCATGCCCTGAATTCCCTATAAAAATCAGCAAAGCTGCAAAACAGCCTTCCTCTAAAACACGTTTCTGGGTCAGTGTTTGTGCAATGCCTGGCAGTGGGTGAGCTGCGAATGAGCCATTACTGTCGCTCATTTTGCGAGTCATAATCACCCTACTTCATTCATATCTTGCCACCTCGTTATCTGGAGAACTTCGGAGCTCTTTGCAACAGGACCTGCCTTTGGTGTCACATTGCATATAACTATCATGAAGAAACTTTTATAGATTGCTGGGATCCCCAATCTGTATACAAGCCACTGTTCTTAAATGACCACCTGCAGGTGCATGACACCACAGGTGAATATCTGGATTTCATGTCTTGCTCACTGTCTTCCTCTAAATACGAGCTTCAGCTTAGCTACATACACTCCCTTCTTAAAAGTCAGGCCCTCTCTCAAAAGAAGTCTCCCATTTCACTACAACTGTTGATTTATTTTACTCCTCCAAAAGGCTCCAGATTCCCTTGTGCAAGAGGCTCTTGGAAATCTACACAAAGGGAATTTGCAGAGATCAGACTCAAAGGTGTCTGTTGTATAAGACACAGCAGAAACAGGGTCAAAACAAGAGCAGGGAGAAACACTGCTTTAACTGAAGTGTTTCTAAAGACTGGCCTCATCCTTCTCTCATGCTGATGTGTGTAAAGCTATACTTTATTCTTTGGAGTAGGAGCTGCCACTCATAGCTACCTTCCATGCAGGATGAAGCTTCTACCAACCCTAAAACAATAGAGAATCAAACAGCAGAGCCGCTTCCTTGTTCTCCAGTCTTTGCTGCAGAGCAAAACTAAGAAGTGACTGCAGAGCATGGAGCAGGGATGACAGGACACAAGGCCTAGTGCTGGTTAAGAACCAGGTATAAGCCTAGTGTGTACCCTAAACTGTGTTATTAGCTCTGGTTGTCATATCTTTACTACTGTTTTTACAGCCAAAGTAGCTTGAAATTGAGCAGTGCACCTCCC